>NC_081181.1:74645762-74992788 GCF_029867415.1 Vicia villosa | reverse complement strand
ATATATCTTAACAGATTCTGATAATTCTTCTTTGTACAAAAGTAAGAAATCAACAACAGGATTCTTCTTGTCAGAACATCAGAAGGTGCTTGAGGAGTTGTGGTTACTTTCTCAATTAGTTGCATTCTCCTCAGAGTGTGAGCATTCAAAATGCTTCCACAAACTGCACTTAGATGTTTAGAGCTAGCTTCTCTCAGACTCTCAATCAAACCACTCTCAGTCAAAATGTCTGATATCAATCTTCCCAAAGGAATTGTTTTCTTCTTCATCTTGGGATTCTTCAGACGTTCTCTTTCTCTTGACTCTTCAACATTAGTCTTCAGATGTTGAAACAGAATATGAGGAAGATTGACTCTCATACCTTTTCCAATGCAGTACAGGATGACCTGCTGATCTTGACTGATGTAGGTTGCAGAGTTTGTTTATCTTCTATGATAAAGAGATCCCATAATAATCTTAGCCCAAAACCTGTAGGTAGGCTTCAGATATGTGGTGGGAGTAGAGTTTTTACTAGAAGTAAACAATTTTGGATTAATCTTTTCCTAGTTAGATCTTCCAGGGAGGGCACCAGTTATTCCACTTGTACCTTCAAGATTATATAGCTTCCTTATCAAATTCTCAAAGACAACCACTTCATGACCTAGCACGAAGAAAATGATAGCAGTTGGAGTAATAGTGGCATGAATCCAAAATTCCTTAACCAAAGCAGGGTAAACCGGTCCAATTAGACGATCAAAGTAGTTTGCCCATCCTTGAACCAACATGTCTTTTTGATTTTGAAATCATGTGCTTGCAGATTTTCAAAATCAACCATAGATTCACAGAGAACTTCCAGCTCATCATGAGGAATCAAACACGTCTTTAATGGAGCAGTTACAGATTTCTTTTGTTGTTCTTGTCTTGAAGACGAAACCTTGCGTTGAACGTTGGATGAAGAAGCCATTGAATCACTACTGAGATTTCTAGGTTTTGTAACTTTAGGGTTTTTGAAAAGAGAGAAAAAAAAGGCAAAAATGCGTAAACAATGAACAATAAAGATGAATGGAAAAGGATGAAATGATAGAGAGATGCGTTTAAATAGGCACATATTTGAAATATTATGCAATGAGATGCTGAATGAGAGAGATTACATAATTTGAATCAATCACATTTAATGTTGAATGACGTTAGGAGAGATAACGTGAAATTTGAAATGATTTGCATAGTTACCTAGGGCGTCGTCTCATCAACTGCACGCATGCTTGTCCCTTCAGAATGAACATGTGTTCATCATCTGGAATAGCTGGTGACAGCTGTTTTGCTTTAAAAGAAATTCTGAATCAACTTAGACATATGAAACGTTAGCAAGAACAGAATCAGATAAGAAAATAAATAAGCATTTCAAATCTAATCCATATATAAGATCTTCTCATCCTTTCATTCTGGGCATAAATCCATATTGATATTCTTCATAATGAACTTAAACCTATCTTGAGCAAGGGGTTTTGTAAAGATATCAGCCCATTGATGGTCTGTATCAACAAATTTTAAAGATAGAACACCCTTCTGAACATAGTCCCTAATAAAAAGATGTTTAATCTTAATATGTTTAGCTTTAGAATGAAGAATATGATTCTTAGATAAAAAAATAGTAGATGTATTATCGCATAATATAGGAATGTTACTCTCATATATCTGATAATCTCCTAGCTAACTCTTCATCTAGAGCATGTGTGTACTACATCCAGCAGCAATAACATATTCTGCTTCTGTTATAGAGAGGGCAATTGTAGCTTGCTTCTTGCTGTACCAAGAGATCAGATGACTTCCTAGAAACTGACAGCTTCCAGAAATACTTTTCCTTTCAACTCTATCTCCAGCATAATCAGCATCACAATATCCTACTAAGTTGTATTCTTCAGATCTTCTGTAGACTAAACCAACATTAGTAGTACCTTTCAGATACCTCAGAATTATCTTAACAGCAGTGAAGTGAGATTCTCTAGGATCTGTTTGGAATCGTGCACACAGACATACATTGAATAAAATATCAGGTCTAGAAGCAGTAAGATATAGAAGAGATCCAATCATACCTCTGTAGAGCTTCTGATCTACCTTCTTACTTACCTCATCCTTACCTAATACACACGTTGGATGCATAGGAGTCTTTTCTTCTTTGCTTTCTGAAAGATTAAACTTCTTCAGAAGTTCTTTCACATACTTGGTCTGATGAACATAAGTTCCTTCATAAGTTTGATTGATCTGGATCCCAAGAAAATACTTGAGTTCTCCCATCATGCTCATTTCAAACTCTGCCTGCATAAACTTAGCAAACTCCTTTCCAAGTGTAGCATTAGATGTTCCAAATATAATATCATCAACATATATTTGAAAAATTAAAATATCATTTTTAAAGGTTTTACAGAAGAGAGTTGTATCCACTTGTCCTCTAGTGAAACCATTATCCAGAAGGAAAGAACTTAATCTTTCATACCAAGCTCTAGGGGCTTGCTTCAGTCCTTATAATGAATTCTTTAGTTTAAAAACATGTTCTGGAGAATTAGAGTCTTCAAAACCAGGAGGTTGATGGACATAGACTTCTTCATCTATATAACCATTTAAAAAGACACTCTTAACATCCATCTAATACAGAGTGATGTTATTTTGTGTGGCAAATGAAATTAATAAGCGAATAGATTCTAACCTGGCCACTGGTGCAAAGGTTTTTGTATAGTCAATGCCTTCTTGCTGACTATAGCCCTGAGCAACCAGTCTAGCTTTGTTTCTTACAACTTCTTCTTTTTCGCTTAGCTTGTTTCTGAAGACCCACTTAGTTCCAATGATGTTAAATCCTTTTGGTCTTGGAACCTGATCCCAAACATCGTTCCTTGTAAATTGGTTTAATTCTTCTTGCATGGCAATTATCCAGTCAGCATCTTCCAGAGCTTGATCAATAGAAGTTGGCTCGATCAGAGATACTAGACCAAATTAACATTCTGCATTGTTCTTAAGGAATGCTCTTGTTCTTATGGGATCATATTTCATTCCAATGATAACATCTTCAGAATGAGAAGAGTTGAGTCTAGAAGATCTTTTGGGAGTTGGTTCTTCAGATATTATGAGATTCTCTAAAGAAGCTGCAACTTGATCTTCTGAAACTTTGCTTCTAGGTTCTTCATGATCTGAGTTAGAGATTTCTATATCTGCAAAATTCTCAAACTGCTTTGGCTTTTCAAGACAAAACTTATCATCAAATCTGATATTGATTGATTCTTCAACAACCAATGTTTCAGTATTGTAAACTCTGTAGCCTTTAGAGCGTTCAAAATATCCAAGAAGGAAACACTTATGTGCCCTAGAATCAAACTTATACAGATGATTTTTAGTGTTCAGAATATAACATACACATCCAAAAGGATGGAAATAAGAAATGTTGGGCTTTCTATTCTTCCACAATTCATAAGGAGTCTTATTAAGAATAGGTCTTATGGAGGTTCTATTCTGAATATAACATGCAGTGTTAACTTCTTCTGCCCAGAAATGTTTAGCCATATTGGTTTCATTGATCATGGTTCTGGCCATTTCTTGTAGAGTCATATTCGTTCGTTTTATAACTCCATTTTGCTGTGGAGTTCTAGGACAAGAGAAATCATGGGCAATACCATTTTCTTTGAAATAAATTTCAAAGAATCTGTTCTCAAATTCACCACCATGATCACTTCTGACCTTTTTGATTTTACATTCCTTCTCAGATTGAATTTGAGTGCAAAAGTCAAAGAACACGGTATGTGACTCATCCTTGTGTTTCAAGAACTTTACCCATGTCCATTTGCGATAGTCGTCTACAGTGACTAATCCATATTTCTTTCCTCTGATTGATGCTGTTTTGACTGGGCCAAAAAGATCAATGTGCAGAAGTTCTAGCGGCCTAGAGGAAGAGACAACATTTTTAGAGTTGAATGCAGGTTTTGGAAACTTCCCTTTATGACATGCTTCGAAAAGAGCATATGATTTGTATTTCAGATTAGGGAGTCCTCTGACCAGATTAAGTTTGTTAATCTAAGAAATCTTTCTCAAACTAGCATGACCTAATCTTCTGTAAATAAGATTGAGCCATCCTTCTGACTAATAGCTTTACAAGACTTTTGATTAAAGATTATGTCATAACCATTGTCACTTAATTTACTTATAGACAGTAAGTTATGAGCTAATACATCTACTAAAAGAACATTAGTTGTAGAGGGAGAGTTACCAATGCATATGGTTCTAGAGCCAATGATCTTGCCCTTCTGGTTCCCTCCAAACTTAACTTCTCCAGCAGACTTAAGCACCGGGTCTTGGAACATAGACCTTTTTCCTGTCATGTGTCGCGAGCACCCAGAGTCCAGGTACCATGACATGTTTTCCTTTGTCTTTTCAGCCTTGAAGGAGATCTGCAACAAGAATTATCTTTTCCTTAGGTACCCACATTCTTTTGGGTCCTTTTGGGTTAGTCCTTCTCAAGTTCTGATTGAACTGAGATTTAACATAAGGCTTCACATAATATTTTTCAGAATGTGTTATGGCATGTTTTCTTGTGTGTGTTATGTGGAAACTTTTAGCATGTGATGTGTTCCTAATATCATGATTGTGGCCATACTTAAACTGATCATACAGAGGTTTGTATGTAATTTTCATATCATCAACGGGTTCAAGTTTATATGGGGTTTCACCCTCATAGCCTATGCCAACTCTCTTGTTTCCACTAAATGCATATATCATAAGGCTAGCTGACTTCTGCCAATACCTCTAGATAGAAATTTTGTGAAACTCAAGTCATATTCCTTCAGAATATTGTTCACCCTTGGAATAGACTTTTCTGAACTAGAAGATGATTCAGCATCTTTAGATAGTTTTAAAAAAATTTCTTTAAGTTCAGCATTTTCTATTTCAAGCTTCTTAGTTTCAGATGCAAAGAGCTTTTTCAGCTTTTTGTATTTGATACTAAGTTGATCCTTGATTTCCAGAAGTTCAGTTAAATTGGAAACTATTTCTTCTCTAGAAAGTTCAGAAAATACCTCTTCAGAATCTGAGTCTGATGTAGATTCTGACTCTTCATCAACAGTGGCCATCAATGCTATGTTTGCCTGCACATCTTCAAAGTCTGATTCTTGATCAGAAGAATCTGAGTCATCCCAAGTAGCCATCAGGCTTTTCTTCTTTTTAAATCTTTTCTAGGGTTTTTCCCTCTGAAGCTTTGGACACTCATTCTTGTAATGTCCATGCTCTTTACATTCATAGCATGTCACCTTCTTCTTGTCAGATCTTCTGTGTCCAGAAGATTCTCCTTTCTCAGGCCTTTTAAAGTGCTTGAAGTTCTTGAACTTTCTTTGCTTACTCTTCCAAAGTTTATTTACTCTTCTGGAGATCATGGAAAGTTCATCTTCTTCTTCTTCTGATTCTGACTCTTAAGAATCTTCTTCTTTAGCCTCAAAAGCGTTAGTGCATTTTTTATTATTAGATTTTAATGCAATAGACTTACCTTTCTTTTGAGGCTCGTTTGCATCCAGCTCAATCTCATGGCTTCTTAAGGCACTGATCAACTCCTCAAGAGAAACTTCATTCAGATTCTTAGCAATCTTGAATGTAGTCACCATTGGGCCCCATCTTTTGGGCAAGCTTCTGATGATCTTCTTGACATGATCAGCCTTTGTATATCCCTTGTCAAGCACTCTTAATCCAGCAGTCAAAGTCTGGAATCTTGAAAACATTGCTTTAATGTTTTCATCTTCCTCCATCTTGAAAGCTTCATACTTTTGGATTAACGCAAGAGCCTTTGTCTCCCTGACTTGGGCATTACCTTCATGAGTCATCTTCAAGGATTCAAAGATATCATGAGCAGTCTCTCTGTTTGTTATTTTCTCATACTCAGCATGAGAGATACCATTTAGCAAAATGGTTCTAGACTTGGGATGATTCTGGAAGTCTTTCTCCTGAGCATCACTCATGGCTTGCCTAGAAACCTTGACACCTTGAGCATTTACAGGATGTGTGTAACCATCCAACACTAGATCCCATAAGTTACCATCTTGACAACGAAAGTAACTTTCCAATCTATCTTTCCAGTATTCAAAGTTTTCACCATCAAAAATTGGTGGTCTATTATAGCCATTGAAACTATTGCTTCCATTTCCATTGTTGTTTTGCTCAGTAGGAACAGAAGTAGTTGTTGTTTCAACCATTTTGACTTTGTGTTTTTCTCCCTGAATCTTTTGTCTAACACGGTTAAGTGCTTGCACCTACAACCGGCGCTCCGATACCAATTGAAGGAGTGAAAACACTTAGAAAGGGGGGGATTGAATAAGTGTATCTCAAAAACTTGAATGATAAAAACAATGAACACAATTATTTTTATCCTGGTTCATTGTTAACGAAACTACTCCAGTCCACCCCCTTAGAGTGATTTACCTCAACTGAGGATTTAATCCACTAATCCAATTGATTACAATGGTTTTCCACTTAGATAACCTCTATGTCTTCTAGAGTCTACAGATCACAACTTGATCACTCTAGGAATCCTTTTACAATCAATGTAAAAATAACGTTTACAAGAGTATAGATTTTCTTCTAATAAAGCTGTAATCACAACTGTGATATTTCTCTTAAGTTCTAAACTTAACACTCACTAAATATTACAAGAGTTTGTGAGGTTGAAGATGAAGTTCGTAAGCTTTGAATTTGACAGCGTTTCTGTATGTTTGCGCAAGTGTCCGCTTTGCTTCTGATCAGAACTTCTATTTATAAGCGCTGAGAGGAAATGACCGTTGGGGTGCATTTAATGTTATGCGTGTAAAGTACAACGCTGCATTTAATATTTCACACTTTTGTCAACTACCTCGAGCCTTGATTTTGCTGCTTTTACTGACTTTGTCTTTTGTAGCTTCTAACATTCCTTTTGTCAGTCAGAGATTTGACGTTTAGCCTTTCATCTTTGTACTTTCTTTTAGACTCAGATTTGTAGTTAAACAACGTTTGAATATCAGAGTCAAACAGCTTTGGTGCAGAGCATCTTCTGTCTTTTGACTTTGAAGAGCTTTGAGCGTGATACCATCAGAGCTTCAGAGCTCCTACTTCTGACTTCATTCTTCTGATGCTTTACACTTCATGTTCTGATTCGGCATGACCATCTTCTGATGTCTTGCCAGAGCATGTTATGATGAAGCCATTCAGAACCTTCTGAGGCAGTGCTTCTGAGCGCTACTTTGTGCATACTCTTTATATATTTCCTGAAATGGAAAATGCAAAGGATTAGAGTACCACATTGTCTTATACAAAATTCATACATGTTGTTGCACCCCAAAATTTTCCCGCATATATTTTCATGTCATTTTATTTTCTAATAACTAGTAACAAACCCGTGCGTTTGCACGGGTTCTGGTACGGGACGCGCATTTGTTTTAGATGTATATTTTTTAATAGAAAAATGGCTGGTACCCGTTAAAAAATAATAATTGAATGTATAGAAAAGTGTCTGGTACCCGTGAAAAAATAATAATTGAATGTATAGAAAAGTGTCTGGTACCCGTGAAAAAATAATAATTGAATGTATAGGAAAAAGTCTGGTACCCGTAAAAAAATTAATTGAATGTAATAAAAAATGTCTGGTACCCGTAAAAACATTTAGATCAATAAATTTTTTTAATACAAAATATAATTTTGTTATAAAATATGTGAATAATAGAAGATAAAAAAATTAATAAAAAAATAGAAGCTAAAAAAATTATGAATGAAAAAAAATATGAGAAAAATTAAAGAGAAATCTTATGAATATAAAAAAGAAAATAATATTTGAAAATAAGAATAAAATTTATGAAGAAAGAGAAAATTGAGATAAAATATTTATGAAGAAAGAGAAAATTGAGATAAAATATTTGCCAATACGTTATAAATGCAAACCGTTTTAAGTATTAAAATAAATCTTTTAATTATTCAACTCATAAATTGTAGAAGGTAAAGTAATAAAAATATTTGAATTTAATTAATTAAAATATTTAAATAAAATTTAATTTCTTTGTCAAAAAATGTTTGAAATTATAATTATTATTTTAATAAATAAGTGTTGGTTACAACATATAAAATTCGCTACTTTAGTCAAGATATTTGAATATAGTTTAATATCCTTGCATGCCCCATTGTTAAAAAAAAAAAAATGCTACTTTGTATCCATGAGTCTATGATTACTCTTGCTTACAGTTCTGTCATTTTTCTTTAGTCATCATTATTATGAAATATTATATTTTCTTTTTGTCTCATATAGAATTGTCCAATCACACTTAATATTTGTACAATCTTTCTATATATTATCTTTTTTCTTTAAAGCTTAGTATTTATAATATTGTTTTAATATTATAAAAAACATATATTATTTCTTTTATTCTTACACCATTTCATTTATTTACACTAATTAATAAACATTTGTGTTAATAAAATTTCGTTGTCTTTTCTTTTTAATAAAGATCTATATACTTATAATAATTATAAATATCAAATCTATTAATATTAAATTAAAAAATATTTGGATCAATAAATTCATGTCCCGTTATTAATCAATATTTAGATCAATAACTTCATGTCCCGTTAATAATCAATGTAATACGAATATATATAAAAAAAAAACAAAATTATTTAACCGAAAGAGTTTATTGAAAAAGCATATTTTAATTTATATATGGATTAAAAATAAACTGGTTCCCATTTATTAAAAAAAATTAAAATTTAGTCATTTATTTAAAAAAAACACTCGCTATTAATAATATAATCCCTCTATCTCAAAATAATTATCTATTTAGATTAATAATAATAATAAATAAATAGTATTTGGTGTCATGACACTTTGGCGTCAATTGATTTTATTCCTTTAAAAAAAATATCACTTATTAATTTAAAAATAAAATTTCATTAATACTTTGACTAACAATCATAATAAAATTGTTATTTTGTTAATTCTAACTGATACAATATAAAGAAAGAATATGAGATTAGTGTATGTCCAAAAAAAATAAATAAAGAAGAAACACATAAAATATGCATCTCTGTCTTTATTTTTTTATATATAGATGTTTTTTTATCTTAAAATTTGGAAAAAATAATTAATTTTTATAAAGATTTGCAAATACTAAAATTTATTTGTGCTAATTTTTTATAATAATATTTTATTTTTTATATAGTTGTCTTTTCTCTCAACTATGAATTTCATATAAATAATTTATAAAAAATTATTTTAAATAATATAATGAAAATATGTTAAGTGGTAGAAAAAGTCAAATATAATATGTATTAAAAAAAGTCATATAAGAAACCGCCTATTTTTTAATTTCTTATATAATAAATATATAATATTATGTATCTACTAAAGTGTGATGCTTTTCTTAAAGTGTGGTGCTTTTTTCAAGAACTTAATATAGCATAGCTATTATTTTTTATAGTAAAAATGCTATGACTTGTCCATTCATTGTATTGTTATAAGACTTGCAAGATTAAATCAATTAAACTCATTTGTTCTTGGTACATGACTTGCACTTTTAAATAAATTAAACCCATAAAAATAGGGGTGGACAGATTTTTTTGAACACATCATATTTCTTTAATATTTTGAGACCCACAAAGTGTACTTACTCTACAAAATGTACCTACTCTGCAGTACTCAAGTGCTTTTAATATTTTAATACCGACAAAGTGCAGTACTTAAGTGCTTCATTATGATGAAATAAAGATAAATAAATAAATTTATTAGTAATGTAATACAGAAAAAAATTAGAAATGTGTGAAGTAGTTATAAAATATAATAATAAAATAATTTAATACTGAATTAATACACAATAATATATAAAATGAAAAAGTTATATTAGGAAACAAATAATTTCTTTAATAATAATATTAGTAAAAGAATAAATATTACATAAATTAAAAAAGTATGGAAACACAAAAAAGGTGAGGTGATGTTGTATTTTATTTTAATGAACAAACATGTTATAATGGATTATCAATAATATATTATATTTTGACATCTATGTAATATATGCTATTGCAGATTAATTTTATATTGTTTTAGAATATAATTTAGTGATAGCTTTGATAAGTTGGTAAAAGAATAGACATTACATAATTATGTTTTGGTAACCGTGTTGCAGGAGTATATGAATAATCATAGTTTTTCTTATATTGGTATAATATTTTTCTTATAGTCTTTTTATATTGAAAAAAATGTAGCATTCTAATAATTAAAAACTACATTTAATTCGGTAAATATCGTCCAACATAAGATTTATACAATACTAATATTATAAAGTGACAATGGTAATAAAATATTAAAGATTTTATTTTAGTTTTGTTAATTTATTTATAGAAATTCCATTATGAATAATTATTAACGAAAAGAATTAAAGCGAAATTTTGTACGTCATTTATAAATATTTATCCACATGGTAAAAAAGGAAAATTTTTAAATGATTATATTTTTAATCTATTTTATTCTTGTGAATGAACTTTAATTAAAATTGACTGATATTGTTTAAAATTTAAAAAGAAATAGTATTACCCCTACTAATTTTCTTTTTAACAGGAAGTTAAAAAAATAAATTCATAAAATTAGAGGACTAAAGTTGCATTTTACAATAAGTTTTAACTATTGCAATTTAAATAAAATTGATGAATAAATAAACCATTGAATTATATAAAGCATTATCATAAAGACCATTCAATTTATTAATGTTTCCATTTTTTTCATCTTGTTTTTATGTAGTTATAGAGAAACTAACTTTTTCATCTTGTTTTTATGCAGTTATGCAAAAATTTATAATTAAAAATCTTAAATATAAAGAAATAATTTTTCAAATCTAAAAATAAATAAAACACATCTATAATAAGAAATAAAACAAAGATATTTTTTATTTCAGCTTCAAATAGTACAAAAATAGAGTAAAATTTTCATCTTTAAACATTATAATGGTTTCTCTCTAAAAAAACATTAACATTGGATCTAAATAATAATTTTTTTTTTTTTTGGTTTATAACCACCGGTTTAGTCCGGTTCGGGGGTCAGTTCTGGCATCAAGTGGTTCCAGCCCCCTCCCGATCGCAGTTGCGGGGGATCGAACCGTGGTCCTCCTATATTTTCTATTGATCTATATAATAACTGATGATAGGTATAGTTTAAAAAAATTCAAAATTAATAATTATCTTAAATAAAAATTAAATGGTGATACAAATATCAAATTGTTTTAATATAAATATTCTGAGTTTTATCATTATGTTGAAATGAATAGCCTTAATAACAAATTTATTTGTATAATAGCATTTTTGCTCTTATATTTAATTATAATTATGTTCTTTTATTTATATTGGAATATGGAGTTGAACATTTATTTTGGACTGATATGCTTTGATTATGTAGAAATTTGTTAGGGATAAAAGAGCATATTTGAAACTTTGTTCTGATTATTTTTACAAATAAAAAATATATGTACTTACTTAATAGTAGTGGTCTCTAATAACATGAAAAGACATAGAGATAGATATGTAATAGACATGACTTTGGCTTGCCATATCACAATACACTAAAACCTATCCTATAGTCTATTCTATAGCTTTTATTTGATTGAACCAAGGCAATAATTATCTCTTTTTGGAAAATTTATTCAAAAATGAATCTCAATTTTTAAGATATAAATTACTTAAAAATGTGATATGTGTATATTGTATTAACTTTGGTAAAATTTGCTATAAATGTTCTATTATAATACTTTTATGACTTTTATTTGATTTCATGCTAAATCAATCAATATATTACTCCCTCCATTTAATTTTATTTTAAAAAAACAATATAAAAATGATAATGTTGAATGTAGATATGTTTTAGTGTCAAACATTGTAGTGATTTATTATGATATTGTGAATATTATTAATTATTATTGTAATTATTATTTATTTTGAATATAACATCAAATAAAAGATCTATTATTAATTATTATTGTAATTATTATTTATTTTGAATATGTAACATCAAATAAAACACCTATTGTAATTATTATTTATTATGATATTGTGAATATTATTAATTATTATTGTAATTATTATTTATTTTGAATATAACATCAAATAAAAGATCTATTATTAGTTATTATTGTAATTATTATTTATTTTGAATATGTAACATCAAATAAAACACCTATTGTAATTATTATTTATTTTGACAGTCTTTTATAACATTAAAAGACCTATGTGATGATGAAAAGGTAAAGACATACAGATAGATGTAGTTGATGTGACTTTACCTTGCAATAAACAACACACTATACTAAGACCTATTATATAGTCTATTCTATAAATTTTCTTTGATACAACCAAGATATCCATTTTTTCTAACTTATTTCACTTTCAAAAAAAGTAAATACTGATTAGAATAAATTTAAGTAATAATGGTCTCTCTTTAATTAGATCTTTTTATAACATTTTTTTTATTTTCAACAAAATTATATATAAATATATCTATCATTAAAATTTTTACATACATTTGTAGCTTACACTTAGAAAGATTTATATTCATTTTTTTAACTTATTTCACTTTCAGAAAAATTAAATACTAATTAGAATAAATTTAAGTAATAATGGTCTGTCTTCAATAATTTTTCAATCTGAAAATTATAAATAAATAAAAATTAGAGTAAATCATGAAACAAATATAAATTAAAGAGAGTTAAATGAGACATATTAATTACACATTAGAATAATATTAATTTGATTCTAATTATATTTGAAATTTGCTTTAAGCTAAATAAAATTATTCAAAATCAAATATTAACAAACAAACTTAGCAAATATATCTGCTTCAATCCTCTTAAACATAACTAATCTATAATGCAACAACTGGAATATAAAATCAAAAAGAAAAAAAATATAAGATTAAATGTTAGGAAACAAAAAAATAAGAAGGAAGAAGACAAATAAAAATAAAAACAAAATATAAATATTCCATTTAGAGCATGAAGATGTGAAAGATTAGAGAACCTGAAAGAAATAATAAGAAAAATGAATAAAATCTTGAATAAAAAAAGTTAATTAAAATATAATCTTATAGATCTGTAACATGCACGGCAGATTCGAGATCTAAACCCTCAGAGCTAAAACACGCACATTGGATTGAAACTCTAACCTTGTAGATCTGAAACATGCACGGAAGATTCAAACTCTAACCTTGTAGATCTGAAATATGTGTGACAGATCCGAGCTCTAACATTTGCATCCTTCAACCTTTAGAGTAATTTGACACAACATAAAATAGAAAAAGTGGAAGGGTCTGCAAGAAAAAATCTATCTAAGCAACGCATGCCCCAAAATACTCGAATCTGAAAAAAGATTTATGAATAACTTTTAATTTAAAGATACCGTTGTTCATCTGCACCTTTTATTGCACATACCATAAGAGATCTTGAACATTTTCTTTGTTCATCTGCACCTTTTATTGCACATACCATAAGAGATCTTGAACATTTTCTTTGCATTCAAGCAGTGCTTCTGCAAGATCTGAAACAAACACATGATAATAGTTCATAAACCAAAAATCCAAAGAGAAAGAGAAAATAGTTATTGATGTGAAACCAGAAGAGAGCAGAGAAAGTAGAAAGAGAAAGAGAAAATAGTCATTGATGTGAAACCAGAAGAGAGAAGAGAAAGTAGAAAGAGAAAGAAATGAGAAAGTGAAAAGGGAAAGAGAAAAAGAAAAGAAAAAAGATATTAAGAATATTTTTATTTTGTTTATTAAGTAGAAGAAATAGTAAACAATATGAGCAAGTGGTTAAAAAGCAAAAAATAGTTGGAAGTCTATGAAGCCATCCACGTGGCAGTGTAATAGAGCAGAAGGGCAAAATAGGAATTTCAAGAACATTAAATTTTCTTATATGATAGATTGACATAGCTCGGTCGTTAAGGAAGTAAGGTTTGCAAGTGCAAGATCCCAAGTTCAAATCTCACGTTTGACATTTTTCCTTTATTTGTGTCTTAAATTATTTTCAAAAAATCACCAAATTGTATTTTTTTATACTTTTTTTTAATTAATTTTTGTATTTTATTAATTATGTATTTTTAAAATATCTTTTTTTTCACTTTTTTCATTTTTATTTACAAAAATATCAAAAAATTCATAAAATAAAAAATATTCAAAAAGATTTGGTTACATTTTCATCTTAGGAAAGTATTTTATATTTTTAGAACAAAATCAATATATTTGAATGAATATGTCAAGAATCAAAATCAAATTAAAATTTGATTTAGAATCTTGATTGTGTGAATTAATTTTTGATTTATGTTTTTTTTACAAACCTAATTTTCTCAATATAAATATGGCACAATTCTAACCCTTATAGAGACAGCCTTACACGGCATCTTTGCATCAACAAACAAAAACCCTATTCTCTCCGATCACCCTCACACGTACAGACTAACCACAAATCTAAATTTTCATACACTTTCTCCCGCCGTACAGTGCGAATCCCCTTTTTAGTCAAAATCTCTACCATTTTTTTTCAAACAACGTTACATCAAACCTTCAAGTTTTTATTACCACCATAAATCTCAAATCCAAAACCATACAAACTCATAACAAAGTTGTTCAAACTCACAAATTCACTTCCGAAAACTAAAACCAAAATCGGTCCCTACTGTCATACCCTAATTTTTGACCCCCCTGAGATGTTATACTTTCAGGCTTTTCATCAGAATCAAAGAAATTGCTCAAGAACAGTTACTTGTTCATTTGATGTTTAATCAAGGGTGTTCAAGAACAAAGAGCTCAGGCAAAGGATCAGTTAATAAAAGTCTAGGGTTTTGAGCCCCATCAAGGACTGAAATCAGGGATCACATTTGGGAAACCCTAGAAAGCTCCAGGGCATCACTCAAAGGCATCAATCATCTTCAAATAGCTCATATGACAATATCCATAAGACATTACACTTCAATTCAAGATCTACAGACATCAATTTCATCTGGTCGACAATTAGGGTTTTTGACCTAATTCACCAAGATAGTTGACTTTTAATCAGGACATAGTACCACAACTCAAAGCATAGCTCAATATCCTCCCAAAATTCAATATGATCCATTCATATCATTCATTTGATGAGGATAGCTTAATTTGTAACACCCCTCTAATAACCCGCGGCATTTAAACAAATATTAATCAGAGTAAACATGCAAGAGGTGTCACAATTCATAAAAATAAAGAAAACACGAGTCGGTATGTCATGCATTCACTGAAAACATCTGGAATTATAACTCATTAAACAAAGTCATGTTTACACAGCGGAATTTAATTATTAAGTCAACATTCATCTTTTAATGTATAAGACTTCAAATAACAAAACAAAATAGAGTTATAATCCAAAACTCCAAAACAACGCGTTCCCAGTGTTACATCTACCAGAGCATGACACCGACACAATAACTAAAAACCGACTTATGAGCTAATCCTCACCAAGTCGCGCCGCTATCCTCAATCTGAAAATGACAACAAGTAAGGGTGAGTCTCATCACAGTTAACCAATGTTATTGCATCATAAATAACAACATATCATAGTTATATCATTCACCCAATTGTTTCATATTCAGACAAGTCATCATCACACATCCGCAGATAAACAGACAAGTCATCACATAACATATATAATCATGTTATAGAACAAATCATGCACATGTATGAAACTGACACTATGCATGTGGTACCAACATCATCAATGGGAAAACCCACCGATCGATCTATCACCATCCAGATACGGCCCTGCCAGCACAGATTCCACACAATGGGAATCTTGCCCTTCACTGAATCCTCTCATCCTTAGGATACAGCCCACAACAATGATTATGAATGCATGCAACATATATACAACATACTATCTTCATCATCACACTATGAGTAGCATCATCTTATACTCATTCATCATCATTCATCATCATTCATCATCATTCATCATCATAGCATAGACATATGCAAGGTCTTCCTACTCAATGCATCAGCAACAACGTTTGCCTTACCCGGATGGTAATTCAAACCAAAATCATAATCTTTCAGAAATTCTAACCACCTTCTCTGCCTCATATTCAGCTCTTTCTGATCAAAGAGATACTTCAGGCTCTTATGATCACTGAATACTTCAAATCTCGAACCATACAAATAGTGTCGCCACAACTTCAAAACAAAAACCACAGCTGCCAACTCCAAATCATGAGTCGGATAATTCCTCTCATGCACTTTGAATTGTCTCGACGCATAAGCGACCACTTGTTGATTCTACATCAATACACCACCTAAACCCATTAGTGACGCATCACAATAAACCACAAATGATTATGTCGGATTCGGAAAAATCAAGATAGGAGCACTAGTCAATCTCCTCTTCAGCTCTTGGAATCCTTCTTCACACTTGGCATCCCAAATAAAAGCTTGTCCCTTCCTGGTTAGTTTAGTTAACGGCAATGCTAACTTTGAAAATCCTTCAATGAACTTTCTGTAGTAACCTGCAAGACCAAGAAAACTACGAATCTCTGACACTGACTTTGGAGCTTCCCACTGAGACACAACTTCTATCTTTGTAGGATCAACAGCAATACCATTCTTAGAAATCACATGTCCAAGAAAACTGACTTCTTCTAACCTGAATTCACACTTCGACAGCTTCGCAAAAAGTTACTTCTCTTTCAACAACTCTAACACAGTTCTGAGATGTTCCGCATGTTCTTCCTCATTCTTCGAATATATCAGGATATCATCTATAAATACTACCACAAACTTGTCGAGATAAGGATGAAAGATCCTGTTCATATACTCCATAAAGACACCAGCTGCATTAGTAACCCCAAACGGCATTACAGAATACCCGTAATGTCCATACCTTGTTCTAAAAGCAGTCTTCTGAATATCGTCATCTTTCACGCGAATCTGATGATACCTAGACCTCAGATCAATCTTACTAAACACACGCGCTCCAACCAGCTGATCCATCAAGTCATCAATCCTCGGCAATGGATACCGATTCTTGATAGTAACCTTGTTCAATTGCCTGTAATCTACACACAGCCTCATTGAACCCTCTTTCTTCTTTGCCAACAACACAGGCGCACCCCACGGCGAAACACTAGGACGAATAAATTTCTTCTCAAGCAATTCCTCTAACTGCTTCTTCAGTTCAGCCAATTCAGACGGCGACATACGATACGGTGCCATTGACACTGGACTAGTTCCCGGAACCAAATCAATAGAAAACTCCACTTCTCTTTCCGGTGGTAATTCATTCACATCTTCTGGAAAAACTTCTGGAAACTCACATACCACAGGTAATTCGCTACTTGCCACCTTTTCTTTCACATTCATCAATGCGAACAACATAAACACTGTTGCACCATTTCCGATAGCCTCATTCACCTGTCTAGCTGTCATTTCTAGATTATCAGAGCTAACCTCTTCGAGAAAAATCACCGTCTTCGCAAAACAATTGATATGAACACGGTTGAATTCCGACCAGTTCATTCCCAGGATTACATCGAGTTGTTTCAATGGAAGGCACACTAAGTCCATCCCGAATCCTCTATCAAAAATGTCAACCGGACAATTCAAGCATGCAGACGAAGTAGTTACTGAACCCGACGCAGGAGTGTCAATAACCATACTCCCATTTATGTCAGATATCTCAAGATTCAACCTCATAGCACAATCCAAATAAATAGAAGAGTGAGTTGCTCCAGTATCAATAATCGCAACTAAAGGTGTGCCATGAATGAAACACGTACCTTTAATCAACCTGTCTTCTGGAGTAGTCTCTGACCCGGTCAAAGCAAAAACCTTTCCTCCTGATTGGTTCTTCTTTGGCTTAGGACAATTAGGACTGATGTGACCCTCTTCACCACAGTTGTAACAAGTCACAACCCTCTTCTTGCAGTCAGCAGCAATATGACCCACTTGGCCACACTTGTAACACTTCTTCTGATTAAGCTTGCACTCATTCCTCCGATGTCCCATCTCACCACAATTGTAACATCTGATACGAGCACTGTAATCTCCCCCACTGGGTTTCTTCCAATCAGCAGGTTTGCCTCTACCATATGGCTTACCTCTATCCATAGGCTTGTTACCCTTTCTGTCAACCAACTCGCGAGAGTGAGATGACCTCAGCTTGATGCTATCTTCCTCAAAAATCCTGCTACAATCCACTAAGTCAACAAACCTCCGAATCCTCTGGTACCTAATACCCTGCTTGATCTCATCACGAAGGCCATTCTCAAACTTGACACATTTTGAGAACTCATTGGCTTCATCATTGTTGTAGTGCACATAGTACCTTGCCAGTTCCACAAACTTGGCAGCATACTCTGGTATTGTCATGTTACCTTGCACCAGCTCTAGAAACTCAACTTCCTTTATGCCCCTGACATCTTCAGGAAAATACCTCTTCAGAAATTCCCTTTTAAATATAGCCCAAGTAATTGCTATACCACCAGCATCCAGCTCAGCTCTGGTTGCCAACCACTAGTCATCAGCCTCCTCAGATAACATGTGAGTGCCAAACCTCACCTTGAGATTCTCAGCACAGTCAATGACTCGGAAAATCCTCTTGATCTCCTTAAGCCATTTCTGAGCGCCTTCAGGATCATGCGTGCCTTTGAACAATGGAGGATTGTTCCTCTGAAAATTTCCCAATTGCCTTTCAGCACTAATCCTTGTCCCTACAACATCCCCTCCAAGCACACCAGCAATCATGCCCAGAGCCTCAGCGAGAGCATCATCATTTCTTCCTCCTCTTCCAGCCATTGTTCTGCTTAGTCACAAACAATCCAGTCAGAACAAAATTATCGACAAATAACTCGTATTAGTCGCATACACAAGAAGGACTGACACAAAGACTCTGGTCACAACGACCGGCTATGCTCTGATACCACTATTGTAACACCCCTCTAATAACCCGCGGCATTTAAACAAATATTAAACAGAGTAAACATGCAAGAGGTGTCACAATTCATAAAAATAAAGAAAACACGAGTCGGTACATGTCATGCATTCACTGAAAACATCTGGAATTATAACTCATAAACAAATTCATGTTTACACAGCGGAATTTAATTATTAAGTCAACATTCATCTTTTAATGTATAAGACTTCAAATAATAAAACAAAATAGAGTTATAATCCAAAACTCCAAAACAACGCGTTCCCAGTGTTACATCTACCAGAGCATGACACCGACACAATAACTAAAAACCGACTTATGAGCTAATCCTCACCAAGTCGCGCCGCTATCCTCAATCTGAAAATGACAACAATTAAGGGTGAGTCTCATCACAGTTAACCAATGTTATTGCATCATAAATAACAACATATCATAGTTATATCATTCACCCAATTGTTTCATATTCAGACAAGTCATCATCACACATCTGCAGATAAACAGAAAAGTCATCACATAACATATATAATCATGTTATAGAACAAATCATGCACATGTATGAAACTGACACTATGCATGTGGCACCAACATCATCAATGGGAAAACCCACCGACCGATCTATCATCATCCAGATACGGCCCTGCCAGCATAGATTCCACACAATGGGAATCTTGCCCTTCACTGAATCCTCCCATCCTTAGGATACAGCCCACAACAATGATTATGCATGCATGCAACATATATACAACATACTATCTTCATCATCACACTATGAGTAGCATCAACTTATACTCATTCATCATCATTCATCATCATTTAACAAGTATGTTCAATACATATATAATTGCATCATTCCATAAATCAAACAACAATATTTCATACAGAATCATCAGTTTAAAGTCACACATCGTCAGACTTTCAAATATCACAAAACAGCAAAATCTGCAGGTCACGCTGGCCATACGCGTACCATACGCGTACCAACAGAGCCAATTTTTCCACAAAGCACAAGCCATACGCGTATCATACGCGTACAAGCAGAATCAAAAGACCACACAAACAGACACATACGCGTATCAGCCGAGCATACGCGTACCAGCTAAGCCCCATACGCGTACCATACGCGTACGAGCAGGAAGTGCATTCTGATGCACATTAGGGGAGCGTACCATACGTGTACCACCCCCCACCATACGCGTATCATACGCGTACCATACGTGAATGGGCAGAAGTTCCCAAAACCTGCAACTTACCCATTCGTCTTCCTCGCGATTCACCCGTCACAGCCTGCGATTTGGGTCTCAAAACCAGAAATTTCACATACTAACAGCATACGAATTCATCCAACAGTCACAGTATATAATTCTATAATCAATTTCATTCATCATACTCTAAATCTACTCAGTTATTAGTGATTTAACAGCCTTAGATCCAATCTAAATGATGAACACAACACAGCAAAACCAGAATATAGAATCAATGAATCACACAATACTCCTAATCCATACTATCATCCATAATACGATAATAAAGATTAAATGGAGAGTCTCCCCTTACCTCAGAATAGAGTTCTTGGTTCTTTGTCTCTCCCTCTACAGTTCTCCTTCACGTTCCTCGTTCCCAACTTCTGTTCTTTCACGTTCTTTCTTTATTTTCCAAATCCAATTGTTTTATGAAAATAATAATAAATTAGTAAAAGGTTTATTAAATCACCCCCCTTCTTTTACTATTTCCTCACATGGCCCAAATGCCATAAACCATTATTTTCTATTATTTCCACAAAATCTTTATGATTCTAATTATTAATTCAATATTCCAATTAAATTAATATTAAAATTATACGGGTGTTACATAATTCACTTGAAATCTCCTGAAACGCGATTCACTTGAAAAAAGTCAACTGTACAAGATCACCTTTGACTTTTTGGAAATTTTGGTCAACCATGACTTTTGAAGTTTCAAATTATCAATATATGATATTTGAAGTCATTTGATCAAGAAAAATCAAGAAAATCAATCAAGAATCAAAAAGTCAAAGTTTGACTTTTCACACTTAGAAATTTTTCTAAGTGTTTTCAAGTGGTTTTTACCAAACTTTGGAGGGGAATATCTCAAAATTTCAGCTACAAGCTGAAAAAAACTTCCAACATGAAAATTGTAGATTTTGATTCAATGAACAACTTTGTCACATATAATGTTTTGGCTAAAAATCAACCATTGAAGAGATATGGAGCTTCAAAGTGACTGCCTTCACAAAACTTGCAAGAAAACCCTAGTTTTCTTCAAACTTTATGGGACTTTTTCACTAATTCCCCTAAAGATTTTGAGCAAAGACCAAACTAATGGATTGAAGTACATGTTAAGGGCTTTCCAAATTGTGCTCAACCTTCTCCAAATTCATTTTGAGCTAAGAGACATGATTGATCAAAGTTAGGCATTTGAAGTGAAATTATAGGTCATGTCTAAGTGTGAAATTTGCAATTTTGTACAAATGCTTACACTAAATGATGCCTCTAAACTTCAGAAACATTGCAAGGATAGGAGAGAATCATTTGCATCATTGCACAAATTTTTGAAAGGAATATTCCAAAACCAAAACATGTGATTATGTAATGATTGCATTTTGAGAATTTATGGCCAAGTGGTGATTCATCAAAGGAATCTTCTCCCAACCAATTGAAGCTCATTTCTGCAGCAAATTTGTCCCCTAAGATCAAGCAAAACCGATGGTTAGGGAGTGGTATCATAGAACTCATCATTGCATATGGATCTTACTCACATTTCTTCATGGCCAAGGAAACCAAACTCACTTCACTAAGCAAGCTTACTATCTCCAATTTCTCTGCATCATTTGCCTATAAATAAGAGAGCATACCTCAGTAATTAAACACACCAAAGCAACAGAATTCTTGCTTTCTCTCTTCTTTCTTCATACTTAAGTTTTTCAAAGGTTCTTTGGCAAGAAGACTCGGATTCTTCAAACCAAAGCCCTTCCTTTGGAATTAAGTATTCAAACACCTTAGGGGAGGCATTTAGAGGTGATCCAAACGTCTGAAACATTTTTGTACGTGGAGAATCATCATCTTCACCTCTAATTTGGAGCTGTTGCAGTTGGGGTCGAGCAAGAGGTTCTGGGCACTTTCAATCCAAGTTAAGCATCTCAACACCTTCCAGGAGGATCACTGAAGCTATCTGGATCGTTGCAACAACTCTGCAACACTCTTTGATCAGAGCCAGATCTTCATTTTTAAGGTAAGTTTCAAAAGCTTCAAACTCTATGATTCACGCATGATAAATCTAAAATGAAGTTACCAGTTGGTTTCTGCACCTTCATAGATCATTAACCCTCAATCAATTGCATTAAATCATGCATATAGAGTATTTCATGTTTAATTTCAGTTTTAGGGTTCTTAGTGTTGATGCTTGCGAATTTTAAGTTACACTCAGAATAAATGAAATTAAAGGATACTATCATGATCCTCGTCCAAAAACGAGCAAAATCCATCTTTACATCTTTGGATTTGGTTGAGAATTGAGAGAGATACGATTTCCAGAAATTCAAAAGCTTGAGGTTGAAGATGAAGATGGTGAAGCGCGCCATTTTCAAATTCTCAGGGATGAGTTAAAAATATATTTATTGCAAGGTGTATTCTAAACGAATACATCGTCTAGCTCACTTGGTCACATGCGCTTCTTGCTTCTCTTGCCACAAGGTCTGGGGTTCGATCCCCCCCTCAGACCTTTTTTTTTTTTTTTTCATTTTAACGCGCGTGTTTCACATATAATCAAATGGAATCCCTCTTTAGTCACACTGAGCGTGTAGCTCAGTTGGCTTTGTTTTGTGTGGTAACTATGAGAGCGTGAGTTCAAGCCTTGGTGGAGACAAATCCTTATTTTTTATCACCTTTCTCACTTATTTTCTTCACAACTTCACACAATTATTTCACCTATCAAATTAAATCATTTTCACTTCATTTTTCACACACTTATCATTTAATATATCTATTTTATGAATAATCAAAAAATTCACAAAAATATTATTTATTTCATGTATTTTTATTAGGTTTAAAATGGTATATTCTTAAATATTTCTAAATACTTTTAAATACATTTTCATTTGATTTTAAACCTAATCATTTTTGTGAACAATTTTATGATAAAACCCTAATCATTTAGGTCTTAATTAGGTATAGATTTTGTCTTTACCTTAATTAGGTTGACTTTTGTCAATTTTCAAAACTGTTTTTCAAATCTCCGATTAAACAGACGATCAAGGTTTTCAGACGACAAAACCTTGTATCATTTCATTTCATTTTCAACTGTTTTTTTTCATAAATAGTAAATCAATTTCAATGGGCCTCTAATAGAGTGTAAGTCCCAACACATTTTTCTTTTCTTAGTTTGTTTTCAAAAACTGTATTTACAAAATCTTCTTTCTGTTTTCAAAACATTCTTCTGGTATTTGAAGGGCATTATTCCCGGTGAAACTCTTCAGATACCTATGTGACCTTTGTCCATCTTCACTTCTCCTGTTTTCAAAAACCTTTAACTGTTTATCAAAAATATTCAACTGTTATCAATAAAACAACAAAAATTACTGTTGAGGCTTTGTACATACTTCTTCAAAGGCCTCCACTCCATCCAGGTTAGGCTTTATAGCTTTCAATTTACAGTCTTCATTTAAATTACTGTCAAATATAGAACTGTTTATATATTAGAACTACGTTTGAGTGTAAACCCTAGGACAGTTAAACTATATATATATTATAGAAATATGGCCTAGGATTGAGAATGTCTTCCCAGTAAAGGCTCTTTCCTAATTAGAGATCTTTAGTTCAAACCCTCAAGATGAATTATTCCCAGTGAAACATCTTGAAAAAGCCTTAGAACCCAAACTAGGACACATCCACCCAAAGAGGAATTATTCCCGGTGAAACCTCTTACCCATTTGCTTAAAGCCAAAATAAGTTCAAAACCACATAGCTTCCTCTTGTGCTACAACAAGGACCCTCGATGACCCTCGGCTAGCCTCCTCTTGGGCTTTGTACAAGGAACCACAGGCTTCTTAAAAGCATTCCCAGCTTCCTCTTGAGCTTGTATACAAGGTCCCATCAGGTTTCTTATAAACATAGGAACAGGTCTTTAGTTACCTTTTAGCCTATCCTGGTGAGTTTCTTCCATTCTTTAAACCAGACTTAAAACAAGCTAAGATTGTCTCAATCTCATATTGAGTACACTTTTTGGAATGAGAGACATGGACAGTCTCTGTCACCCTTATCTTCATCAATATCCCTTAGTATAGTCTAGGATCCATATTTGCTTACTCATCAAGAGTCAGCCTTAATCTTGGGCTTTAAACAAGAAGTCTCAATTAGATAATCTTTCTGCCATAACCCAAAATCCCTGGAAAGGGTTAGCCTCTACACATTCCTTCATTTTTAACAAAAAAACCCCTGGAAAGGGTCAGCCTCCAAAATTCATTCTTTCAAAAGATAATTTCTTCAGTTGAGTCAAAAATCCCTAGAAAGGGTTAACCTCCAAAAACCAGTCCTTTAATAGATAAATCCTCTAGTAGAGTAAAACTCCCCAGTGAGTCCTTCATCATTAAGTAGCCACAACCTTGGGCTTTGTACAAGGCAGATAAACCATATTTCCTGTGTCAAAGATTCCTAATCTCTAGGATCTTTCCCCTCATAGAGTCTTCCATACTCAGTTACTTTAAGAGTCCGCCACAACCTTGGGCTTTGTACAAGGCAGAAAATAATGTTTTCCCTAGCCAAAATAGCCACAACTTTGGCTTTATACAAGGCATAAATTAATAACTTCCCCAGTTAAGAGTTAGCCACAACCATGGGCTTTGTACAAGGCACAAAATAGGGTCATCCATAGTCTTTAAAAAATTCAGTCTCCTCAGCAGTTAGCCACAACCTTGGGCTTCATACAAGGCACAAAATAGAGTCTCCCTAATTAGAGTCAGCCTCAATTCTGGGCTTTGTACAGAACACAAATTCCCTGTAATTAACCCCCAGTAGAGTTATTTCCCAGAGTCAATAAAAACAGTCAAAAAGCCTCAAGCTTGGGCCTCGTGCAAGCCAGCTAAAATGTCAAATCTTTCAAACAATAGATAGACATAGCTTATCTCTATAAAGAGATCTTTCTCCTATCTCACCACCTTCAAACAAACATTTCAACATTTCAATTTCAATTTCAGTTTCAAACATTCTCCCATTTAGGACTCCGAAAGGCATGCTCTGAGGCAAACAAACCCAGACTTGTACACTTTCCCTAATTTGGATGAGAATCCTTCTTTCATTTAAGAGAACGCGACTGACATACTTGCAAACATACAAGTAAGGTCCCTATCTTAATGAAATGAATTCATCTTTTCTATCACTTTTAAAAATGTTTGTGGTGAAATAGTATAAATACCTCTCTATAAAGATGACGTCATGTCTCTTTACTGTAAACAGAGATTTAATTCAAGCTTCAACCTTGAGCTTCAAGCAAGGCACCAAAAATAATTAATTTCCCTAATTAGTTCCCCGAACTACATTAAGCTCTGACTTCCATTAGGGATATGTAGGCATGAGGTTCATAACGAATCTCAGCGAGCTTATAAAATACCAAAAATAGTCAGTTTATCTGTCTGTCTTTTTCAAATCAATTCAATTCCTTCTCCTAACACAAAGGAGAAACTTTCCCAATCAAATAGCAGTAAACACAATCACAATGACACATAGAAGGTTCCCGTAGAGTACTACAGATATGTAGGGTGCTTAAACTCTTCCCTATGTATAACCGACCCCCCGAACTCCAGAATTTCTAGTCTAGGTGAAATCCCCACACTTAGAAAACTCCTAGGGTTTATTTGAGATCTTTTTCCCCTTTCCTACTCGTTAGGATAATTAAAAAGTTCGTGTGATATCGTAGGAAGAGCTGAAACAAAATTCATCCCGCCATGGGCGCATTCTCCTTCCAAATTTCGCGTGAAGGGTTTAGCGTGCCGTCCTCCCAAGTGAAACGGGGAGGTAAAGAAAACGACACCACCGAAAAATGGCGACTCTGCTGGGGATATAAGTGTTAAAAACCTTGGTTTTTCATCCAAACCAATGGTTGACCTGTTGCTGGTCCAGCCCCAATGAGAAATTAGGGATGCCAAATTCCCCCTCAAATAAGAGAGGTCCTGCCTAACCTCTGTGTCATATCATGTGCTTGCTGCATTTATATTTGTTTATTTTGTTTATTCTATATCGGGAAAGGGCTTGATTCCCCCTTGAGGTGAGAAATCCTATACCCGGATTTGAGTGCAACATAAGATAGGATGGAGGATGTCTTCTCGGTGAAGACCCTCTAATCTTGGTTCCCAAATCAACTCTTGGGATTTGCCTGGCTGGTTGTGATTAACTGCGCCAATGCATTCCGAGACTGATTTGTACCAGGAGGACCTAGAAACACATTAGCCCCACTTAAGGCCTTTCTTAGGACGTAGAGCGGTGATTACGAAAGTAATTGTCACGCAGATACTACACTCAGAGAAAACTCTCTTATAGATACCAATCAACGTATCTTTAATGTTGAGCAAAAACTCTGAGATCCCCTAGAACCCGTTCTACAGGTACAAAAATCCTTATCCTTAGTTTACCATTGGGGAGAGGTTTGCATTGTGACTCCATGACAACTATACCCTTCTACGCCATGTTTGTTTAAAAACTCTTGTGTGTGCATTCATGCATTCATGCATTCATCATAATAACTAAAACCAAAAAGAGTCTTTTTCGAGTCGTTTTTCAAGGAAACTAAATAACGAACGTTTCGAACTTCATAGAAAGAGAGAAACGGAGAAAGGACTTAAGGATCTATACCATGGATTATGGAAGAAAGAGAGCTAGGAAATACACCTTCAAAATTCCTAAGGTCGAGGAATTGGAAAAGCTCGGAAAACTGGTGGTCAACCCCCAGGCTTTCAAGGAGAAGTATGGAAAACTTCTGCCTCTTCTCAGCACTAACATTGTGGATGGGATTCTTCCCACTTTGGTACAGTTTTACGATCCAACATATCACTGCTTTACCTTTCCAGATTATCAACTCATTCCTACGTTGGAGGAGTACTCTCGTCTGATTGGAATACCCGTGTACGCGCAAGATCCGTACTCCGGTTTGGAAAAGAATCCTGACGACATTATCATTGCTGCAACTACTCCTTTGAACGTGGTCGACATCAGAACTCATATGGTGAGTAGAGGAGGAATTCAAGGATTTCCCTCCAAATTCTTGTTAGATCAAGCTCGGTACTTCGTCAGCATCCAAGATATGAGCGCTTTTGAGGAAATCCTGGCTTTGCTTATCTACAGATTGTTTTTGTTTCCCAACATTAACGATTTTGTCGACATCAACGCAATTAAGATATTCTTGATTGGAAATCCAGTTCCAACCTTGCTTGCGGATGCTTATCACTTTGTGCATTCAAGAAACCTGCAGCGAGGAGGATTAATCACATGCTGTGTACCGTTGTTATACGAATGGTTTGTCTCGCACCAGCCAAAGTCTAGCACTTTCTGGAACATGAGGGATGGCCTTTACTGGTCACAGAAAATCATTTCTCTCACTCATACGGACATTGATTGGTGTAGTCCTGACAACGACGAAACCAAGATCATCTTCAGTTGTGGAAGTTATCCCAACGTACCCCTTATTGGAACTAAGGGAGGAATCAGTTACAATCCAACTTTAGCCCGTCGTTAATACGGCTATCCTATGAAAAATATTCCAAGTAGTATTCAATTAGAGGGTCTGTTCTTCAAGAACATTGGCGATCATGGTAACATGCTGAAGAAGGAAATTGTCCAAGCCTGGCGTCTTGTTCACACAAAAGGGAGAAGATTGTTAGGAAAACATCTTTGCATCTCCCTGGATCCTTACCTACAATGGGTACGCGTCATAGCATTCAAGCTCAGGATGCCCTATCAACATCAAGAACCTATTCCCCTAAGGGAACCAATTTTCCTTTTCTCCACCGATGTTGAAAAACTTCAAGCGGCATTGAACAAAGTATGCCAAGAAAGGAATGCTTGGAAAAACAAGTACCGAATCGTCAACACGGAAAATGTTGAGATTCAAAACATCCTAAGAAGGAAGGATGATTTACTTGAAGTACTCGATCGACAGGTGACACAATCATCACTTTCTCATCATATCCCTCCTGCTTCCTGGATCATTGATCAGCTCACGTCAGAGAACGGTCAGCTCAAGAAACAAAAGAAAATGTTAAAACATGAAGTCGGTTCTTCGTCAAAGTTTTAGAGTCCTTTCTCTCAGTTTCTCTGTATTTCCCTTTTCAAAGTGTGTAAAGAACGACGTTTTTCGCTTAATTAATAAAAGTTTGATGTTTCATAACGTAATTATGGTGTTTCCTTGAAAAATATTAAACTAATTACATATCATGCATCGCTTTAGTCGTACGCACTGACACGAGAATTGTCGCGGATCTAATAGTCACTTTCCTTTCTCCAGAAAGAGAGGAGGATAAGGAGGTGAACAAAGGCATTCAAGCTGTCTCATCCATACAACACTCGTTCAAGTCGCAAGAAAAGAATGGAAGACTTTGAGCAAGATAATTGAGAACTCATAGAAGAGATTAATACTCTCAAAGATACTGTTGAAAGGCTCAATAGTATGGTAGAAGCCCTGGTAGTTGCGTAGAATCAACCGACGCCAGAAGAACCACAAAGGACGGTGGTTTCCGAGATTGTTTCTACTCCTATTCCTCAGTATACCATGCCTCCCAATCGACCTTGGGGCATGCCGTATAACTTTACTCCAGAAGGGTACATACCTCCAGCTTCTGAAGTTCCAAGAGTCACGATGGATATGCATCCACCGGAGGGTTACAAACCTCTGGAAATTGAAGTTCCAAGAGCAACGACAATGGGTTTTGCGTAAGAGAATGTTGAGATTCCAAGATCTGCAGTCATGGCTTCTCCATGACCGATTATGCATACTTTTCCTCCACCAGGAGGACAAGTATATCATCACGCTCCCAGTGAGGACGCTGGCGTGTATGAAATATTGGACGAGTTCCAGTAACAGTTTCTGCAAATGCAGAAGGAACTCAAGAATCTCCAAGGACAAGATCTATTTGGAAAGAATGCTACAGACCTCGTCTGGTTCCAAATGTTAAGGTTCCTCATAAATTCAAAGTACCAGAGTTCGAGAAGTACAAAGGGAATTCATGCCCACAAAGTTACATCGTGATGTACGCTCGAAGAATGTCAACTCAGACTGATAATCAACAATTGCTCATTCATTATTTTCAAGACAGCCTGACTGGTGCTGCACTCAAATGGTACATGAACTTGGATAGTTCAGAGATTCGTACTTTTCGAGACCTCGGAGAGGCCTTCGTCAAACACTATAAGTACAATCTGGATATGGCTCCCGACAGAGATCAACTCCGGGCCATGACTCAAAAGAATAGAGAAAGCTTCAAGGAATACGCTCAAAGATGGCGTGAAGTTGCTGCTCAAATCTGTCCACCACTTGAAGAGAAAGAAATGAAAAAAATCTATCTCAAGACTTTGAGTCCATTTTACTACGGACGAATGGTTGCAAGTGCACCAAGTGATTTTACAGAGATGGTAAACATGGGTGTACGTTTAGAAGAAGTAGTTCGAGAAGGACGCTTGAACAAAGAACCAGAATATTCTATTGGTCCAAGGAAGTATGGAAGTTCTTTCCAGGAGAAAAAGGATCAAGATGTCAGCAATGTCTTGCACAAAGCTAAGAAGAAGTTTTCACCTCAAGTTGCTACGATAACTATGGTTGTTAACTCAGCGCCAGCTTATCAACCTCAGGTTTCTCAACAACCATTTCAACAAAGGTCACAACAACCTCAGCAGCAGGTTCGACCTCCAAATTACAACAACAATCGGGTTCCAAGGTATCCTCCTTTTGACCTCGTGCCAATGCCTTATGCGGATTTGTTTCCAACACTACTGGCGAAAGGACTCATTCAGACAAAGAATCCTCCAAATCCTGCACATGAATCATCACATTGGTTCAAGACTGACCAATCTTGTCCTTATCATAAAGGGGCACCAGGTCACAACTTTGAGAACAGTTTCAGTTTCAAGGCCGACGTTCAAAGATTAGTGAAGAGCGGAATGCTATCCTTCAAAGATACTAATCCCAATGTCCAAGCAAATCCTTTACTGCAACACAAAGAAGCTTCAGTGAATCTGATAGATCAACACCCCAATGTCATTCAAATCTACGACATTCGTCAGATAGGGGAAAATCTCGTCAAAATGCACGCTAGACAAGCTGGATACGGTCATGTACCACCTCACAACTACTTCACATGTGAAATTTGTCCAAAGAATAATCAAGGATGTGCTGTAGTTCAAGCTGCATTACAAGAACAAATGGACTTAGGATGGATTCAACACATTCGAGTCAAAACTGAGCACGACGTCAACATGGTTCAAGGATGTCTAGGAGAATACAAAATCTACAAAGTTGAAGATCTCGAAGGATCGGTAGTCAGGTTCCATAAGACTTTAAATGGACTTGCCTACTTTGGAACGGATTTCCATCCTTATAGTAGATGCAGAATCTGTCGAAGAAATTCACGAGGATGTTTGCACGTTCGCATTGACATTCAGAAATTAATGGATGAAAATACCATTACAGTTCTTGCCAACAGAGAAGATGACGAAGTCTTTACCGTGTCTCCTCAAATTAATCAAGTTGAACCAATGCAAGTCAAGTATGACAGCCGGAAGACAACAATTGCTCCATTAGTCATCTACTTACCAGGACCTGTACCGTATGAGTCTGACAAGGCTATACCATATAAGTACAACGCTACATTCATTGAAAATGGTAAGGAGATACCATTACCATCTGTTGTTAACATTGCTAATGTTAGTCGAGTCACCAGAAGTGGACGAGTCTTCAACAGAACGACAGAAAATATGGAAAAGCCTTCTGAAGAAACACCACATAAGCAAGACAATCATCCGGCCAATGTCATTCAAGCGAAAGAAAATGATGAGATCTTGAAATTAATCCGGAGGAGTGAATTCAACATTGTAGACCAATTGCTACATACACCGTCTAGGATATCTGTTCTCTCCCTACTATTGAGTTCTGAAGCTCATAGGGAAGCCCTACAGAAAGTTTTGGAACAAGCTTTCGTAGAACCAAGTGTTACTGTAGGACAATTCAACAGTATCATTGCCAACATTTCCGCAGGAACTAATTTGAGTTTTTGTGATGAAGATCTTCCTGAAGAAGGAGTGGACCATAACCTTCCACTTCACATCTCAGTTGGCTGCATGGATGATGTTCTCACAAGAGTCCTAATAAACAATGGATCCTTTCTCAACGTCATGCCAAAATAAACATTGTCAAGATTATCCTTCAAAGATTACCCATTAAGGGACATTCACGTCATCGTCAAAGCACTTGATGGATCAAGAAAGTCAGTTTTCGGAGAAGTGGATCTTCCCATAACTATTGGACCTCAGACGTTCAAAATCACTTTCCAAGTTATGGATATCCCTCCATAATACAGTTGTTTCCTAGGTCGCCCATGGATTCATGAGGCTGGGGCAATTACTTCAACACTTCATCAGAAACTGAAGTTCATAAGAAATGACAAATTGGTAACCGTATGGGGAGAACGAGCTTTGATCGTCAGCAACTTGTCATCATTCTCCGACATAGAACCAAAAGAAGTCACTGGGACTAAATTCCAAGCACTTTCCTTGGATAAGGAAAAAGGAAAGGAGAAAACAACGTCTATCTCTTCATACAAAGATGCAATCCAAGTCGTAAAGGATGGCACTACCAGTGGTTGGGGCACATTGATATTCCTACCAACAACAAGAACAGAACGGGAGTTGGATTCTTTCCAACATCATCAAAGGCTATTCTAGGGATTGAGGTAGTTCTCCCAAATCAAGAAATTTTCCGCAGTGGAGGTTTTCTTCAACCTGTTCAACAAACAGTCAATACCATCGGTACGGAAGATCCCGATGAGAATTTTGAAGTGGAATGTATGTCCTATCTTCTCGAAGCAGGATACATCTCCCAACCAGAGTCTGATTCACCTTGTTGTTATCCAACTAAAGGATCTGAACGTAAGACTCAACCAAGCAGTGATGAAGCTACTAACAGCTTCACCACCAGAAGTCATGGTTCATCAGAAGAAGTTCCTCCTATCCCCGAAGAAACCTGGGACACATTGGGAGAACCAAGCGGGAAATTCGACTACATGGTGAAATACTCCGCTCCTGAAAGTTCGAAAATATCTCTTGAAGACATTGTTCCAACTGGATGGAACATTGATTACGAGTAACTTACTCAGCCAAAAGAGATATATAACCCTTGCTATTCATCATCAGCATCTGGCGAAGTCATCATTGAGGATTATATCCCCAAGTCACCTTCCGAGGCTACTGATTTAGAGTTCACATACCTTGTCAATGCCATCTTGGGAGAAGAGCAAGATCAAAATACAGAAGAGGATGATCTCGAAAGTGTCTCTGACAACGAGTCTCTCCATTCAAAAGATTGGAAGCTTCCTCAAAAGAATAACCAACATACTCCACTTGGAAATGGGTATGCTCACACTACTCAGTTTGCTGAAGTAGAAGAAGATCGTCTGAGTGTTGCAAAAACAGTGGTTGGTACATCAAGACCTACCACAGGCCAACTTAAGCCTAAGGTTCCAGATTACCTAGTGCACAATGGGGTTCGCCACTATTGGACAACTGTTGAAGTTTCAACTGTTGTTCGCACACCTAAGTAGGAACTTTCACCGTTATTTTGTCCTCTCACCATAGCCCAGGGTGAAGAGATGTTTCATAGGGCTTTGCATTTTACTATTTCTTAGGAAAATGTCCCTCTTTGCTTCGCCCAAAGCAATAGAGTTTTGTTTTATAGGGTCTTTGTTTCAAGAAATGGCTGTCAATAAATAAAATGTCATTTTGTTCCTTCGTTAGTTTTTCCTTTTCGTTTTTCGGAAATTGGTAATCCTAAAAAACACCCTAAAAAAAAATTCCATTAACTGCATACACCGAGTCTTCCCTCGTTGTCTAAATAAAATTTATCACACATATGCAGATTAATCATAAAACACCCTGTTGAAACATACGACCGCATGACTTCTCCAAGCTTTGGGTTTCCTGTATTCGAGGCAGAGGAAGAAGAAGACGAAGAAATATCAAAGGAAATTTCTCGGTTACTTCAACAAAAGGAAGAGGCCATTCAGCCATACAATGAGCCTCTAGAGATCATTAACCTTGGTTCCGATGGAAAAAGAAAATCAGTTCATAGATCAGAAAGAGTTTGATACAGCTGCTCAGAGAATTCTCAGATGTCTTCGCTTGGTCTTATCAGGATATGCCAGGGTTGGATACCAGTATAGTGGAGCATCACTTACCATTAAAAGCAGAGTGCCCTCCGGTCAAGCAGAAATTGAGAAGAACTCATCCGGAGATGGCTATGAAAATCAAAGAGGAAGTTCAAAAGTAAATCAATGCTGGTTTCCTCGTCACTTCAGAATACCCTCAGTGGTTAGCTAACATTGTTCCCGTTCCTAAGAAAGACGGAAAAGTCCGCATGTGCGTCGACTACAGAGATTTGAACAAAGCTATCCCTAAGGATGATTTCCATTTACCACATATTGACATGTTGGTTGACAGTACAACAAAATCCAAAGTTTTCTCATTCATGGACGGATTTTTGGGATACAACCAAATCAAAATGGCACCTGAAGACATGGAGAAAACAACTTTCATCACCCCCTAGGGCACGTTCTGCTATCGCGTTATGCCTTTTGGACTAAAGAACGCAGGGGAAACTTATCAAAGAGCCATGACTACACTTTTATACGACATGATGCAGAAGGAAGTGGAAGTCTATGTGGATGACATGATTGCCAAGTCAGAAAATGAGGAAGATCACATACAGAATCTGACAAAATTATTTCAATGCTTACGGAAGTTTCAGCTTCGTCTGAACCCCAACAAGTGTATCTTTGGTGTCTACTCAAGAAAACTCCTTGGTTTCATCGTCAGCAAACGAGGAATTCAAGTGGATCCAAACAAAGTCAAGGCAATTCAAGAAATGCCTTCACCCAGAACCGAGAAACAAGTTAGAGGATTTCTTGGACGTCTGAATTACATCTCGAGATTCATATATCTCATGACTGCAACTTGTGCTCCCATTTTCAAACTTCTACAGAAAAATCAAAGTTGCGTCTGTACAGACGATTGTCAGAAAGCGTTCGACAACATTAAAGAATATCTGCTCGAACCACCCATTTTGTCTCCTCCAGTGGAAGGAAGACCTTTGATAATGTACTTAACCGTCTTAGAAGATTTCATGGGTTGTGTCCTTGGACAGCAAGACGAGACAAAGAGAAAAGAGCATGCCATCTACTACCTGAGCAAGAAATTCACTGACTGTGAATCCCGCTACTCCGTGCTCGAGAAAACCTGTTGTGCTTTGGCCTGAGCTGCCAAGCGTCTCCGCCAGTACATGATTCGACATACTACTTGTTTGATCTCCCATATGGATCCAATCAAGTACATCTTTGAGAAGCCTGCTTTAACCGGGAGAATTTCCCGTTGGCAGATGCTGTTATCAGAATATGACATGGAGTATCACGCACAGAAAGCCGTGAAGGGAAGTATCCTAGCTGAGCACCTGGCTCACCACCCACTCAATAGTCATGAATCAATCAGTTTTGAATTTCCAGACGAGGACGTTATGTACCTCAAGATGAAAGATTACGACGAGCCGCTACCAGACGAAGGGCCTGAGATAGGATCCCAATGGGGCTTAATCTTTGACGGAGTTGTCAATGCTTTTGGACGAGGAATTGGGGCAATCATTGTTACCCCTCGAGGTACCCATATTCCATTTACTGCCAGATTAACTTTCAAATGCACAAACAATGAGGCCGAGTATGAAGCTTGCATCATGGGTCTCGAAGAAGCCGTGGATCTAAAAATCAAACACTTGGATGTATACGGAGATTCTGCTTTGGTCATCAATCAAATCAAAGGAGAATGGGAAACACGCCAACCTGGGCTAATCCCTTACAAAGACTACGCGAGAAGATTGTTGCCATTCATCGATAGGGTAGATTTTCATCACATTCCTCGTGAAGAAAGTAACTTGGCTGATGCATTAGCCACACTCTCTTCCATGATTAGGATAAATCATTGCAACGACATTCCTCAGATCGATGTTATGTGCCTAGATAGACCCGCTCATGTGTTCACAGTAGAAGCAATCATCGACGACAAACCGTGGTATCACGACATCAAAAACTTTCTTCAAAGACAAGAGTACCCTCTTGGGGCATCAAAGAAAGATAGAAAAACTTTGAGAAAGTTAGCTGGCAGATTCTTCCTAAATGAAGATGTTTTGTACAAGAGAAATTTCGACATGGTTCTGCTCAGATGCGTTGACAAGAAAGAAGCAGAAACACTCATGAGGGAAATACATGAAGGTTCATTTGGTACTCACACCAATGGACACACCATGACAAGGAAAATACTGAGAGCAGGATATTATTGGCTGACAATGGAGTCAGATTGCTACCAGTATGCAAAAAGGTGTCACAAATGCCAGATCTACGCCGATAGAATTCATGTGCCACCATCTCTTCTCAATATAAACTCTTCCCCTTGGCCTTTCTCCATGTGGGGAATCGACATGATTGGAATGATCGAGCCAAAAGCGTCCAACAGACATCGCTTCATCTTGGTAGCCATAGACTATTTCACCAAGTGGGTCGAAGCAGCTTCGTATGCAAACGTCACAAGGCAAGTTGTCGTCAGGTTTATCAAGAATCACATCATATGTCGCTACGGCATTCCTAGCAGGATAATCACTGACAATGGGTCAAATTTCAATAAAAAAATGATGAAGGAACTTTGTGAAGAATTCAAGATTGAACATCACAACTCATCTCCTTACAGACCAAAGATGAATGGAGCTGTAGAAGCAGCTAACAAAAACATCAAGAAAATCATTCAGAAAATGGTCATCACTTACAAAGATTGGCATGAAATGCTCTCGTTTGCTCTTCATGGTTACCGTACATCTGTACTAACTTCAACTGGAGCAACTCCTTTCTCCCTCGTATATGGCATGGAGGCAGTCCTACCCATAGAGGTTGAGATCCCATCAATGAGAGTCTTGATGGAAGCAAAATTAATAGAAGCCGAGTGGTGTCAAAGCAGATTCGATGAATTGAACTTAATCGAAGAAAAGCGCATGACAGCTTTATGCCACGGACAGCTATCTCAACAAAGAATGAAGAGAGCTTTCGACAAAGAGGTCTGACCTCGCACAATCAAAGAAGGCGACCTTGTACTCAAAAAGATTCAATCTTTTCTCACAAATTCGAGAGGGAAATGGACTCCCAATTATGACGGCCCATACGTGGTCAAGAGAGCTTTCTCGGGAGGTGCCTTAATACTCACGACTATGGATGGAGAGGAATTCACCCGTCCTGTGAACGTCGACGCAGTCAAGAAATACTTCGCCTAAATAAAAAAAAGAACAGCTCGCTAAGTTGAAAACTCGCAAAGAGCAGCTTAGGAAAAAAAGAGCGTCTCGGTGGATCGAAAACCTAAAGGGCGATTCAGGAAAAAATTAGAGACATAAAAATATATAATCAATCCCGGTAGGCTTAAAACCCGAAAGGGGTAGTTTACGCAAAAGTTATGGATATATGGCTGTCGCTACCGCGAAAAATAGATCAGAGTCGCCACTAATATATTTATCCCATAAGGGAAAGGAATACCAGGAAACCTAACTCAGAATAAGAACAAGGTCTTTCGACCAGAGAATCTAGGCACGGGAGTCGGTTACGCAAGGGGAAGGTGCTAGCACCCCTCACGCCCATCGTACTCGATGGTATCCACCTATGTTTGTTTCTATCTAAAGGGTGTCTAATGTCTAAAACCTAAATGCGAATGCATGCAAAAGAAATACGGGGAAAAGAAGGAATTATTTACAAGTGTGCTCGCTTAGGCCCTGCGACCCAATGCCTACGTATCCTTTTCAGGAATCAGAGCAACCGTAGTTCGGCTCCATAGTTTCCATTTGTTTTGTGTTTTTTAGTTGAACAGAGGTTAAGGTCACAATCCACGATGCTCGACCTTTGGAGACTTATACGCCTAATTTTGAAATGGACTTAACTTGTTCTTAGCAGCAGAATGAATTGGGTTTATGTTTTTTATGTAACTACATGATGAGCAAAACCCAATACAAGGTTTCGCACCACTTCATTACTTTGTTTTAATTCGAGCCTTTATTAAGTGTTTTAAGTGTTTTTGGTTGGGTATTTTTTAAGGGGATTTACCTTGCTATTTGAATCACATAAAAATGTATAATGATCGAGGAGCAGATTAGGGAATAAATCCCAGTCACTTCTATCCCATATATAATGTTCAAGAAAGAGATTAGGGAATGAATCCCACTCATTTCTATCCCATTAATTAATGTTCAAGAAACAGATTAGGGAATGAATCCCACTCATTTCTCTCCCATTAAGTAGTGAACGAGAAACAGATTAGGGAATGAATCCCACTCATTTCTATGCCACTAAGTGATTGAGAAACAGATTAGGGAATTAATCCCACTCATTTCTCTATCACTTTCTTAATGTGATTCGCCTCTTTATTTATTAGTGTTTTAAAGTTGAAAAGAAAAAGAATGAAAAAAGGGGGGACTAACCTATTTTCTAGCCTAATTGTTATTCTAAATCCTATTTAAGATCTAAACTAAAATCTAAAGGGGATATACAAGGATGAAGTTCTATCCCTATGTCAATCAAAATGAAATTATTCACAAGGAAATACTAAACGAAGCAATTATGTACATATAAAAAGAAAAATTCAAGTAAAAATAGAAGAAAAGTGATTTAAAATTCTACTTCAGGTTTTAGGACCTCTAAACATCCCTAATTATATGTACAAAAAGGATCCAAATTAATTACAAAAGTTCATGGCACCTTATGAGCACAAATCAACACAAACGTCAATTAGAAACACACACTAATCGGGTCTAAAACCCTAAGCAAAAACCTAACCAAAACAAGGAATTGGAACTTCATTTTTGTACACATTATCATGTATTAGTCTACTGAAATCACACAAAAATTGGCAATTAGATTCGACTCCTAAGGCACTTAAACAAATTATTTTGTAAAACATAGCAAACATAGAAAGGAAATGAACATATGTGAAGAAAAGATTTATTAAAAATAGTAAACTAAATTCTAAAAATCTATAAAAAATACAAAAAGTATCTACACACATGAAACTACCTAAATCATATTTTTATTTATTTTTATCTCAGTTAAAACTAGTAAGAGTTAAAGAGAAAATAAAATTGCAAGTAAAACAAAAATCTGTCTACCAAGGGGTGAAAAAGTAAAAGGGAAATGCACTGGCTCTAAGTGTTACACGTTTTGGGCCCAGTGTTAGGGGTGTGGGAAGCAACGCGCCAGGCCCAGTTACCAGTCTTAGTCCAATACCTTTTTTATTTCTCATTTTTATTCATCACATGCATTATTAAAATAAGTAAAAATGTGACCTACACATATTGAAACAATTAGCAAAATTATCAATAGGTCAACTAACACTTAAGTTACAAAAGGACAAAAATACATCCATGGGCCAATTATGATGCAACACGTGTCATTCCATAATTAATAATTGAAAACAAAAATATGAGAACGTAGCATGCTTCTCACGTGAACAGTGACGCAACAAGCATCTTCTTCTCCGGCGGATCGGGCTGCCATCCACGGCGGAGCCAACAACCACCAACGTCGGAAACAAAAAGCAAGACCCTCTCTCCCCTCGGAATTTCTCTCCGATTCCACATACGATATCCATTTCAAGTGAAACGAACGCTAACACCATGAAATCAAAGCACAAAAGTAGATCCGAACCCAAAAATCAAGCAAGAGCGTGACAAATGCACATCCCCTATACATATTTCTATCATGCTGAGAAAGGTTTACGAGAACTTACCTGTTGTGAATATCGAACGAGGATCTTTGAAAAACCTTTACTCTTCGCGTTCGGATCAGGACACGTGTACGATGCCTCTATAACAGACTGAGAAATAAACTCAAACTCCTCTTGAATCTTGGAGGTGGATACCGGAAGTGATGAACACTTGGAAGAAATACGTAACCGAAATTTCTTCCTCAAGAAACCATAACCATTTGTGTGTTACATGAAGAGAATGAAGTTGGTGATGATTATACCGTATCGCGACGATGATTATGATTTGAATATTGAAGATGATTGATGATGATATTGATTAACGAAGGTGGTGAAGGTGATGACCGATAATGGAGGTACGGTTGCGAAAAACGGTTATGGAGGTGGTGAAGCTTTGAAAGAGAAGATGAAGATTGGTGTGGTGGTTGGAAGTTTGTTAGGAGTTTTTATGGATAGAGAAGTGGGAGAGAATAATGAGAGAATGAGAGAAGAGAATGATGGAGAAGAATGTGAAGATTGAGGAAATGAAAGTGAAAGCGTGTGGTGTGAATTGTGAAGGTTTTGACATTTATATGGTGAGTGTATTGTTATGGTGTGGTTTGTAGCTGAGCGCTTCTGTTTTAAATTCACCATGCCAGTCCATTTTCACTTGGAGTATGCTCTCTCTTATACACTTGTGGTAATCAATTCCTTCTATGCGCATGACGGTGCAATTTGTTGTGCCCATGGCGTATCGTGTTGCATCCTGTCCATCAACTTTGCATTTTTGATACCAAACCATCGTGCCAATATCGTATGACTCAGGTTCATAGTGTTGGCTTCGCGTGCATGCAATAAACTCCACAGACCCTTACTTGATTCAGATTTATGATAAAAAAGAGTTATGATAGCATGCCATTGATGTCGATGAGTTTCAGGAATGATATGGATTGATACGAGGCTACGGCAAGTCGATGGATAGGACCAAATTGGAAATGTTGCAGCCATCAATCTCTTCGAGCAATAGTTTGTTTTCTTTTCAACTCAGTACGTCATATGACTTCAGTGTTTAAGAGGCACACTTATCATGCATATAGCTTCTTCCATGGACCGATACTTGACTCACTTTCACTGTAACGAGGGATTTTGAAATGATGATGGTATATGCCATACTGCCGCCCCATCGAACCAATGCTTGCCAATTCAATAATCCTGAGCTTTCCACTTTAAGGTTCTCTAATTTTCCAACCTCCACCACGAATGTTTTGCTCTTGGATTCGTAGCAAAGAGGACTCATGATACAACATGTTTTGTATTGGAAAGATTGAGTGACGAGGCTCCTAGATGCATGAAAGTGAGCCCTAAAGTTACATGATCATCACCGACTCGTGTGGCCAAAAATTGCATCATGCCCATAGCTTCTTTACACCTTCAAGCAACCTACTTTAAGGCTCCATATTTTGACAAACATATCACCAAAATTAATGACATTGAGCCCGTTGGATAGAGGCCATAGGATAGAGTAGCTTGGTGTGAAGTTTGAGTCAAGGGAATGCTCGTAGATCTCTAAAGTTGGGCTTGAATGTGACACGCCACATGTTTGATGAAATGCATGCACGTGCCCTAACCCAAAGGGCCAGCCAAGTACAGTTGCAAGGGAATGACTTTGGAGCCCTATATTTTTTCAACCACACCACCAAAATCAATGTTTTTTGGCTCATTGTATAAGGAGCATGGAATAGAGTATGATGAAATTGGAATTGACTCCATGTGATGCTTTTACTTCTCTGAAATTAACTTCAAAAATGGCACACAAAATGTTTGATCAAATGCTCGCGTCATGCCCAAATTTTTTGCCCAGCTACTTGTCTTGGATAACTTGGAACCTTCCAACTTCATAGCTTTGTATCTTTTTATCCTTGCTTCTAATGAAGAAACCTTCAACTACAAAGTTGTGGATCTCCATGAAATCAACAACTATGATGTTAAAATTTTCTTGAAATAAATCCTTTTGGAATGTGTAAAATGATAGTGAAGCGGGCTTCTCATCCATTCTCAAATTCTCCATATTTTCACTAAGTCCTCAAACTTTCTATTTTTGGTAATTTCCCATTTTCAACTAATTTTCCAATTTTGGTAACTTTGATAATTTTCTGATTTTATTTATTTCTTTGACTTTCTTTGAGCGATTTTCCCATCAGAAGTCAATATTTGACAGTTGACCTTGACTTTGACCAAAAAGTCAGCTTTTCTTAATTTTTCCGATTCCAGATGAATTTCCCGATTAATCAGTTTCTGATCCAATTCTCAATCAGTTTTCAACCAAAGAAGCTTCGATGAATATATTTCTTCAAGGAAACCATACTTCATACCCAAAAATCATCTTCTGATTAAATTTTGACCAATAAGTCAACAGGGTTGACTTTGGTCAAAACCCTAACTTGGAAAGCTTGAGGAACTTGAGGATTGTATCTTTTAATCAAAGCTTTGGCTTGGAGACGATGAAACCCTGATTTTAGGAGGATTTCAATGGGAATGATGTCATACAATCAGACTTCAAATCTTCTCTTATTTTTTATTAGGAATTTCTTCTGCAGAAGCTCTTTTCTTATCAATTTTTGAATAGTAACCATGATATGAATGAATGTAATGGATGAGTGGCCTAGATGAGGTATGCATATGAATGTGATATGAAAGCCAGTTGGGGAATAAATATGTGGGCAAATTTTGGGGTGCAACAGCTGCCCCTATTCAATCTTCTTGGACCTGAATGTATAAACATCCTGGGTTTTGGACATTTGAGGTGCGAGTGGATGGAATACCCCGCAAGTACCATCAAAATTTGCATTCCGTGGTACAGCAAAAAGTATCGAGTATTATCAAAGAATACCAGCCGAAGGTGGATCTCAAACAAATTTCTAACCTTAGTTAGACTTGAAAGAAACATAACTGTAAAGGGGCTCAACAAGAGACCATCCGTAGATGAATCTACTAAATTGCTAACCTTAGTTAGACTTTGAAAAAGAGACACAACCGTAGCGTGGCTCGACAAGGAAGAAACCATCCTTAGACGACTCTACCAAATTGCTAACCTTAGTTAGACTTTGAAAAAGAGACACAACCATAGCGTGGCTCCACAAGGAAGAAACCATCCGTAGACGACTCTACCAAACTGCTAACCTTAGTTAGACTTTGAAAAAGAGACACAACCGTAGCGTGGCTCCACAAGGAAGAAACCATCCGTAGATGACTCTACCAAACTGCTAACCTTAGTTAGACTTTAAAAAGAGACACAGCCGAAGGGTGACTCGATAAAGGATGAAACCAACCGAAGGGGAATCCGATCCTAATTTGCTAACCTCAGTTAGACTTCAAAAAGAGACACATCCGAAGGGTGACTCTAGATCCGAAAAGGTATGCCAATAATCATTGGACTTTTGCCGATAACAATCGAACTTGAAAGGAAAGGACCAATAACAATCAGACCTGACCAAAGAATGTCTGTTACTACAGGACTTTAAGGGAAAGGCTAGTAACCACTAGACTCGACCAAGGGATGCCTGTAACCACAGGACTTTTGCTGGTAACAACCAGACTTTGAAGGAAAGGACTAATAACAATCAGACCTAACCGAAGTATGCCTGTAACCACAAGACTTTAAGGAAAAGGCTAGTAACCACTAGACTCGACCAAGGGATGCCTGTAACCACAGGACTTTTGCTGGTAACAACCAGACTTTGAAGGAAAGGACTAATAACAATCAGACCTAACTGAAGGATGCCTGTAACCACAAGACTTTAAGGAAAAGGCTAGTAACCACTAGACTCGACCAAGGGATGCCTGTAACCACAGGACTTTTGCTGGTAACAACCAGACTTTGAAGGAAAGGACCAATAACAATCAGACCTAACCGAAGGATGCCTGTAACAACAGGACTTTAAAGGAACAGACTAGTAACCACTAAACCTGACCAAAGGATGCCTGTAACCACAGGACTTTTGCTGGTAACAACCAGACTTTGAAGGATAGGACTAATAACAATCAGACCTAACTGAAGGATGCCTGTAACCACAGGACTTTAAGGAAAGAGATGCCAATAATCATTGGACTTGACTGAAGAAGACTGGCAATGACTAGATTCTATTGGGGATGTTGATGAACACTGGATTTGAAGGTGATGCCAATAACCATTGGACTTGACTGAAAGGAAGGCTAGTGACAACTAGAATCAATCAGGGGATGTCAGTAAACACTGGGCTTTCAAAAAGGCATTGATGCTTACGAAGCATAAGAATTACATGGATCCCTCGGGCCAAAAGGCGGGGTGTACTCTTCAAGAGTGGCATTCATTCGAGTTGCCACACACCAAGTATGATTACCCAAATGATTGAAAAATGAGATGGGTTGAATGCCCACCCTCATTCGCACTCTAATCTGCACGCAGCATACGGGAAAATAACCAAGGCAAACTTGCAAGAAGCAAGAGATATCCCTTATGCAAAAGGCAGTAAGGGGACTCGCAAAAAGTAAGTACAAAGAGAAGACTGGTGACGACCAGACTCTATTAGATGATGCCAGTAAACACTGGACTTTGGAGGAGGTATTGTTATTCACGGAACATAAGAACTACATGGTTCCCTCAGGCCAAAAGGCGGGGTGTAATTCTACAAGAGTGACAATCATTCAAATTGCCACACACAAAGTATGGGATATCCAAACGATTGAGCTCAGCAAATGGGAAATAACCATAGAGACAATGATCTTGACGAAGAATGACTCTGTATCCAATCCACACTAGAGGGAGAAAGTGAGACTTCTTCTGAGGATATATTATTTTGTGCCTTTGGAGCACAAACAAACTTGGCTTATGCATGTTTGATTTTTTATGGCGTAATGCTCCATATTCATGGAAATGCTACGCGTTTTTATAGATGCAATGTGAATGCAATGATTACTATATGCAGAGATAACGAGGGTCCTTTAGAGAATATTCCACTGACTTGTCGATTGAACTTCGTCTCTGACCTCGGCAGAGGTAAACACCAGGGAGAATCCCCTTAGTGTTAAGAACTCTGTGGGGGTGCCAATAGACATTGGACTTTAATCTTGCAAGATATACTTCTTCTTTGACTTGAAGAATAATTTATGACTTCTCGCCATGTGCCATTGCTTGGAGGATTTTGGACATGAGGAGATTCCCTCTTTTCACCAAGTCGGGGATTAGAAATCCATATAAGGAACCTTGGTTGGGAGAAGCGGAACAACTCCTAGAAGAAATAAACTCCTATGCTCGAGAAGTGATAGATTTCTAGGAGAAATAAACTCCTATATTTGAGGAATGGAATCAACTCTCAGGAGAAATAAACTCCTATGCTTGGGGAGAGAGTAACTTGCTGGGGGAAAAGCATTGTGATACTTCTCCACTTTGTGATTGTCAACTGCACTTTACCAGGTGAATGGCGGTTCTTCAATACAAACCAACATGATTATGCCCCAGGCTGCCTGACTTACGAAGAGATCTGATTTAACAAAGACATTTGCCTCGAAAGGATCCTTACACCACAATCACTTGAGATAATCTTCCCCAGTATATTCAAGTGTTCTAAATGGTCTTTCTTGATCAGCGGGTCCTTGAAGAGATTTTTCGAATCTCGACGTAATTGCCCCAGATTGAGTGAGCTTGAGAGATTCCTCGACGTCACTACTTTAGATTGATTGAAATCAAGAGAGAGATTCCTCAACTTGATTAACCCTGATTGGTCAAATTTGAGATGTCAAACCTTAATTTGCTTGCCCCAGATAGGCTGAATTCACGAGAGAGATTCCTCGTCGTGACTGCCCCTGATTATGTACATCTTATCTGAATCATCAAGTTTACTTCCCTTGAAGTCAACCAAACTATGGAAGCAACTTTATCACGCTCAATGGAGTCTTCAAACTCTTTCCCTTAGGGTACTTAATCAAAATGCCTCTACACAACAGATCATTCCGACTTCTCCCCTCAAGGTAGTCAATCAAAAGAAGGTATCAACTGATTTTCTCAATGGAGCATTCAACCCTTTCCCCTAAGGGTAACCAATCAAGAACAATATCAAACTGATCAGGCTCAACGGAGTGTTCAGGCACTTGTCCCTTAATGATCAAACAACGAAGGTACTAACTGCCTATGCTCAATGAAGTCTTCAGGCAACATGCCCCTTGATATCAGTCTCTGAAATGATTTCTCTTTATTCTACGAAGTTCTCAAGTCCTCTAACTTTGACACAATCAAGCTCTTCATGGATTCTCATCATAGAAACTTCCTTGATGTTTAAGCAAATGTTTTGTATGCAAAAGAATGTTAATTCTAAGAATGACAATCCTAATTCAAAGCCTATGCTAGTCTTGAAGTTTACGCAAACTTTTTATGAAATGAGGTTGCAACCTCTTGTGAATGAAAGATAAAGCGAGCATACGATACCAACATATATGTGTTACGCTTCATTGGGAGTCAGTAAACACTATCTCATGGGAGTGCGTCTTCGAAATAAACCCTACTTCAATTAGGACTTTTAAGGGTTGTAACTTGGCCTGGTTCATGGTTTTTTTTTTAAAACAAAGGATTTTTAGGCTCAAAATTATTTGGTACCCACCCCCTTCGTGATGTTCTCCACTCCTAAGTTCAATTAACTCAATATGAGTGCTCATCCCTCACAAGGAATTCTGAAATGGTTGAGGAATCAATGAGGTTTTTTGGACATGGCAGTCGCTCACCTTTTATTCTATTATTCATTATCACACGACTTTGTTCTTGCTTTATTTTCATCATCATTTTTTCTTTTTATTGCTATATTCTTTTCTTTCATCATTTTTTTTCTTTTCATTTTTTGCCATATTTTTTCTTTTTTTTCCTAAACAAATCGTGTGACCTCGCATTTTCTTTGATTCGCTGGAAGTGATTGCGACTGCCTCATTCCATGATTGATGAAGGATTACCATTGTGGTATCATCATCTTTTGTCCTCTTGGTAGGTGAAGGATAACCATCACAGTTTTGACTTTCCTCAACCTTTTGAAGGATAACCATTGTTGTATCCTTAGATGCGTACCCTTTATGAGTTTTGAACACTTGATCAAGTTAAATGAACACTACCTTGCCCCAGGGTTAAAAATAAGGGTTTTTTCTGATCAGAAAAGAAACTTCTACTTCAAGGCTCAAAGGGGTTAACGAGGGTCTATCTCCCTTATATCTCCGGTGTTTGGGGATTAGAAACAATGCATGTACATCATCAGTAGGGTTTTATTCAAAAACACACAATTAGGGATTTTGCATTATTTTTTCTTCATCATTCTCCCTCTGCTCTTTGCCTAAGCAAGTGATTAGTAAAGTTGGTATCGTAATGCCAAAACACTTTTTTTTAGTGAAAACAAATGGATTACTTCAAGACAAACATAAACAATGCATTATGGTTTTCATTCAGAAATTAACAAATTTTACATGCTAGCAATGCTTAAACAAATAACAAAATGTTAGGAATGAGAATGCAATAAAGATCTTAAATGAATGCCATTGTTGAGGAGACTTGACTCCGTATGGACTTATTCCTCTTGAATGCTTTCTCCAGTTTTGATACCCCATCGAGACTTCAATTTGTGCATAGGACCTCTTGGAGTGGATGTGGTTGTTCTGAAATCGACGAGGACTTGAATTCTGCCTTTGAATGTCCTACCACCTTCAGTTGAATGGCTAGGTGCCCCAGCATGGTAGCCACTTAGCATCATCATATGTTCCTTCCACACTTTTTAGGTTACTTCCCAGAAGAATCTTTCAACAAAGGCGTACAAGAGTGGTGCATTTTTGCCTTACTTTAGGGATTCGAGCAATGCAAATGATGCAATGCTCGAGATAGACAATGTCTTGCTTATCCCTCGGTCGGGAGCCCCAAATATAGATGCTAGAACAGTAATCACCATCATGACTGAAAGAATATTGCATTATCATCGAACTCAAGATCTATATGTGGTGAGGAAGACCCTAAACACCAACTGAGATACCAATAATCAGGGATATAACTAAGCACAAGGCCTTGAAATTACATCGGTTCATTTCTCATATTCTTTCTTTCTCTGTTGACGAGCAAAGGCCACTGAGAAGAAAATTCCAAGAAGAGATGACCCAGGATATGAAATAACAGCTTGAGAATGAGAAATGCTTCTGCAGAGCAGTCTTGATTGTCACATGGAAAAAGATTCTGACAAAGTTGCACAAAAATTTGTAGCGCTTTAGGGATTCGAGCAATGCAAATGGCGCAATGCTCAAGATAAGAATACGTCTTGCTTATCCCTCGGTCGGGAGCCCCAAGCAACTTCCACACATGTACAAGAGATGACTACCACTTTAGCTTCAATATCCATTCAGAGTGAGAGTAAATGACCCTTGCAGTTTTTTTTTTTACATCAGGCACAAACCAACAACACCTAAATCAGCAGAGTCACGACTTTTTATGGCTTCCAATCTTTCCTCCAAGAGGTGGAACCTTTCGTCAATTTCAATACTCGGAAACTTGAAGACTTCAATGATGTGAATGCTCCTTACCAAGAATAGGAATCTCAACATTATTTCAGACCTTCTGCTTCATAGGACCTTCTTTTGAGGTGAGATTAACGTTGCATTTGGCCTTTGAAGAACTTGTCTCAACTCTTCTTGTCAAGGAGAAAAGGCTTGAATAACCTCCATACACTGATTCATGTCAGCCCCCATTTTCGTTCTTATTTTAGTCAGAAAACCTCACGGAGTTGTTCCATTGTTAACTTTCAAGCACATAGCGGTGAGAAGTCAACTTTGTTGCTGAAGTCAGAATTGGAGTAGAAAGGGCCCTCATAAGCCTCTGAGAGAACTATGAAATGCATGATAGTAGGAATGCATGTTTCATTTCTAAGGGATCCTAAAGTCTTTTCATCAACTTTTGTCTCTCTTTTATTCTCTTTTTTTTTTGCATATAGTATCTTTTCTCTCTTTTTTTCTTTTCCATCTTTTTTGTTTTTTCTACTTTTTTTCCGTTTCCTCTTTTTTTTTTTTTGGAAATAGACTTTAGAATCCCCCACAAATGAAGTGGATAAAGTAATGATGTTATGCAATGTGAAACCATGGGATCAAGGTCCATATAATCCGAGTAACCACTACACAATCCTCTGAATAACTGATATAGGTCAGATGTCACGAGATCAAAAGTCCAGCATAGGTACCACAGAACCATAAGAACAATAGTCACCATCAGAACAGAATAGTCACCAACGGTACCTGTCATGTATATCCCTCCCCACTCACAGGTGAATCTAAGTCAGGGTAGGTCAAAAGGTCTCCAGCGTTAACAGTTCGACTTAAACACCATCATTGTTGCAAATACATGCCAACAATGGTATCTCATTTGAACCTCAACTGGTCGCAGGTCTCATGATCGCAATCAACAGAACCTGACATTCTGTTGGCGTCATGACTATCCACTCTATCCTAGGTATCCTATGTGTCAACTCTGGCCTGGGTATTGGGCCTTTTACCTCATAGAACATCCCACCCAACCTGCAAACAGAGAAAATATGTGGTCCCTGTCATACCCCAAATTTGTCCTACCCTTTAACTTCTAACTGGCTTAGGCTTTGCATTCATGTACATACATCACTTAGGTCATAATCCATACCCATGCATTCATATCATAGGTGTTATTCAAGGGCTAGCAAGAAAAAGCTCCATTGCAAAGAAGTTTGATCAGAGAATGAGAAAACTGAGGTATAATCATGTGGCTCTATGTTCATTGAAGTCCTCCTGGATTGGGGTGTCTCCCTGCTTCAAATCAGGGCATTGATTGAAGAGTGCAAGCTTGCAAATCATCTGGTTCTTTAAATCAGGGTTTCTTTGACCAAAGTCAACCAGTTGACTTTCTGGTCAACATTTAATCAGGAATGGTTTCTATGTGTGAAAAGCTTCTCATACTGACTATGTGGATGTGTTTGTTTAACTGGATTTGGCTAGAAGAGATTTAATCGGGAATTTCATCAATAACCGGAAAAATCAGAACAGTTGACTTTTGGGGTCAAAATCAGAAGAATTATTCAAATATTGACTTTTGGAGGAAAATTAGTCGAGAAAGGTCGAAGGATGGATAAAATCGGGAGTTCAGCAAAAAGTTGGGAAAAAATAGTAAAAAGGCAAAATTCCAACACTTAGAAAATTTGTGGGTGTTTTGAATCTTGTTGAGCAGTCCACTTCAGCACTGGATTACACGTGTCAAATGGCGTTTTTTGGAAAAATTTCCAACATCAAAGTTGTTCCTCTCATGGAGGGGAACAACTTTGTAGTTGGACACTTTTTCATGTGAAGCTTGTATGAAGAGCTAAAGTGTTGTGAAGTTGCTGAAAACTCATTTGAACCAAGTCATATTCCAGGTCACAAGTCAGGTCATGACCTGGCATTTTAACAAACGCATGGCATGCCAAATCTCCATCCATTTTTAGAGCTCTACAGAAGTGCCATGAGTTCAAGCTTGGTATGCATCTCTTCCTTGCCATCTCTTCTATCCATTGAAACAAGAATTGAGTGAATTGGATGAATATTGAATAAATGACAAGCCCCCAAAGTCATGCCCTCACACTGGCCGGAATGCAACATAAGGCTGGGCATAAAATTCTGGGCACGCATGCATATCATCAAGCACATGGTAGGCTAGATTCACATTCGAATTTCTTCCTCCACAAGTCTCCACCTTGAGCAAGATTGATCTTTAAATGTTCTATGTCATGCCCTCTATCCAATGAGATCAAGATCATTAATTTTGGATAAGAGGGGAATGAGAAAGAGGACTCCAAAGTCGAGCCCTGCTCAAGGTGCTATTTTGCCAAGGACCACGAGCCAGAAGCCAAGCCACGCGCACAAGCCACATGCAGCAACAACCCACCATGTTCCAGTTCACTGTTCTATATTTCCAAGCATCATCTCAAGAAGCCTTCAACTTCAAATTTAAATTATGCTATGGTCTCTCTAAATTGGCTCCAAGTTTAAGAAAGATGGTGAGCTATAGCCATAGTTTCACATGATTAAAGATGGTGTCTTGGGATGGTGTTGCATGAAGATGTTGCTGACAAGTCATTATCACTCATTGCTACAAAGGCCCATGCAGAACCTGCATTCAGAAAAGCTCATCGAAGACTTACTATACATGCATATACTTGTTCACTAAGCATTGCATCCCAAGTCCCACATTCAAAAAATGAGAAAAGTTGTTGCAAAGCTATGCATTAGAGTCCCACACTCAAAAAGCTCTCACCACTCACTAATCACTTGCCATATAAAAATAGCTACAGCCTTCACTCTACACTCTCTCACGATTCATAAACTCTCACACTCACACTTTCCTTCACTCCAAATACTCTCTTCCCATTCTCCCTATTCCCTCTCTTTCTTTCTCCACTCCTTCCACCACCGACTGCCACTGTAACTAACTTCGCCGGCCACCATAACAACCCCCTCCAACCACCATAACAGAACTCTCCGGCCACCATAACAACCCCCTCCAACCTCCATAACAGAACTCTCCGGCCACCTTTAATCACCTCTAACCTCCCTCATCAGTCTCCAATCGTACTCATCAATCTATACTGCATCTTCCACCGATCTACAGCTTCTCCATTCAACCTGAGTCATCATCATCTTCATTAGTGTACTGGTTTCTTGAGCTAGCTTCATCATCATCAGCTTCGCCGAGAATATCATCGAGATCGAAGGCAAGGAGTGAGATCGCAAGGTCGTCTTTCATACGCTCCTTACAAAGATTCATCAGGTAAGCTTTCTCAATTCCTTCTCTACATACCAAAAGCATGATAGTCTCAATCATATCTGAATGCATCCTTCGTGTGTTACTGTGCGTGACGTTCGTGTGAAGTTTAATACAACGCTAGAGTTAGATTCGGTTTGCATGATTTTGTTGATGTTCGAGTGTTTGATTCACATGTTTGAGTTCAAGAAAGCGTAAGAGTCGTTTTGATACTATTAGTATGAATTTTGATGAGTATGTTAGATGTTAGAGTTTTAAAGTTGTATTCGGTTCTGAGGTTTGAGCAAGAATCAAGGGAAATTGAGGCCAGATCCATCATCTACGCAAAAAACCGAGGCGAACAGTGTTAGCCTTGTGGATTTCTGAAAAAAATGTGTAGGACGCCGCCGCGGAACAGTCGGAGAAGGTGACCGGAGTAACCTCCGGCGCCGGCGTTTAGGTTTAGAGGTTGCATCTCAGGTGAGCACGTGGCCTGCATGTACCAGTCACTTTCTCTTATCCGAATAGTGCTTTATTTTTGCTAATGATTAGTGGATGACTTGCTTGCTTCTGATTGGTCCTTGACTCATTTTTGTCTTATTCAACTTAAACTTCAAATGACCAATTGATGTTAATGCTGCATACTTTCATGTCACGTTCCAATAATAAAACCATATGCTATTGAATAAATGAAACACAAAATAAATTGAAATAGAATTGGTAATTAGTTTGTAACATTGGGCCGTAGGTGCGTTGGGCCTTGCCCTTTTCAGAATTGCGCCCCCTTGTTGCTAATGCACCACACACTTCTGGACTGGGCTTTAGCGCTTATGTTGTTCACACCCCCCCTATTTTGGGCCCTATTTCTGCTTGTAGATAATTTTAGTTCTTTCTGAAATGCTTTTGCACCCCCTGCTGACTAACAAAAACAAATAATAAAAATAGGTTTTCTTTCCATTTCCATTTGCATATTAATTCAATTTTTTCTTAAACAAAATCAATATAAAATGTGTTTCTAACCAATCGGTTTTTTTAGAATTTTATAGGTTCTATTTTAGAATTTAATTGATTTGTTTGCCTTTTTTTTTCTTCTATAATTTTTGATTGGTTAGTAAACCATAAAAAAATAAGTAATTTTTTGTTTTAATTCAAAAATAGTTTCTAACATGAATAAAAAATGCAATTTGCTTGTGAATATTTTTCGTGAATAGTTTAGATTTTATTTCTCTTTCTTTTTGTGAATATTTTCAATATATTGTGAAATGCTTAAACAACTTTCCCCCATTCCATTAGACTTAGATTAGAATAACAATTAGGCTAGAAAATAGGTTAGTCTCCCCTCTTTCATTCTTTTTCTTTTCAACATAAAACACTAATAAAAATACTTGAATAAATTCCCCATAAAAAATACAAAGAAAATACTTAAAACACTAATAATCAAAGTGAAAATTCTTAAAAAGGGAATGGAAGCTCAAACGTCCCTTGCTTAAGGGAATGTTCGAGTGCTTGGATCTCCCTTGCTTAAGGGTCCCATTCAGGCGTAAGTTCCCAACTTCTAAAAAACACCAACCAAAGAGTAACTCGAGTTTCCCTTGCTTAAGGGATTTCCTCGAAACACTCAAAGTCTCTCTCTCATCTCCTTTTCTTAAGGGCATTGTTATCTCCGCTCTATTGCATCCTAGGTCGATCCCTTATGCAAGAGCGCGAGCGTTAACTCCGCCCAACTAAAAAACACAAAAACAAACGAATCTTGAGCCGAACTACGGCGCTCTGATTCCTGAAAGGGATACGTAGGCATCAAGTAGCGGGGATTGAACGAGCACATTTGTAAATAATTCCTTCTTTTCCCCGTATTTCTTTTTGCATTCATTCGCATTTAGGTTTAGACATAGATACACCCTTTATATAGAAACAAACATAGGTGGATACCATCGAGTACGATGGGCGCGAGGGGTGCTAATACCTTCCCCTTGCGTAACCGACTCCCGTACCTAGATTCTCTGGTCGCAAGACCCTGTTCCTTCCTTTGCTAGGTTTTCTGATATTCCTTTCCCTTATGGGATAAATATATTGGTGGCGACTCTGTTCATTTTTCGCGAGCGTGCGCCAGCTGGCGACTCTGCTGGGGATGTTGCTAGACCTATTGTGGGTCGTAGCGAGTCGATCCTAGCCTGCGTTTGTTTGTTTATTTACTGGGTGTTTACTTGTTTTTATGTCTATACCTTGTATATATGTTTGCATGCTTATTCTTTGCCTACATATCATGTTTATTTCTGTTTGCACATCATGCATATGGATTATATTTTGTGTTCCCTGGGGTCTTCTGTTCTGTTTTGCAGGTGGGGGGTTTGTATGATGTAAAAGGCCCACTACCCAGGCCAAGTGACACATAGGATTAGCGTGGATGCTCATGTTGACTCCCGTAGCGCTTGCTATGGCTGAGATTGACATGGGGTACCACAACTGGGCGAGGTTCTTTCATGGAACACTGTGTCTGGCACGCTTGTTGCCTCAAACACTTTGTACCCCATGGGAACTGTAGACCCTGGTGACCGTTAGTGACCACCTGTCCGTGTCTAGAATTCATACCTGTGAGTTTGGGGTGGGACAGGATACTAGCCTTCATCATACCCTGATTTCCATTTTGCAATCTGAAGCCGGAATTTTGAACCTGCTACATTCAGTGTTACCCAGTTATTCAGAGCTGCGAGGGACATTCAGTCTCTCACTGCATCACACACATGACACATCATGTTATTGCATCCACCTCACTTCATTCGTGGAGAATCCTAAAGTCTATTTCCAAAAATAGTGACAAAATGTGCACTTTTTGCAACAAAAAAAAAAGAAAAGAAAAGAAAAGAGAAAAGAAAAAGAAAAGAAAAAGAAAAGAAATAATGAAAAGACCTTAGGATTCTCCCAATGAAATGCATTCCACCATATCATTTGACAGGCATGTTCATTTATTTTCAGGAAAATTTGGCTTTGTCTCCGACCAACACATGGCTCCACCATTGAAGACTGGTAGTCGCAACATTTCCTATACGTTTCCAAATCCGAATCTGGATTCTCTTGAGTGTTTAGCAAAAAAGATCACGCCAGATGAATCAACCAAGTTCCGCGAGAAATATGGGTATATTCTGAGTCTTCTCAAGATGCCGTTCACCAAGTACGAGCAAGAGGGAGTTCATACCTTGCTTCAGTTCTATAATCCTTCCCTCCGTTGCTTCACGTTCCCCGACTATCTTTTGGTTCCCACATTGGAGGAATATTCTCTTTTCCTCGGTATTCCGATCAAGAAGGGAGAAGTTCCGTACTATGGCACCATGGAGGCTCCCACTTCCATTGAAATCTCCAAGGCTCTTTATTTGAGCAAGTCGGTTGTCGATGCAAATCTCTCCAAGAAAGGAGGTTGTCATGGTTTCCGCATGGAGTTTTTGGTTAAAAGAGGGTGTGATGCTGCTGAAGCAAAAGAATGGGACACTTTTAGGGCTATCTTGGCCCTGTGTATCTATGGTATCATGATGTTTTCAAACGTGCCTGACTTTGTGGATATGAGTGCCATTCACATATTCATTCTGCAGAATCCTGTTCCTACACTTCTGGGGGATGTTTATCACTCCATTCATCACAAGAATAGTCAGAAGAGAGGTTTGGTCAGATGTTGTGCTCCGTTGCTATACCGTTGGTTTAGATCACATTTGCCTGAGCGTGGAGCTTTCGTTGATAGTAGGCACACATCTAAATGGGCTGAAAGGATTATGGGGCTTAGGGCCAAGGACATTGTCTGGTATAATAGATCTTTGGATAACATGGAAGTTGTTATGAGTTGTGGAAAGTTCAACAATGTACCTCTCATGGGTATCAGAGGTGGGATCAATTATAATCCCGTCTTGGCTAGGAGAACTTATGGATATGCTTTTATCAATCCTCCTGAGCAAACTGAGATTGCTGAGAACATTTTCTATCATGCGGCCACCAACATCGGACAAATGGCAGAAGCTGTGCAAGCCTGGAAGAGTATTTGTTGGAGAGATAAGAAGCATTTTGGACAGAGAGATAATGCAACTTATGGAGACTATACTGAGTGGGTCAAGACTGTGGCCAATACCCAAGGGATGCCTTTCCCTCCTAAGGACCCTTTGTACCCTCCTGCTGGTAAACAACCCAACATTGTTTCCATGCCCCGTTACAACCAAACTGTGGAAGAGAATCGGAAATTGACTGAACAAGTGGAAACGATGCATGTTGAGATGAACACTGCTAGACAAGAGAAGCTTTCTGCTCTTCATAAGTTGAAAATGAGAGAAATAGAGCTTGAAGAATTATATGCTAGAGGGAGCACTTCTCAGAAGAGGCCAAGAATGACTGTGAATTCTAAAACTATTGAAACCCAAGAGAAGAAGATAAAGGAACATTACGAGGCTCAGTTGGCAGAATTGACTAAAAAGCTCCAGATTCAGACTGAAAACGCCAATTCAGAGAAATCTCGTCGCAAGAAAGCAGACAAACTCTTGCTGGATCGTCAGAATACCATAGAGAAGTGTTATGAAGAGATTCGAAAGCTGAAGGGCCAGATAAGAGAAAAGGACCAGAGTAATGCCCAAGTTCAAGAGGAAGCTAGGTATTGGGAGGTGAAGAATCGTCACATGGAAACAATGCACTTCAGAAAAGACCTGCTGATTCAAGAGATCATTAAGAGACCCACCCGTGTTGAGACCAAGAAGCTCTTTGAAGAAATGAAGACTTGGAGTGATAAGAACATTGGGGAGAGCCCCCTCCGTCATGTGGATATGGAGGACCCTGCTTAAATGTTGATTTTGTTGTAGAATCACCACCAGACCTGTTGGATGGGATTCCTGATTTTATTTCTGTATTTGTTGGCTCATGGGAGCAGAATATTTTGTACTTCAAGAACTTGGTTGCAGAATTAATCAATTATGTTTGCTTATCTTGGTTGTGTTTATCTTGGTTATACTTCATTATTTTCTTCCATTATCTGGTGTTGTTGGTTTGAGGCAAAGCCAAAAAGTCTTGAAAATAATAAAACATGCACACATGCACCCATGCACTCATATCATACTGCATTTTCAGGTCTTTATCAGGTTCTAATTGGGGTCCCTTCCAACACAGATTTCTTTTCCGACGACGAAGTTGACTTTCTTACATCCTTACCGCACCAGAAACAACGAGAAGAGAATCATGGACCAATTTGAACAGAATCAAGCTGCCCTCCGTAGGGATATGGATCTTATGGGGGAAAGAATGACCCAACTTATGGAGACTCTCCATGTCGTTGTCCAAGGACAAGAAGAGCTCAGAAGGAGCGTCGCTGGGATGGTCAAGGATACTCCTACCAACTCTACTGATGGGGGAGTAAAGACTAAAGAGATTCCTGTTGAGGGGATACCAAAAGTAGTGGATGACCACCATGAGGTTATCGATCTTGAACATGATCTTACTGCTGAGTTGACTGAAACTGCTAAGATGTACCAAGCTCTCGAAGAACGCCTTAAGGCCGTTGAGGTTGCTAAAACTTCGAGTTTCAACACTGCTGCTCTATGCTTGGTACCTGGGATTGTGATTCCCCCGAAGTTCAAGGTGCCAGACTTTGATAAGTACAAGGGAGTCACCTGCCCAGAGACTCACATTCGTTCCTACTGCCGTAAGATGGCCGCTCACGCTGAGAACGAACCTCTGCTTATGCATTTTTTCCAGGACAGTCTCACTGGAGCCCCGTTGGAGTGGTATATGAAACTTGAGAGGTCTAATGTCAGTACTTGGGGAGAACTTGTCGACGCCTTCTTGAAACAATACCACTACAATACTGCTATGGCTCCTAGCCGTGCACAGCTGCAAAATATGTCACAGAAATCTGAAGAGTCCTTTAAGGAATACGCCCAGAGGTGGCGTGAGCTTGCTGCTCGTGTCCAACCTCCTCTCCTGGACCGTGAGTTGATTGATCTGTTTATGGGAACTCTGAAGGGGCCGTATCTTCAGCACATGGTTAGTAATACTACTCCTTCCTTTTCGGATGTGGTCATCATTGGTGAGAGGGTTGAGAACTGTGTCAAAGCTGGTACCATTCAAGGTGTTACTAGTCCTGGAAACTCAGGTGGCAATGGTAAGAAGCCGTATTCTGGGTTTGTGAAGAAGAAGGAAGGTGAGACTAGCACCGCTTCTGTTGACCAAGGCCGAGCTCCCGCATATTCTGCTGTTCCACCTCCTTATTATCCGATGCCTTATGCTGTTCCTGGTCCGTATATCCCTCAGGCATATGCTGCTGCTCTTCCACAACCTTGGGTGGCACCTCAACAGCCTTTCGTGCCACAACAACAAGCTGCTGCTCCTCAGAATCGCCAACAGAATCCTAGGCCTCAAGGTCAGAGAGGTCCACAGAGGCAAAGATACCCTGACAGGCGTATAGATCCGGTTCCCATGCCGTATGCTCAGCTTCTCCCCCAATTGCTTGCTGGTCAATTGGTGCAACTCCGCGAAATGGGTCCTCCACCTAATCCTCTTCCTCCCGGATATGACGCTAATGCTCGATGTGAATTTCATTCAGGTGCCCCAGGCCATACGATTGAAAGGTGTAGAGCATTGAAGTACAAAGTTCAGGATCTCCTTGATGACAAGCTTATCTCGTTCGCTCCCACTGGTCCTAATGTGCAGAATAATCCTATGCCTCCTCATGCTGGCACGACCAATGTCGTTGAGTTATGTGACGACCAGATCATGGTAACGGATGTTAATGAGGTTAAGATGCTGCTTGCAACAATCAGAGAGCATCTCATGCAACAAAAGGTTTTGTGTGAATTACACGACTTCTGTTTGGAATGTTCTTCTAATCCGGAAGAATGCGCTAAGTTGAAAGAAGAGGTTCAAAAACTGATGGATGAAGGCGTTCTTAGAGTGGAAAGGGTTGTTTCTAACGAAGATGTGGCTACTCTAGAGATACCTTACTATCCTGCTGAGGTGTCAAAGAATCAAAGCACCCCTTTGGTCATTCGTGCTCCGAGTACTCCCTTGGTCATTCAGGCTCCGAGAACTCCGTTGGTTATTCAGGTTCCAGATGCCCCTCTGACCTCTTCAACCTCATCTCTCGTCCCCTCTCCTGTGAGTAATTCTAAGGCTGTTCCTTGGAGTTATAATGCTGTGTACATTCGAGGGAAGAAATATGATTGTCCTCCAGTGGGTAATTCGAGCATCACAAATATTGCTGGCACTAGTGGCATTACTCGTAGTGGTCAGATCTTTGCTGCCCCTCCTCCGCCTCCTAAAGAGACCAATAAGGACGCTAATGTACAAGCAAAGGGAAAGCAAGTTGCTGTCGACCCTCCTGTAACACGTAATGCACAAGATGCCGAGCAACTCTTGAGGATCATTAAGAAAAGTGATTACAAAGTGATTGATCAACTTGACCAAACCCAAGCCAAGATCTCCATCTTGTCCCTCTTGGTGCATTCAGAAGCTCACCGTGATGCTCTAATGAAAGTTCTGGCTTCCGCTCACGTGACTCAAGACATTACCGTGCCTCAGTTTGAAGGGGTTGTGACCAACATTGTCGCTGGTAATTGTTTGGGTTTTTCTGATGATGAACTCCCGCCTGAGGGTAGAGCACACAACAAAGCGTTGCATATCTCTGTCAAGTGTCTGGATGTTGTGTTGTCTCGAGTGCTGATTGATACGGGTTCTTCTCTTAATGTGATGCCCAAAACTACTTTGTTCAAGCTGAGTATGGATGGGGTTATGATGAGGCCTTGTACCATGAGTGTTAGAGCGTTTGATGGTTCTAGAAGGTCCGTAGACGGAGAAATTGATTTGCCTGTCTTGATTGGCCCTCACATGTTCTATATTGCCTTCTATGTTATGGATATACGTCCTTCGTACACTTGCCTCTTGGGTCGTCCTTGGATCCATGCTGCTGGGGCTGTGACATCTACCCTCCATCGGTGTTTGAAATTTGTTGTGAATGACAAGATTGTTGTGATCACTGGTGAGGAGGATTTGATAGTCAATAATCTGGCATCATACTGTTATGTTGAAGTGGAGGGAGAGATACAAGAGACACCTTTTCAAGCCTTAGAGATTGTGTCGGTTGATAAACTCCCCGTGACTGAGAGTAAGAAGGAACTCGGAGCACCCCTCTCGTCTTTAAATGATGCTAAGGCCTTCTTAGAAGCTGGTACTCCCCATAGTGCCTGGGGCAAGCTGATTGATGTCCATGAGAAGCGAGACAAGTATGGCCTTGGGTATCAACCATCTTCTTCTACTCAACTCAGCATAATTCCTGGAAAGAAGGTGATTCCCCCCATTTCTCAAGTGTTCGTCAGTGCAAGCACCAGTTCTGGAAGTCAAGTTCTCGCCGTGGATGATGATGATGAAGAAGATCTCTCCAGATTCATTTTCCATGCTGCGCCTGGACAGGAACTCAACAATTGGACTATCTTGGACATCCCTAGAGTCACTTTTATGGAGATGTAATTTTCTTGTTTCGATAAGTCATATGCTTCGCCCTAAGCATTTTGACCACTTGTATAAAGAAGGGCCCCCATGTTGTTTCAATTTGTTTAATATTGAATGAAAATCATATCTTCGCATGCAATTACTGTTCCATTTCTTTCATTTTTGTTTTTACTTTAAATACTTTTTCAAAAATGGCAAAGCTTTCCTTTTTTCCTTTTTTATGTGTTGCATTCTAAGGCATAAATAATTCATCGTGCAGATCTGGCTCGAATTCCATCAAAAATGATAATGTTACAGTTCCACATCCTGATATCCTTGAGAATCCAATTGACCAAGCTGATGAGGATAGTGGGGAAGATTGTGAAGTCCCTGAGGAATTGGCAAGACTTTTGAGACAAGAGGAGAAATCCATTCAGCCGCATCAAGAAGCCATAGAAATCGTCAACCTCGGTACAGAAGAATCAAAGAGAGAGGTCAAGATAGGTGCCGCTTTGCAAAGTGATGTGAAGAGAAGGTTGATCGAGTTGCTCCGAGAATATGTTGATATCTTCGCCTGGTCATATGAAGACATGCCTGGACTAGACACGGATATAGTTATGCACAGGCTACCGCTCAAACCAGAATGTCCACCTGTAAAGCAAAAACCACGAAGAACTCGACCTGATATGGCTTTGAAAATCAAGGAAGAAGTTGAAAAACAGTTGAAGGCTGGTTTCTTATCTGTGTGTGAGTATCCTCCTTGGATTGCAAACATAGTACCTGTTCCTAAGAAGGACGGAAAGGTACGCATGTGTGTTGACTACCGAGATTTGAATAGGGCAAGTCCAAAGGATGATTTCCCTCTACCTCATATTGATGTGCTAGTCGACAACACTGCTCAGTATTCGGTGTTCTCCTTCATGGATGGTTTTTCTGGCTATAATCAAATAAAGATGGCTCCCGAAGATATGACCAAGACTACCTTTACTACTCCGTGGGGTACGTATTGTTATAAAGTGATGCCTTTTGGTCTTAAGAATGCTGGTGCGACGTATCAACGAGCAATGGTGACTCTCTTCCATGACATGATCAATAAAGAGATTGAGGTGTACGTCGATGATATGATTGCAAAATCCCAAACTGAGGAGGAACATTTGGTATATCTTGAGAAATTGTTTGCTCGTTTGCGAAAATTCAAGTTGAGGCTTAATCCAAACAAGTGCACTTTTGGAGTGCGATCGGGAAAGCTACTTGGATTCATTGTGAGTCAACGAGGGATTGAGGTCGACCCTGATAAAGTAAGAGCAATACAGAATATGCCAACACCGAAGAATGAAAAAGAAGTTCGAGGGTTCCTTGGGAGATTGAATTATATAGCCAGGTTCATTTCTCATCTCACTGACACTTGTGAACCCATCTTTAAGTTGTTGCGCAAGAATCAAGATATCCGTTGGGATGATCATTGTCAAGAAGCCTTCGAAAAGATCAAACAGTATCTCCAAGAGCCACCAATCCTCATGCCTCCGGTCCCTGGAAGACCGCTTCTCATGTACTTAACTGTGCTTGAAGGATCTATGGGGTGTGTGCTGGGCCAGCATGACGAGTCTGGTCGAAAAGAGTGCGCCATTTATTACCTGAGCAAAAAGTTTACCGATTGTGAATCCCGTTACTCACTACTCGAGAAAACTTGTTGTGCTTTGGTATGGGCTGCTCGCCGACTGAGGCAGTATATGTTGACTCACACCACTCTATTGATCTCCAAAATGGACCCGATTAAGTACATCTTTGAAAAACCGGCCCTTACAGGAAGACTAGCCCGGTGGCAAATGCTTTTATCAGAATACGATATCCAGTATGTCACACAGAAGGCCATCAAAGGAAGTGTCCTTGCAGATCATCTTGCTCATCAGCCATTAGAAGAGTATCAGTCAATGAAGTTTGACTTTCCTGATGAAGATATCATGAAACTGGATGATAATGAAGGACCCGAACCAGGAGAACGATGGACTCTCACGTTCGATGGTGCATCAAATGCTATGGGCCATGGTATTGGGGCAGTTTTGACTTCTCCTCGTCAAACTCACATCCCTTTCACAGCTAGAATATGCTTTGATTGCACAAACAATGTCGCAGAATACGAAGCTTGCATAATGGGCCTCGAAGCAGCCATTGATATGAGGATCAAGATCCTTGAGGTTTACGGGGATTCTGCCTTGGTCATACATCAAGTAAGAGGTGATTGGGAAACACGACACCCCAATTTAGTTCCTTATAAGGACTATATCTTGGAGTTGTTGCCCGCTTTCGAGGAAATCACTTTTGACCACATCCCACGAGAGGAGAACCAATTGGCAGATGCTTTGGCTACTTTGGCAGCTATGTTCAGAGTTAGCTCCCCTAAAGAAGTGCCAGACATAAGGATCCTCCGTTACAAAGAACCTGCACATGTGTTCCCTGCCCACTGTCTCACTACTGAAGATGTGTATGATGAAAAGCCATGGTATTACGACATCAAGAGGTATGTTGAGAAGCAAGAGTATCCCGAAGATGCTACGATTGGTGATAAGCGAACGCTTCGAAGGTTAGCATCCAAATTCTTCTTGTCAGGAGACGTCCTGTACAAAAGAAACTATGATTCAGTTTTGCTCAGATGCGTGGATAGACACGAAGCAGAATTGATCATGCGGGATATTCATGAAGGATCCTTTGGAACTCATTCCAGTGGACACTCTATGGCAAAAAAGTTCTTGCGAGCAGGATATTATTGGATGACGATTGAAAGTGATTGTTATGTGTATGTGAAGAAATGTCACAAATGCCAAGTGTATGCCGACAGAATTCATGTTCCTCCAACTCCTCTGAATGTCCTGACGTCGCCTTGGCCCTTTGCTATGTGGGGTATAGACATGATTGGACGAATTGAGCCACAAGCTTCAAATGGACATAAATTTATTCTTGTTGCTATCGACTACTTCACCAAATGGGTTGAAGCTGCTTCTTACAAGAACGTAACCAAGCAAGTCGTTACTCGCTTCATCAAGAAAGAGATCATATGCCGATATGGGGTTCCAAACAAGATCATCACTGATAATGGGTCCAATCTTAATAACAAGATGATGGCAGAGTTGTGTGAAGAGTTCAAGATTGAACACCACAATTCATCACCCTATCGGCCAAAGATGAATGGCGCAGTCGAAGCTGCTAACAAGAATATAAAGAAGATCGTCCAGAAGATGGTTAGAACGTATAAAGACTGGCATGAAATGTTACCGTTTGCTTTGCATTGCTATAGAACTTCGGTTCGTACTTCAACTGGGGCAACCCCCTTCTCTCTTGTCTACGGTATGGAGGCCGTACTACCTGTCGAAGTGGAAATTCCTTCGTTGAGAGTCTTGATGGACGCCAAGCTCGATGAAACAGAATGGGTTCAAACGAGGCTTGATCATCTCAATCTAATTGAGGAAAAACGCTTATCTGCTATCTGCCATGGCCAGTTATACCAAAAGAGGATCAAGAAAGCGTATGACAAGAAGATTCGGCCTCGAGAATTCCACACAGGGGACCTAGTCGTAAGGAAGATCTTGCCAATTCACACCGATCCAAGGGGCAAATGGACTCCCAACTATGAGGGACCATACATTGTGAAGAAAGCATTTTCAGGTGGTGCTTTAATCCTGACAAAGATGGATGGGGAAGACGTTCCGCTTCCAGTCAATTCAGACTCAGTCAAAAAATACTACGCATAAAAGACCCGCTAGGTCGACGTACCTAGGCAAAAATAAGGGCATCCCGGCAAACCAAAATGGTTTGGGCAAAAGTTAGGGATAAAACAAAAAAGAATAACCCGCTAAGTCGAAAACCCGAAAGGGCGACTTAGGCAAAAAGGGGTATCCCGCTGGATTGAAAACCCGAAAGGGCGATCCAGGCAAAAGTTAGGGATCAAAAGCGAGAGGTTGCAGTCTGAATATCCTTCACAAAGACCACTATACGCCCTTGGCAGAACGGACAGATCAATCCAACCATTACCCTTCTGAAGCAAAGCATTGAGAGGATCGAGGATATGGGAACTGTAGCAATATCAGTTTTAATGGAAATCCGAGCATTTCTCTTTGCCATTTTGCTCTTTGCATTTTATTTTCTTTTTCGCAACTACCTCATTTAGGAGTTGCTTCCTTGTATAGAAGCCTATTCATAGGCACTCCATCAATAAAATGATATTGCGACAAAAGCTTTCCTTTTCTTCTTTTCATTTTCCGCATGCGAGGTGTGATTTAATTCGTTATTAAACATTGCATTGAAAGCCTGGGGGTAATAATCATAAATCAAAACGAAACATGATGTTACATAAACATGAAAGTGCTCTAGGGGGCACCGTTTGCATCCAAACGTTGTTTTCTGTGCAGGTTGCAGGTTCTAGCCATCATCTTGGCTTATGACATGTCACAAAGGTCGTCATCATCCCGCATGAAAGTTCAAGAGTATAATTCATCAGTGCTGGTAAACATGGGGCACCTGAAGAGGTCCATATCCCTCTTCAATATGGCAGACAAAGAATGGTCCCTCAAAACTCATGATTCCCTAAGCAGTATAGGATGTAAGGAAAGTCGGGCGAAGTCACTTCCTCCCCAGCAGAGCTATGCTCAAACCCTCAGCACAGTTTCCAATAGTCTTTGGTACTGTAGGGTTCTAACGTCAACTCGTATTGGCATTTCAAGACAACAGGCAACGGACCCCAATGGTCTTGCTCCCCTATCACACCGATGCCTTTATTTGGCGCTCTGCATATAGTTTCCATTGCACATAACATTACATCCTCAAAAGCGTAGCATGTCCGTCAAAGACGGAACATTACGCCATAGAAAAAGTCAAACATGCATACAAAGCATAAGCCAGATAATACAAATCATCCCTCAATATGACAATGTTACTTCCCCACTGGAGAAATGTCCTTACAAATTCCGATTGATATCTGCTACTCCATTACAAATCTCCTCCAGCCATGGTGCCGATACCTGGTGTCCTCAACCCCAAAAGAAATCTCCCCAATATGGATCGGATGCAATGTCTTTCTTCGTCAGAATCGTTGTCTCCGAGGTTATTTCCCGTGTGCCGCGCGAAGATTAGAGTGCGAATGAGGGTGGGCATTCAACCCATCTCATTTTTCAATCGTTTTAATAACCATACTTGGTGTGTGGCAATTCGAACGATTGCCACTCTTGAAGAGCTACACCCCGCCTTTTGGCCTGAGGGATTAATGTAGTTCTTATGCTTCGTAAGCACCCATATTCCCGTAATCCCCAGTGGTTACTATCGCCTTCTTGTCGAGTCTAGTCGTCTCTAGTCTTGTCATGGTTATTTCCCGTGTGCCGCGCGAAAATTAGAGTGCGAATGAGGGTGGACATTCAACCCATTTCATTTTTCAATCGTTTGAATAATCATACTTGGTGTGTGGCGATTCGAACGATTGCCACTCTTGAAGAGTTACACCCCGCCTTTGGCCTGAGGGATCAATGTAACTCTTATGCTTCGTCAGCATCAATATCCCCGTAATCCCCCGTGGTTACTGTCATCTTATTGCCGAGCCTGGTCGTCCCTAGTCTCCGTGATCCCTTCCCTCGTACGGGAAAATTTTTCAGATCCAACCCCTGTGTTGTGCATCCCTCGCCTCTCGTCCAGGCACACCATTTTCAAAACCAAATCCCGATCCCCGGTAAGTCCATCTACCAAGCTTCTCAAACACTCGTCTGTGTCATTCTTTCGATACTCGTCTGTATCTCCTTTTGATGCTCGTATGTGTCATTCTTTCGATACTCGTCTGTATCTCTTTTTGATGCTCGTATGTGTCATCCTTTCGATACTCGTCTGTATCTCCTTTTGATGCTCGTATGTGTCATTCTTTCGATACTCATCTGTATCTCCTTTTGATGCTCGTATGTGTCATTCTTTCGATACTCGTCTGTATCTCCTTTTGATGCTCATATGTGTCATTCTTCCGATACTCGTCTGTATCTCCTTTTGATGCTCGTATGTGTCATTCTTTCGATACTCGTCTGTATCTTCCTTTTGATGCTCGTATGTGTCATTCTTTCGATACTCGTCTGTATCTCCTTTTGATGCTCGTATGTGTCATTCTTTCGATACTCATCTGTATCTCCCTTTTAATGCTCGTACGTGTCACTTCTTTCGATACTCGTCTGTATCTCCTTTTGATGCTCGTATGTGTCATTCTTTCGATACTCGTCTGTATCTCTCTTTTGATGCTCGTATGTGTCATTCTTTCGATACTCGTCTGTATCTCTTTTTGATGCTCGTATGTGTCATCCTTTCGATACTCGTCTGTATCTCTTTTCGATGCTCGTATGTGTCATTCTTTCGATACTCGTCTGTATCTCCTTTTGACGCTCGTATGTGTCATTCTTTCGATACTCGTCTGTATCCCCTTTAAAACACTTGTCCATCCTATTTTCCCACCAGACATACTTCTGCTCCGACCACTTCCAGGAAATAATCACTTCCTTTGAGAACCTTGTATTGGCACTTTGGCTACGTTACAAGCTATCACCGTTCTTCCAATTACTCACTGTAAATATTTCCATCAGAAAAAACAAAAATTCTCTTTCCCCAGCAGATATCAAAACGAAAATAAAGGAATAAAAACCACTCCATCTCCTCAGGACAAATTTCAGGTCTTCGGTATTTAATCTTCTTCTACTTCGAATGTTCGAAAGGCTGGCGCCAATCTCACCTTCGAGTATAAGACGATTAAATAGGGTCAGCTGTCATACCCCAAATTTGTCCTACCCTTTAACTTCTAACTGGCTTAGGCTTTGCATTCATGTACATACATCACTTAGGTCATAATCCATACCCATGCATTCATATCATAGGTGTTATTCAAGGGCTAGCAAGAAAAAGCTCCATTGCAAAGAAGTTTGATCAGAGAATGAGAAAACTGAGGTATAATCATGTGGCTCTATGTTCATTGAAGTCCTCCTGGATTGGGGTGTCTCCCTGCTTCAAATCAGGGCATTGATTGAAGAGTGCAAGCTTGCAAATCATCCGGTTCTTTAAATCAGGGTTTCTTTGACCAAAGTCAACCAGTTGACTTTCTGGTCAACATTTAATCAGGAATGGTTTCTATGTGTGAAAAGCTTCTCATACTGACTATGTGGATGTGTTTGTTTAACTGGATTTGGCTAGAAGAGATTTAATCGGGAATTTCATCAATAACCGGAAAAATCAGAACAGTTGACTTTTGGGGTCAAAATCAGAAGAATTATTCAAATATTGACTTTTGGAGGAAAATTAGTCGAGAAAGGTCGAAGGATGGATAAAATCGGGAGTTCAGCAAAAAGTTGGGAAAAAATAGTAAAAAGGCAAAATTCCAACACTTAGAAAAATTTTGGGTGTTTTGAATCTTGTTGAGCAGTCCACTTCAGCACTGGATTACACGTGTCCAATGGCGTTTTCTGGAAAAATTTCCAACATCAAAGTTGTTCCTCTAATGGAGGGGAACAACTTTGTAGTTGGACATTTTTTCATTTGAAGCTTGTATGAAGAGCTAAAGTGTTGTGAAGTTGCTGAAAACTCATTTGAACCAAGTCATATTCCAGGTCACAAGTCAGGTCATGACCTGGCATTTTAACAAACACATGGCATGCCAAATCTCCAGCCATTTTTAGAGCTCTACAGAAGTGCCATGAGTTCAAGCTTGGTATGCATCTCTTCCTTGCCATCTCTTCTATCCATTGAAACAAGAATTGAGTGAATTGGATGAATATTGAATAAATGGCAAGCCCCCAAAGTCATGCCCTCACACTGGCCAGAATGCAGCATAAGGCTGGGCATAAAATTCTGGGCACGCATGCATATCATCAAGCACATGGTAGGCTAGATTCACATTCGAATTTCTTCCTCCACAAGTCTCCACCTTGAGCAAGATTGATCTTTAAATGTTCTATGTCATGCCCTCTATCCAATGAGATCAAGATCATTAATTTTGGATAAGAGGGGAATGAGAAAGAGGACTCCAAAGTCGAGCCCTGCTCAAGGTGCTATTTTGCCAAGGACCACGAGCCAGAAGCCAAGCCACGCGCACAAGCCACATGCAGCAACAACCCACCATGTTCCAGTTCACTGTTCTATATTTCCAAGCATCATCTCAAGAAGCCTTCAACTTCAAATTTAAACTATGCTATGGTCTCTCTAAATTGGCTCCAAGTTTAAGAAAGATGGTGAGCTATAGCCATAGTTTCACATGATTAAAGATGGTGTCTTGGGATGGTGTTGCATGAAGATGTTGCTGACAAGTCATTATCACTCATTGCTACAAAGGCCCATGCAGAACCTGCATTCAGAAAAGCTCATCGAAGACTTACTATACATGCATATACTTGTTCACTAAGCATTGCATCCCAAGTCCCACATTCAAAAAATGAGAAAAGTTGTTGCAAAGCTATGCATTAGAGTCCCACACTCAAAAAGCTCTCACCACTCACTAATCACTTGCCATATAAAAATAGCTATATCCTTCACTCTACACTCTCTCACGATTCATAAACTCTCACACTCACACTTTCCTTCACTCCAAATACTCTCTTCCCATTCTCCCTATTCCCTCTCTTTCTTTCTCCACTCCTTCCACCACCGACTGCCACTGTAACTAACTTCGCCGGCCACCATAACAACCCCCTCCAACCACCATAACAGAACTCTCCGGCCACCATAACAACCCCCTCCAACCTCCATAACAGAACTCTCCGGCCACCTTTAATCACCTCTAACCTCCCTCATCAGTCTCCAATCGTACTCATCAATCTATACTGCATCTTCCACCGATCTACAGCTTCTCCATTCAACCTGAGTCATCATCATCTTCATTAGTGTACTGGTTTCTTGAGCTAGCTTCATCATCATCAGCTTCGCCGAGAATATCATCGAGATCGAAGACAAGGAGTGAGATCGCAAGGTCGTCTTTCATACGCTCCTTACAAAGATTCATCAGGTAAGCTTTCTCAGTTCCTTCTCTACATACCAAAAGCATGATAGTCTCAATCATATCTGAATGCATCCTTCGTGTGTTACTGTGCGTGATGTTCGTGTGAAGTTTAATACAACGCTAGAGTTAGATTCGGTTTGCATGATTTTGTTGATGTTCGAGTGTTTGATTCACATGTTTGAGTTCAAGAAAGCGTAAGACTCGTTTTGATACTATTAGTATGAATTTTGATGAGTATGTTAGATGTTAGAGTTTTAAAGTTGTATTCGGTTCTGAGGTTTAAGCAAGATTCAAGGGAAATGGAGGCCAGATCCATCATCTACGCAAAAAACCGAGGCGAACAGTGTTAGCCTTGTGGATTTCTGAAAAAAATGTGTAGGACGCCGCCGCGGAACAGTCGGAGAAGGTGACCGGAGTAACCTCCGGCGCCGGCGTTTAGGTTTAGAGGTTGCATCTCAGGTGAGCACGTGGCCTGCATGTACCGGTCACTTTCTCTTATCCGAATAGTGCTTTATTTTTGCTAATGATTAGTGGATGACTTGCTTGCTTCTGATTGGTCCTTGACTCATTTTTGTCTTATTCAACTTAAACTTCAAATGACCAATTGATGTTAATGCTGCATACTTTCATGTCACGTTCCAATAATAAAACCATATGCTATTGAATAAATGAAACACAAAATAAATTGAAATAGAATTGGTAATTAGTTTGTAACATTGGGCCGTAGGTGCGTTGGGCCTTGCCCTTTTCAGAATTGCGCCCCCTTGTTGCTAATGCACCACACACTTCTGGACTGGGCTTTAGCGCTTATGTTGTTCACACCCCCCCCCCCTATTTTGGGCCCTATTTCTGCTTGTAGATAATTTTAGTTCTTTCTGAAATGCTTTTGCACCCCCTGCTGACTAACAAAAACAAATAATAAAAATAGGTTTTCTTTCCATTTCCATTTGCATATTAATTCAATTTTTGCTTAAACAAAATCAATATAAAATGTGTTTCTAACCAATCGGTTTTTTTAGAATTTTATAGGTTCTATTTTAGAATTTAATTAATTTGTTTGCCTTTTTTTTTTCTTCTATAATTTTTGATTGGTTAGTAAACCATAAAAAAATAAGTAATTTTTTGTTTTAATTCAAAAATAGTTTCTAACATGAATAAAAAATGCAATTTGCTTGTGAATATTTTTCGTGAATAGTTTAGATTTTATTTCTCTTTCTTTTTGTGAATATTTTCAATATATTGTGAAATGCTTAAACAACTTTCCCCCATTCCATTAGACTTAGATTAGAATAACAATTAGGCTAGAAAATAGGTTAGTCTCCCCTCTTTCATTCTTTTTCTTTTCAACATAAAACACTAATAAAAATACTTGAATAAATTCCCCATAAAAAATACAAAGAAAATACTTAAAACACTAATAATCAAAGTGAAAATTCTTAAAAAGGGAATGGAAGCTCAAACGTCCCTTGCTTAAGGGAATGTTCGAGTGCTTGGATCTCCCTTGCTTAAGGGTCCCATTCAGGCGTAAGTTCCCAACTTCTAAAAAACACCAACCAAAGAGTAACTCGAGTTTCCCTTGCTTAAGGGATTTCCTCGAAACACTCAAAGTCTCCCTCTCATCTCCTTTTCTTAAGGGCATTGTTATCTCCGCTCTATTGCATCCTAGGTCGATCCCTTATGCAAGAGCGCGAGCGTTAACTCCGCCCAACTAAAAAACACAAAAACAAACGAATCTTGAGCCGAACTACGGCGCTCTGATTCCTGAAAGGGATACGTAGGCATCAAGTCGCGGGGCTTGAACGAGCACATTTGTAAATAATTCCTTCTTTTCCCCGTATTTCTTTTTGCATTCATTCGCATTTAGGTTTAGACATAGATACACCCTTTAGATAGAAACAAACATAGGTGGATACCATCGAGTACGATGGGCGCGAGGGGTGCTAATACCTTCCCCTTGCGTAACCGACTCCCGTACCTAGATTCTCTGGTCGCAAGACCCTGTTCCTTCCTTTGCTAGGTTTTCTGATATTCCTTTCCCTTATGGGATAAATATATTGGTGGCGACTCTGTTCATTTTTCGCGAGCGTGCGCCAGTCCCCACGGGGACCCATAATATAGTCCAGATGCATGCGGAAAGTAAACATGATATGCAAGCAGGAAATAAACATGATATGCAAGCAGGAAACTAAACATGATATGGAAGCATATATATACAATATGTAAACAAATAAATAAACAAAGAAACACCCAATAAACAAAAACAAACAAAGGCTAGGATCGACTCGCTAAGAATGGACCCGCACAGGTCTATCGACATCCCCAGCAGAGTCGCCAGCTGTCGCTACCGCGAAAAATAGATCAGAGTCGCCACTAATATATTTATCCCATAAGGGAAAGGAATACCAGGAAACCTAACTCAGAATAAGAACAAGGTCTTTCGACCAGAGAATCTAGGCACGGGAGTCGGTTACGCAAGGGGAAGGTGCTAGCACCCCTCACACCCATCGTACTCGATGGTATCCACCTATGTTTGTTTCTATCTAAAGGGTGTCTAATGTCTAAAACCTAAATTCGAATGCATGCAAAAGAAATATGGGGAAAAGAAGGAATTATTTACAAGTGTGCTCGCTTAGGCCCCGCGACCCAATCCCTACGTATCCTTTTCAGGAATCAGATCGACCGTAGTTCGGCTCCATAGTTTCCATTTGTTTTGTGTTTTTTAGTTGAACAGAGGTTAAGGTCACAATCCACGATGCTCGACCTTTGGAGACTTATACGCCTAATTTTGGAATGGACTTAACTTGTTCTTAGCAGCAGAATGAATTGGGTTTGTGTTTTTTATGTAACTACATGATGAGCGAAACCCAATACAAGGTTTCGCACCACTTCATTACTTTGTTTTAATTCGAGCATTTATTAAGTGTTTTAAGTGTTTTTGGTTGGGTATTTTTTAAGGGGATTTACCTTGCGATTTGAATCACATAAAAATGTATAATGATCGAGGAGCAGATTAGGGAATGAATCCCACTCACTTCTATCCCATTATATAATGTTCAAGAAACAGATTAGGGAATGAATCCCACTCATTTCTATCCCATTAATTAATGTTCGAGAAACAGATTAGGGAATGAATCCCACTCATTTCTCTCCCATTAAGTAGTGATCGAGAAACAGATTAGGGAATGAATCCCACTCATTTCTATGCCACTAAGTGATTGAGAAACAGATTAGGGAATTAATCCCACTCATTTCTCTATCACTTTCTTAATGTGATTCGCCTCTTTATTTATTAGTGTTTTAAAGTTGAAAAGAAAAAGAATGAAAAAAGGGGGCACTAACCTATTTTCTAGCCTAATTGTTATTCTAAATCCTATTTAAGATCTAAACTAAAATCTAAAGGGGATATACTAGGATGAAGTTCTATCCCTATGTCAATCAAAATGAAATTATTCACAAGGAAATACTAAACAAAGCAATTATGTACATATAAAAAGAAAAATTCAAGTAAAAATAGAAGAAAAGTGATTTAAAATTCTACTTCAGGTTTTAGGACCTCTAAACATCCCTAATTATATGTACAAAAAGGATCCAAATTAATTACAAAAGTTCATGGCACCTTATGAGCACAAATCAACACAAACGTCAATTAGAAACACACACTAATCGGGTCTAAAACCCTAAGCAAAAACCTAACCAAAACAAGGAATTGGAACTTCATTTTTTGTACACATTATCATGTATTAGTCTACTGAAATCACACAAAAATTGGCAATTAGATTCGACTCCTAAGGCACTTAAACAAATTATTTTGTAAAACATAGCAAACATAGAAAGGAAATGAACATATGTGAAGAAAAGATTTATTAAAAATAGTAAACTAAATTCTAAAAATCTATAAAAAATACAAAAAGTATCTACACACATGAAACTACCTAAATCATATTTTTATTTATTTTTATCTCAGTTAAAACTAGCAAGAGTTAAAGAGAAAATAAAATTGCAAGTAAAACAAAAATCTGTCTACCAGGGGGTGAAAAAGTAAAAGGGAAACGCACTGGCTCTAAGTGTTACACGTTTTGGGCCCAGTCTTAGGGGTGTGGGAAGCAACGCGCCAGGCCCAGTTACCAGTCTTAGTCCAATACCTTTTTTATTTCTCATTTTTATTCATCACATGCATTATTAAAATAAGTAAAAACGTGACCTACACATATTGAAACAATTAGCAAAATTATCAATAGGTCAACTAACACTTAAGTTACAAAAGGACAAAAATACATCCATGGGCCAATTATGATGCAACACGTGTCATTCCATAATTAATAATTTAAAACAAAAATATGAGAACGTAGCATGCTTCTCACGTGAACAGTGACGCAACAAGCATCTTCTTCTCCGGCGGATCGGGCTGCCATCCACGGCGGAGCCAACAACCACCAACGTCGGAAACAAAAAGCAAGACCCTCTCTCCCCTCGGAATTTCTCTCCGATTCCACATACGATATCCATTTCAAGTGAAACGAATGCTAACACCATGAAATCAAAGCACAAAAGTAGATCCGAACCCAAAAATCAAGCAAGAGCGTGACAAATGCACATCCCCTATACATATTTCTATCATGCTGAGCAAGGTTTACGAGAACTTACCTGTTGTGAATATCGAACGAGGATCTTTGAAAAACCTTTACTCTTCGCGTTCGGATCAAGACACGTGTACGATGCCTCTATAACAGACTGAGAAATAAACTCAAACTCCTCTTGAATCTTGGAGGTGGATACCGGAAGTGATGAACACTTGGAAGAAATACGTAACCGAACTTTCTTCCTCAAGAAACCATAACCATTTGTGTGTTACATGAAGAGAATGAAGCTGGTGATGATTATACCGTATCGTGACGATGATTATGATTTGAATACTGAAGATGATTGATGATGATATTGATTAACGAAGGTGGTGAAGGTGATGACCGATAATGGAGGTACGGTTGCGAAAAACGGTTATGGAGGTGGTGAAGCTTCGAAAGAGAAGATGAAGATTGGTGTGGTGGTTGGAAGTTTGTTAGGAGTTTGTTATGGATAGAAAAGTGGGAGAGAATAATGAGAGAATGAGAGAAGAAAATGATGGAGAAGAATGTGAATATTGAGGAAATGAAAGTGAGAGCGTGTGGTGTGAATTGTGAAGGTTTTGACATTCATATGGTGAGTGTATTGTTATGGTGTGGTTTGTAGCTGAGCGCTTCTGTTTTAAATTCACCATGTCAGTCCATTTTCACTTGGAGTATGCTCCCTCTTATACACTTGTGGTAATCAATTCCTTCTATGTGCATGACGGTGCAATTTGTTGTGCCCATGGTGTATCGTGTTGCATCCTGTCCATCAACATTGCATTTTTGATACCAAATAATCGTGCCAATATCGTATGACTCAGGTTCAAAGTGCTGGCTTCGCGTGCATGCAATAAACTCCATAGACCCTTACTTGATTAAGATTTACGATAAGAAAAAGAATTATGATAGCATGCCATTGATGTCGATGAGTTTCAGGAATGATATGGATTGATATGAGGCTTCGGCAAGTCGATGGATAGGACCAAATTGGAAATGTTGCAGCCATCAATCTCTTCGAGCAATAGTTTGTTTTCTTTTCAACTCAGTACGTCATATGACTTCAGTGTTTAAGAGGCACACTTATCATGCATATAGCTTCTTCCATGGACCGATACTTGACTCACTTTCACTGTAACGAGGGATTTTGAAATGATGATGGTATATGCCATACTGCCGCCCCATCGAACCAATGCTTGCCAATTCAATAATCCTGAGCTTTCCACTTTAAGGTTCTCTAATTTTCCAACCTCCACCACAAATGTTTTGCTCTTGGATTCGTAGCAAAGAGGACTCATGATACAACATGTTTTGTATTGGAAAGATTGAGTGACGAGGCTCCTAGATGCATGAAAGTGAGCCCTAAAGTTACATGATCATCACCGACTCGTGTGGCCAAAAATTGCATCATGCCCATAGCTTCTTTACACCTTCAAGCAACCTACTTTAAGGCTCCATATTTTGACAAACATATCACCAAAATTAATGACATTGAGCCCGTTGGATAGAGGCCATAGGATAGAGTAGCTTGGTGTGAAGTTTGAGTCAAGGGAATGCTCGTAGATCTCTAAAGTTGGGCTTGAATGTGACACGCCACATGTTTGATGAAATGCATGCACGTGCCCTAACCCAAAGGGCCAGCCAAGTACAGTTGCAAGGGAATGACTTTGGAGCCCTATATTTTTTCAACCACACCACCAAAATCAATGTTTTTTTGGCTCATTGTATAAGGAGCATGGAATAGAGTATGATGAAATTGGAATTGACTCCATGTGATGCTTTTACTTCTCTGAAATTAACTTCAAAAATGGCACACAAACTGTTTGATCAAATGCTCGCGTCATGCCCAGATTTTTGCCCAGCTACTTGTCTTGGATAACTTGGAACCTTCCAACTTCATAGCTTTGTATCTTTTTATCCTTGCTTCTAATGAAGAAACCTTCAACTACAAAGTTGTGGATCTCCATGAAATCAACAACTATGATGTTAAAATTTTCTTGAAATAAATCCTTTTGGAATGTGTAAAATGATGGTGAAGCGGGCTTCTCATCCATTCTCAAATTCTCCATATTTTCACTAAGTCCTCAAACTTTCTATTTTTGGTAATTTCCCATTTTCAACTAATTTTCTAATTTTGGTAACTTTGATAATTTTCTAATTTTATTTATTTCTTTGACTTTCTTTGACCGATTTTCGCATCAGAAGTCAATATTTGACAGTTGACCTTGACTTTGACCAAAAAGTCAGCTTTTCTTGATTTTTCAGATTCTAGATGAATTTCCCGATTAATCAGTTTCTGATCCAATTCTCAATCAGTTTTCAACCAAAGAAGCTTCGATGAATATATTTCTTCAAGGCAACCATACTTCATACCCAAAAATCATCTTCTGATTAAATTTTGACCAAAAAGTCAACAGGGTTGACTTTGGTCAAAACCCTAACTTGGAAAGCTTGAGGAACTTGAGGATTGTATCTTTTAATCAAAGCTTTGGCTTGGAGACGATGAAACCCTGATTTTAGGAGGATTTCAATGGGAGTGATGTCATACAATCAGACTTCAAATCTTCTCTTATTTTTTATCAGGAATTTCTTCTGCAGAAGCTCTTTTCTTATCAATTTTTGAATAGTAACCATGATATGAATGAATGTAATGGATGAGTGGCCTAGATGAGGTATGCATATGAATGTGATATGAAAGCCAGTTGGGGAATAAATATGTGGGCAAATTTTGGGGTGCAATAATGGCAAGTAACTGTGTTCAGGACAAACTTGATCATTCAAAATCCATAGCAAAGTATTCATCATCAGTAGGTCATCTTCTACGAAGCACGAATACAGCGTAACTCAGAGTGGAAGGGAAAGATAATGGTCGTCACGTTTCATCGTAGCCCTTTTCCCGAAAATTACCAATTTCCAACTTTGTAAATATTCCATGGGATCAAGCCTTTGGCTGGTCACCATTCCATAAATAATAATTTGAGCTTTGTGCCTTTTCTTTGCAATCGAGTCTTATTCAGTTTCTTAAAATGCATTTTAAAGTTTAAACAGTCATTTTCTTGAAACAAATGTTTTCATAAAATAAAATGAATTTACTCGCAAAAATAAAGGGGAAATTTCTTTCTAAGGTTTACATACAATAGGAAGAATGCAAACAGTTGCTCCGAAAACGGTTGAGACTCCGGGAACGAATTTCCCCATGAGATTGCTTTGCGAACATCTCCCGATGACGGATCTTCACTTCAATTCATGTCACTCAAGACAGCGGGTAACTAAAAATGAGGTATCCCCGACAGAGTGCAAAGTACAAATTCCAAGAAGAAGACATCTTATGATCAACAAAAGTTCAAGACGTATCACAGGATTTCACATCCGCGACAATTCTATTCACATTCACTTTACGTTTTATAATCATCATATTCATGCATGCTTTGTACTTCATAACTTCATAATTAGCATAGCCTAGATAGGCTTTGATCATGTTCATGCCCGGGTCACTGAGGCATATACTCGGGATTCCCCAGCAAGTCAGCAAGCAGAAATCTCCCTCAAAGAGATAGTTTGTTCACTATTGTTGTTATCCCCAACGGGTCAGTAGACGGTAATCTTCCCCGGAAGATAGTTTGTCCACTTTTGGACTTCCCAAGCAGGTCGACAATTGACAATCTTCTCCGGAAGATAGTTTGTCCGCTTTCGAATTTCCCCACCAGAGTCGGCAAATAGCATTCTCTTTCAACAGAAGACAGTTTGCTCACTCTCTCCTAAGACGGGTCAACGAATGGCAGTCTCTTTCTGCAGAAGACAGTTCGTTCCACTTAAGGATTTCTCGACAAGGTCGGCAAATGGCAGTCTCTTTCAACAGAAGACAGTTTGTTCCCTTAGAGATAACGAATGGCAGTCTTCTTCATGAAGACAGTTCGTTTAAGAATTCTTATTTCAAAGTCAGCAAATGGCAGTCTCTTTCAACAGAAGACAGTTTGCTCACTTTTTCCTAAGACGGGTCAACGAATGGCAGTCTCTTTCAGCAGAAGACAGTTCATTCCGCTTAAGGATTTCTCGACAGGGTCGGCAAATGGCAGTCTCTTTCAACAGAAGACAGTTTGTTCCCTTAGAGATAATGAATGGAAGTCTTCTTCATGAAGACAGTTCATTTAAGAATTCTTTATTTAGAGTCAGCAAATGGCAGTCTCTTTCAACAGAAGACAGTTTGCTCACTCTTTCCTAAGATGGGTCAACGAATGGCAGTCTCTTTAAGCAGAAGACAGTTCGTTCCGCTTAAGGATTTCTCGACAGGGTTGGCAAATGGCAGTCTCTTTCAACAGAAGACAGTTTGTTCCCTTAGAGATAACGAATGGAAGTCTTCTTCATGAAGACAGTTCGTTTAAGAATTCTTATTTTAGAGTCAGCAAATGGCAGTCTCTTTCAACAGAAGACAGTTTGCTCACTCTCTCCTAAGACGGGTCAACAAATGGCAGTCTCTTTCAGTAGAAGACAGTTCGTTCCGCTTAAGGATTTCTCGACAGGGTCGGCAAATGGCCGACTCTTTCAACAGAAGACAGTTTGTTCCCTTAGAGATAACGAATGGCAATCTTCTTCATGAAGACAGTTCGTTTAAGAATTCTTATTTTAAAGTCAGCAAATGGCAGTCTCTTTCAGCAGAAGACAGTTTGCTCACTTTTTCCTAAGACGGGTCAACGAATGGCAGTCTCTTTCAGCAGAAGACAGTTCGTTCCGCTTAAGGATTTCTCGACAAGGTCGGCAAATGGCAGTCTCTTTCAACAGAAGACTTTGTTTCCCTAGAGATAACGAATGGCAGTCTTCTTCATGAAGACAGTTCGTTTCAGGATTCTTTATTAAAGTTGAGCGAATGGTAGTCTCTTTCACCAGAAGACAGTTCACTCACTTTTCAGGCAAAGATAACGAATGGCAGCCTTTTTCATGAAGACAGTTCGTTTCGCTTAAAGATTCCTCAGCAAAGTCAATAAATGGCAGTCTCTTTCAGCAGAAGACAGTTAGCTCACTTTCTTTTCACAGCAGGGTCAACAAATGGTAGTCTCTTTCAGTAGAAGATAGTTTGTTCCCCTAGCGATTGGCAAATGGCAGTCTTCCCCCAGGAAAGGCAGTTTGTCTGTTTAATACCCAAGAAGTTGACAAATGGCAGTTTTTTTTTTCCGCAAGAAACAGTTCGTCCGCTTCTGAGATGTCTCATCCTCATCAGGGTCGACAAATGGCAGTTTTCCTCCTAGAAAAACAGTTTGTTAATATCCCAGCGAAGTCGACAAATGGCAGTTTTCCTCCTAGGAAAACAGTTTCTTAATTCCCCTAGCATAAGTTGATGAATGGCAGTTTTTGTCCCAAAAACAGTTCGTCTACTTTCAAGCAAAGTCATTAGCTCCTCAAAAGGATGCATGATCATATGGCATTCCTTCGAAGACGTCACATTGAAGAAAAGTATGATAAAGTTTCTTGTCATCCGTCAAATGGCATCTCTCCAACGAGCGCTTGTGAGAAGTTTGATGAAGAAACAGACCTTTGGAGATTTTTCTCTTTATCTAAGATATCGTCCAAGATCACAACTAAGACCTGTTTCGCGATAGGACATCCGAAACGAGAGGGAGTTGGTTACCTTTTTCTAAGTATCAACACTTAGTCAAAGAAGATGGATTGTGCATGTTACATTGCCGTCCATTCACCAGAATTCGCATAAGCACGTTTCTACAGGAGTTTGTCTCCTTATTTCCCGCAGAGTGCGACAACGGGATCGAGCCATGCAAGAATTTTATTATCACCACAACATCTCAAGGACGCCCAAAATTCGGGCATTCTTTGGTATTTAAGTCTCTTTCACGCAGGAGAGATCGAGATATCAGTCTCTATCCCTCCAGATGAAAGAAACTTAAATAGGGGCATCTGTCATACCCTAATTTTTGACCCCCCTGAGATGTTATACTCTCCGGCTTTTCATAAAAATCAAAGCAATTGCTCAAGAACAGTCACTTGTTCATTTGATGTTTAATCAAGGGTGTTCAAGAAAAAAGAGCTCAGGCAAAGGATCAGTCAATAAAAGTCTAGGGTTTTGAGCCCCATCAAGGACTGAAATCAGGGATCACATTAGGGAAACCCTAGAAAGCTCCAGGGCATCACTCAAAGGCATCAATCATCTTCAAATATCTCATATGACAATATCCATAAGACATTACACTTCAATTCAAGATCTACAGTCATCAATTTCATCTGGTCGACAATTAGGGTTTTTGACCTAATTCACCAAGATAGTTGACTTTTAATCAGGACATAGTACCACAACTCAAAGCATAGCTCAATATCCTCCAAAAATTCAATATGATAATTCATATCATTCATTTGATGAGGATAGCTTAATTCACTTGAAATCTCCCGAAACGCGATTCACCTGAAAAAAGTCAACTATACAAGATCAGCTTTGACTTTTTGGAAATTTTGGTCAACCATGACTTTTGAAGTTTCAAATTATCAATATATGATATTTGAAGTCATTTGATCAAGAAAAATCAAGAAAATCAATCAAGAATCAAAAAGTCAAACTTTGACTTTTCACACTTAAAAAATTTTCCAAGTGTTTTCAAGTGGTTTTTACCAAACTTTGGAGGGGAATATCTCAAAATTTCACCTACAAACTGAAAAAAACTTCCAACATGAAAGTTGTAGATTTTGATCCAATGAACAACTTTGTCACATATATTTTTTTGGCTAAAAATCAACCATTAAAGAGATATGGAGCTTCAAAGTGACTGCCTTCACAAAACTTGCAAGAAAACCCTAGTTTTCTTCAAACTTTATGGGACTTTTTCACTAATTTCCCTAAGGCTATGTTTGGGAGTTTGGAGGGAAAGGGAGGGGAGGACTTTGAAAAATATGAATAATTGGGTGAAAAGGATAAAAGGATTTTGGATTGGAGGGTTTTGGAGGGTTTGAGTTTATTCATAACACCAAAAACCCCATAAAATGGGGGAACTCAAATATTGTATTGAAGGAGGGTTTTGGAGGGTTTTGAAGGGTTTACATAAATTTTCCAAATATCTTTTAGGTTGTTATAGTATTCTGAAAATTAAAAATTTATTAATGATAATTACTCTTTTATCATTCTAAACAAAATCATTTTTTCAAAAAATGTCAAATATTTTCCTATATTTTTTTTAAAATTTCATTTTTGGAAGCCTTCCCCTTCCCTCCTCTCCAAACTCCCAAACATAGCCTAAAGATTTTGGGCAAACACCAAACTAATGGATTGAAGTACATGTTAAGGGCTTTCCAAATTGTGCTCAACCTTCTCCAAATTCATTTTGAGCTAAGAGATATGATTGATCAAAGTTAGGAATTTGAAGTGAAATTATAGGTCATGCCTAAGTGTGAAATTTGCAATTTTGTACAAATTCTTACACTAAATGATGCCTCTAAACTTCAGAAACATTGCAAGGATAGGAGAGAATCATTTTCATCATTGCACAAATTTTTGAAAGGAATATTCCAAAACCAAAACATGTGATTATGTAATGATTGCATTTTGAGAATTTATGGCCAGGTGGTGATTCATCGAAGGAATCTTCTCCCAACCAATTGGAGCTCATTTCTGCAGCAAATTTGTCCCCTAAGATCAAGCAAAACCGATGGCTAGGGAGTGGTATCAAAGAACTCATCATTGCATATGGATCTTACTCACATTTCTTCATGGCCAAGGAAACCAAACTCACTTCACTAAGCAAGCTTACTATCTCCAATTGCTCTGCGTCATTTGCCTATAAATAAGAGAGCATACTTCAGTAATTAAACACACCAAAGCAACAGAATTCTTGCTTTCTCTCTTCTTTCTTCATACTTAAGTTTTTCAAAGGTTCTTTGGCAAGAAGACTAGGATTCTTCAAACCAAAGCTCTTCCTTTGGAATTAAGTATTCAAACACCTTAGGGGAGGCATTTAGAGGTGATCCAAACCTCTGAAACACTTTTGTACATGGAGAATCATCATCTTCACCTCTCATTTGGAGTTGTTGCAGTTGGGGTCGAGCAAGAGGTTCTGGGCACTTTCAATCCAAGTTAAGCATCTCAACACCTTCCAGGAGGATCACTGAAGCTATCTGGATCGTTGCAACAACTCTTCAACACACTTTGATCAGAGCCAGATCTTCATTTTTAAGGTAATTTTCAAAAGCTTCAAACTCTATGATTCACGCATGATAAATCTAAAATGAAGTTACCAGTTGGTTTCTGCACCTTCATAGATCATTAACCCTCAATCAATTGCATCAAATCATGCATATAGAGTATTTCATGTTTAATTTCAGTTTTAGGGTTCTTAGTGTTCATGCTTGCGAATTTTAAGTTACACTCAGAATAAATGAAATTAAAGGATACTATCATGATCCTCGTCCAAAAACGAGCAAAATCCATCTTTACATCTTTGGATTTGGTTGAGAATTGAGAGAGATACGATTTCCAGAAATTCAAAAGCTTGAGGTTGAAGATGAAGATGGTGAAGCGCGCCATTTTCGAATTCTCAGGGATGAGTTAAAAATATATTTATTGCAAGGTGTATTCTAAACGAATACATCGTCTAGCTCACTTGGTCACATGCACTTCTTGCTTCTCTTGCCACAAGGTCTGGGGTTCGATCCCCCCCTTAGACCTTTTGTTTTTATTTTTCATTTTAACACGCGTGTTTCACATATAATCAAATGGAATCCCTCTTTAGTCACACTGAGCATGTAGCTCAGTTGGCTTTGTTTTGTGTGGTAACTATGAGAGCGTGAGTTCAAGCCTTGGTGGAGACAAATCCTTATTTTTTTATCACCTTTCTCACGTATTTTCTTCACAACTTCACACAATTATTACACCTATCAAATTAAATCATTTTCACTTCATTTTTCACACACTTATCATTTAATATATATATTTTATGAGTAATCAAAAAAATCACAAAAATATTATTTATTTCATGTATTTTTATTAGGTTTTAAATGGTATATTCTTAAATATTTCTAAATACTTTTAAATACATTTTCATTTGATTTTAAACCTAATCATTTTTGTGAACAATTTTATGATAAAACCCTAATCATTTAGGTCTTAATTAGGTATAGATTTTTTCTTTACCTTAATTAGGTTGACTTTTGTCAATTTTCAAAACTGTTTTTCAAATCTTCGATTAAACAGACGATCAAGGTTTTCAGACGACAAAACCTTGTATCATTTCATTTTCAACTGTTTTTTTTCATAAACAGTAAATCAATTTCAATGGGCCTCTAATAGAGTGTAAGTCCCAACACCTTTTTCTTTTCTTAGTTTGTTTTCAAAAACTGTATTTACAAAATCTTCTTTCTGTTTTCAAAACATTCTTCTAGTATTTGAAGGGCATTATTTCCGGTGAAACTCTTCAGATACCTATGTAACCTTTGTCCATCTTCACTTCTCTTGTGCTACAACAAGGACCCTCGATGACCCTCGACTAGCCTCCTCTTGGGCTTTGTACAAGGACCCACAGGCTTCTTAAAAGCATTCCCAGCTTCCTCTTGAGCTTGTATACAAGGACCCATCAGGTTTCTTATAAACATAGGAATAGGTCTTTAGTTACCTTTTAGCCTATCCTGGTGAGTTTCTTCCATTCTTTAAACCAGACTTAAAACAAGCTAAGATTGTCTCAATCTCATATTGAGTACACTTTTTGGAATGAGAGACATGGACAGTTTCTGTCACCCTTATCTTCATCAATATCCCTTAGCAGAGTCTAGGATCCATATTTCCTTACACTCAGCAAGAGTCAGCCTTAATCTTAGGCTTTAAACAAGAAGTCTCAATTAGATAATCTTTCTGCCATAACCCAAAATCCCTAGAAAGGGTTAGCCTCCACACATTCCTTCATTTTTAACAAAAAAACCCCTGGAAAGGGTCAGCCTCCAAAATTCATTCTTTCAAAAGATAATTTCTCCAGTTGAGTCAAAAATCCCTGGAAAGGGTTAGCCTCCAAAAATCAGTCCTTTAATAGATAAATCCTCTAGTAGAGTAAAACTCCCCAGTGAGTCCTTCATCATTAAGTAGCCACAACCTTGGGCTTTGTACAAGGTAGATAAACCATATTTCCTGTGTCAAAGATTCCTAATCTCTAGGATCTTCCCCCCGTAGAGTCTTCCATACTCAGTTACTTTAAGAGTCCGCCACAACCTCGGGCTTTGTACAAGGCAGAAAATAATGTTTTCCGTAGCCAAAACAACCACAACCTTGGGCTTTATACAAGGCATAAATTAATAACTTCCCCAGTTAAGAGTTAGTCACAACCTTGGGCTTTGTACAAGGCATTAAATAGAGTCATCCATAGTCTTTAAAAAATTCAGTCTCCTTAGTAGTTAGCCACAACCTTGGGCTTCATAAAAGGCACAAAATAGAGTCTCCCTAATTAGAGTCAGCCTCAATTCTGGGCTTTATACAGAACACAAATTCCCTGTAATTAACCCCCAATAGAGTTATTTCCCAGAGTCAATAAAACCAGTAAAAAAGCCTCAAGCTTGGGCCTCATGCAAGCCAGCTAAAATATCAAATCTTTCAAACAATAGATAGACATAGCTTATCTCTATAAAGAGATCTTTCTCCTATCTCACCACATTCAAACAAACATTTCAACATTTCAATTTCAATTTCAATTTCAATTTCAAACATTCTCCCATTTAGGACTCTGAAAGGCATGCTCTGAGGCAAACAAACCCAGACTTGTACATTTTCCCTAATTTGGATGAGAATCCTTCTTTCATTTAAGAGAACGCGACTGGCATACTTGCAAACATACAAGTAAGGTCCCTATCTTAATGAAATGAATTCAACTTTTCTGTCACTTTTAAAAATGTTTGTGGTGGAATAGTCGAAATACCTCTCTATAAAGATGACTTCATATCTCTTTACTGTAAACAGGGATTTAATTCAAGCTTCAACCTTGAGCTTCAAGCAAGGCACCAAAAATAATTAATTTCCCTAATTAGTTCCCCGAACTACATTAAGCTCTGACTTCCATTAGGGATATGTAGGCATGAAGTTCACAAGGAATCTCAGCGAGTTAATAAAATACCAAAAATAGTCAGTTTGTCTGTCTGTCTTTTTCAAATCAATTCAATTCTTTCTCCTAACACAAAGGAGAAACTTTCCCAATCAATTAGCAATAAACACAATCACAATGACACAGAGAAGGTTCCCATAGAGTACTACGGATATGTAGGGTGCTTAAACTCTTCCTTATGTATAACCGACCCCCCGAACTCCAGAATTTCTAGTCTAGGTGAAATCCCCACACTTAGCAAACTCCTAGGGTTTATTTGAGATCTTTTTCCCCTTTCCTACTCGTTAGGATAATTAAAAAGTTCGTGTGATATCGTAGGAAGAACTGAAACAAAATTCATCCCGCCACAAGCGCATTCTCCTTCCAAATTTCACGTGAAGGGTTTAGCGTGTCGTCCTCCCAAGTAAAACAGGGAGGTAAAGAAAACGACACCACACCTACATAATTTTTCTCACAGAACAGGAACCATGATTTCACCTTCAAAAAACAAATTCTTCAGAACTAAAACCAAATTCTAACCATCACATAAACCTTAAACCATTTTCACTAACCAACAATGCAATTTTATTCTACATTAAGAGTTTTTTTTTTATAAATTACCAAAACTTTCATGTTCATACCAACACAAGTTCAAAACTGATTATAACAATCTAACAATATTAACACAACTTGTACAAAGTTTGTTTCCTTTTGTAGAGAAAGATCAAAGAAGGAGGAAAAGCGGTCACCGTGAAACCGGATCCACCACGACGTCAGTACCGGCTCTGGGCCGTTCAGAGCCATACGCCATGTTTCCTTCCGATCCGTACCATATCACCGCCGCGGCTCAACATCATCCACCTTCATTCCGATTCCAGATCCGCGCCCCTGTACACTGCGACATCGACGAAAAATCCAAAAATACCACTGCGGATCTCCGAATCGGTAATATCATTCGCTTCTATAATTTGTTTTTGTTGAGTTGATAGATGTCGTTTGTTTTGCAATTATGTTGTCATGCTTTAGCTAAGGAAGAGATGATTTTCTTTTTGGTTTCTATGGATGAAGAAAGATTGGTTTCATGTTGGAATGAACGGACGAAAATAAATGTGGACTTAATCTGTTTCTATTTTATTGGTTTTATTTCTTTTAATTTTTTTATTTACACATTAAATAGACGCCACATGTTGTGTTATTATTCGCTGTTCGTTTTGGTTGAAAGAGTCAAGAGAGAAATATGTTTTCCCAGGATGTAGCGCACCTTCTCTTGCTTTCCCATTAACTCTTTCTTTGTTTTTTTTATTCATTTAAATTCTTGTTTTTTTTATAAAAAAAATGATGATTAGTACTATTAGATTTAATTAGGGACTTGGGCCTAAAAGGCCAATTAGATATCATACCACTTTTAACAGTTTATATTCTCCAACCCACTCTTTTGTGCATATAAATTGATCACTAAAAAAAATATGAGTGTTAGACATCATTAAAATTACAAAAGAATTTTGTTTGGGTAGAATAATTATATTTTAATTTTTTAATATAAAAAATACAACAAATATGTTTTAATTAGAATTTTATTTTCTTCTTTATTATCAAAAACCCAAAAATATTTAGTTAATCATTTGTTTCAATTTTATATCAAAAAAATACAAAAAAAAAAACGTATAGTTTCATTTCTTCTTTAGATTTTACATGCCTATTTCTTCATTTTCTTTTGTTAATATTTGTTTAGCATTTTTTGGTCATGTATTATTATTTATCCGTACTAACTTTTGCTTGTTGTTGCGAGGTACTATCTTGAGCAACTATTCTTGTGGACATAGACAAATTCATACTTGGCCTCCTTTAATTTCCCGCATTTTTCACTATTTATGTATCCGTGTATGGGATGTAATAGCTTTAATTAGGTTTTTTTTTTTACTTTCTGCACATATAAACTGTGATATACATGTTAGATGTATGATAAATAGGATTGTATGGCAAGATAAAAGTAACCGTTAGATCACTAACTCAAGATAATTAAGTATCTGAACATAACACACATGATTGTTGCATCCACACACCTCTAGGGTAGCCCTCTCTTATGTTGCCTTCGAATAATGGTCAAGTCCCTCGAACGTAGGGATGTCTTAGCAAGGTTGCCTCCGATTAATGTCATCGTAGTCCCTTCGAGTTGCCTACGATAAAATGATGACCGTCCTTTCGAATGCTAAGACGTCCTTACATGTTGCCTTCTATGACCATCTAATGACCCTTCGATGTCCCGAATACGTCCAATATAAACAAGGATTTCCTACTTCTATATAGTATGGATAATCCTAGGAACCGTAAAAGGTATAGAAAAAGACCAATTAGTAAGGGTAGTGCTCTTAATCTGCCTAGCTCAATAAAGAATATCTTTTCAACACTCTTTCAAAAAACTAAGGCTACGCATTTACGCTAAAGTCCTTACGCCCCTTTTTCAACTCAAAACAAACAAACATGAGCTAAGCAAATTAAGAGCCCGTAGATAACTACGGATGAAAAGGGTGCTTACACCTTCCTTTTTCATAACTTACCCCCGAGCCCGTTTTCTTTTCAAAAAGGTCTTTTCTGTACTTTTTACCTTTCCTAAAACTGGACAAAATAATAGTCGGTGGCAACTCTTGCTCACCGCAACATTGTTGCTTAAAAAAAATAAAAGTCAGTTCACCGAGTTACACATGTTATCATCAAAACACAGAATATTGATCAGAACAATTCTTGTTCTACCACTTGGGAGTTCGGTGGAGTTATCCAGACCATCAAAACACTTCCATACCTCCATTAATACAGGTTTCGATTTCCAGTTTCAAAAGGTAATGTTCATAACTCAAACTCTATCATTTGTACATCAATTCTGAAAAAGCTCGATTCTATTATGTTTGTTACAATGTAAGGATCAAAAGCCCTCAATCCATTGTCATTTATTCATTATGTAGGTTATTTAATTTTGTTTTGAAATTCTAGGGTTCTGAACATGTTTGTTGTTTACTTCATTAACAATGGTTGCCTTAATCTTGAAAACGGTTTCTGAAAAATGATGGATGGAGGTTGAAGATGAAGTTTGAAATTATGAATTTATGAACTTATTTATTTTATGTTTATTTATGGCCTTATGTTAAACGACTAAATCATTTGGTTTAACTAGCAAGGTGTGTGTGTGTGTGTGTTAAGGCTTTATTGTATGGGGGCGTGGATTCGATCCACACCTTTTGCACTTTTGTTGTTTTATCTTCTATTTTAACAATTGACCACTTGATTCACTATTTTATGTTATGCATGGGCCTTATGATCACCAATTGGCGCTTGGCCTAGTGGCCAAGTTTTGAGCTGTTGAAAGTAAGGCGTGAGTTCAAACCTTAGAGGGACCAAAACTTATTTCTTTTATTTTTTAACCAACTTTAACATTTTATTTAAAATAGTAAAAATAGGTATTTTAATTTAACTTTTTGCACAATGCTGATTTAACTTGTCTATTTTATAAATATATTTTAAAAATCCCAAAAATATTTATTATTTGATCATTTGAAAATTAAATAAAAAAAGTCTTTTATATGTTTTAAAAACCTTTTAAAATCATTTCTTTTGACTTTTTTTCACCAAGTAACTTGTTAATATGTTTGTGTGAATTAATTAGGGCTAGGTTAAAATCAACTTTGATGACACCATGTTCCCTTAGACCAATCTTCCTTTAGGGTTTGGTCTTTTAATAAACTTTAAAACCAATTAAGTTTAGGTATAATTCAAAACCCTAATTTGAAACTTCCTTTGTTCCTTAGCTTTATCATGTTAATATAACTTGTAGCTTTGATCTTCTCCCACTTATACACTTGTGTACTTGTTGATTTTTATCCTTGTACATTTTATAGTATTATCATTGTACATATATACTTTGCTTACTAACCCACATGCATAAGATGTTATCCATCCATCATCACATCATATTCATTCATACATGAAATGATCTTGAGGTATGATATCCTTTTATTCATCACCATTTACATTTGAGTCTTATACATTGATCTTTTTGTTATACTCACTTGTTTACTTTTATGATATACATGTTATCACACACATCTCTTGAGGTATTCATGATTGATTGCTTAAGTTGTTGCTAAATATCCAAATGAATAGGAATGGTATTGACAAAAAATTTCAAGGTACTCAATCTCTTTTCCAAACTCTTTTATATTTGTGCTTAGTATTGTTAAAGCTTTACACCCCACTTGTTTTGAAAATTGTTTTATATTGTTCAATTTCAACCTTTTTAAATCAACCCTTGGTTTTGTATTATTAAAGCCCAACCAACTTCTTTTATTAAACCTTTGCCTTGTATTGTTAAAGCTTGGCTCCTTTTAAAAACTTGTTAAGTATTGTTAAAGCTTAACATTTTAAAACCCGTTGAGTATTCTTAGAGCTCAACACCCAAAAAGATTTTGCCACTCTGCCTTTTATTTTCCTTTTAAGAGGAACTACAAAAGCTATAACTTCCCTACTACACTTAAATGGTATGTAGGCCTAGGATGCAATATCTTATCGAGCTCACTTTTAAAATCTTCTTTTCTCATCCTCCCACTCTATTTAAACAAAAAAACACAAAGGCATTTTATAACAGCAACAATAATAATATTTTCAAAGAGGTTGCTATGGAGTACCATATATGAGAGGGGTGCTTAAAACCTTTCCCTTGCATAACAAACCCCCCTTACCCAAATCTCTGATAAGTTTATTAGTTTTGATTTTAAAAACTTCTGTGGGTTTTATACGCCCTTTCTCCCATTTCCTTTGGAAACAATAAAGTGCGGTGGCGACTCTGTTTAAAACATATGAGCTAAGTCAATCAATGGCTTTAGTCTCACAAATTTCACCGCTACAATCTTTACCATTTGTCATGACAGGATCAATTGTTATATGTTTTGACATATGTTCTATACAAGAACATCCTGACAGTTCATACTGGATTTTAATCCTTGAAGATATAATTGAAAAATATGAGATTCTAGAAGATTCAGACACGCATACAGGCGCAACCAATCAAAGCGTTTTTAGGACAAATATCGATTTGGTTGTGTTTCAGATAAAAAGGATCATTGAGACTTTTTTAGGAAAATTAGATTAGATTTGATTTGTTCTTATTCTGTGTAAAGATCTTGCAGCTAATTCAAAAAGGAGAAGACTGGATTCTATTCAGAAGTCCAAGCCCACACTATAAGAGTCTATAAATAAAAACTTGTTAAAACTAGTATAACAAGCATTCATAAAAGGGAAATCGTGGGTGCAATAAGGGTTTAGGTTATGAGGGAAGTTCAAGTCCTTCGTGTTTTATTTGTGTTACTCATGTATCTTCTGATACATTGAGGTGGGCGTGTATTCTAACCCTTGAAGTTTTTAAGCAAAAGAGTTGAGTATTTTTCTTGATCAAAGATTTTAAGCAAGATCAAGTATTGTTCTTAGTTAAGGTTCTTGACTAAGTATTGTTTATTTGAAAGTGTACTCTTTCTATTTGGTTCCTCTGGTCACGGGTGGTGTTTTTATCACAAAGGTGATTGGGAGTGAGATGTCGATTTCTCATATCTAGATGTTGATTTCTAGGTAGAATTTTCATTGAGTAGTGAATAGGATAAACGTTGTAAATTTGGACTATTTAGGCCTTGAACTAGTACTGCTAATAGTGGATTTCCTTCTTGGCTTGGTAGCCTCATATTAGGTGTTGTTGCAATGGACTAGGTTAACAATTACTTGTGTTCTTTATCATTCTGCAAGTTTATTTTAGTTTTGATATTTGTGATATCTCTCATCAGATGTTATAACATCTGTCTTGACATTGTGTGGTGTTAGGACATCAATCTTGACATCTATTTTGTAAGTGCCAGAATATTAGGAACAAATCTTCAAAATTTCCTAAAAAGTCTCCAAGATCCTTTTTATGAAACCAAATCTAATATCCACTATTTCTAAAATATCCTTGATTGGCTGCGCCTATTAAAGTACTAGAATCTTCTAGAATCTCATATTTTTCAATCAAATCATCAAGGATTTAAACCAGCAGTTCTGTCGTCCTCGGTTTTTTGTGGGATGCGAACTGACTCTTCTTTTATTTTTTTTGAGTTGTGAAAATCAAGCGTCGCCACCGACTTTTATTTTATCCAATTAAGGAAAGGTTTATAAAAGAAACAGAAAAAGACCTTAAAGAGATTTTGGGTTTGGGGGTAGGTTATACAAAGGGAAGGTGTTAGCACCCCTTTATATCCATGGTTATCCATGGTTATCCATGGGCTCTTAATTGCTTAGCTCACTTGTTTGAATCGTTTGTCTTGCTTTGAAATGCTTGTATGTGGTTTTAAATACTTTTGTAAAGAATTTAACTTTGTAATGATCCTTGTGCGGATGTATACAAAGTGTTTTATCTTTCGAAAGATGTTTTGATGGTTTGAAAAAAAGATTTTTAACTTCGTAATGATCCTTGTTTGGATTTATACAAAGTATTGTCTTTTTGAAAGTTTTGTTTTGGAAAAACAGTGATATGTGAAATGTTTGTTGTTTTGTTTGATTTGAGCAAGCAATTAGGAGATCTACCCTAAGTTCATAAGGTCCTTTCCTATTTTCTTTTAGAAAATTTTCCTTGACTGGATACAGAAGAAGAAATTTGAATCGTATTTGAAACAATAGAATTGATTTTGAAAAGAGTAACAGAGGGATTACCCTAAGAGGTGCAAGTGTGATTGTGCTTTATTTTCAGATATTTTTGTCTTTGAAATTAGTGATCTAGCGCTTCAGTTATTATTCTTGTCATACACGCAATTTTATATGTACAGAATTTAAAGTGCGGGAATGTAAAATGCGGAAAATAAATCTACGCTATTACATCGATTGTGCGAGAAATATAAACTACGCTATTTACATGAATTTGACAACCTATACACTTATCTATGAATTTAAATTGCAATAAGATAAAAGGAAAATATTTTTGGATTTTTGGATGGTTGATTTTAATTAAAATTAATGCATAATTAATTTAATTAAAGGGTTAGGAATTAGAAATAAAATTTAAACCTAAAAAAAAATTAAGTCTAAAATATGTCCAAGTTTTTTTTTAATTAATTTTAAAATAAAATTAATTTTTTTGGGATTTTTGAAATTGTTTTGGAGATTATTAAGCTAATTAACATATAATTATACAAATAATTATACACATAAATTAAACTTAAAGAAAGAAATATTCTAAATATGTACAAAATTAGTTTATAATATATAAACCTAATTTAATAAAAGAAAATATTTTTTTTTGATTTTTTGATAGGTTAGAAATAATTAAAAGATAAATATAACAATATTATCTAATTAATTAAACAAAATATTTTAATTATGAAGAAAAATAACATATTTTTATGTCAAAAAATAATATATTATTTTATCAACCTAAAAATATTTTTATTATATTTTTTTGATTTTAAAAACTATTTTTAAATAATTTTGCAAAGAAAAATTAAATAAAATGGAAAATATATTAAATAAGTGATCTAGTGTGGTTGGCTGGAAGGTCTATGGTATGGTCAAACAAAGCGTGCGCGTTGGATGAAGGGATCAGATTGATCTGATGGCTCAGATGTTGAGGGCACATGGCATATGCGTGGATGGCAAGCACAGAGTCTGACTGGATTTAAAAAACGCACGCGCGCAAACTAGCCAATCAGAGGACGCCACGTCCTCGTCTTCAACCTTGCAAACCTGTAAAAGTTTCAGCTACAAATTAGCTACGGATTTTTTCCAGCTATTTCGTAGCTGATCATCTCCGATCTCAAACCTGCATGAAACAAGATGAACAAACAAAATAGTAACCCAGATCAGTCAAGTGACATGCCCTAAGCTCGAATATGCCCTTGTTATCATCTAATTTAGTCTCTATCGCAGATCCCCATTTTTGAAGCTTCGAAACCCTAAAATGGCAACTCCATATACCTGCGCTTAAACTCAAATTAAACAAACCAGAAACGTTCTACAAGTTCATATGATCATGAATATGTATTTAAAACAAGTTTATGGTGCATGAATTAGTGTAACTGAGTTCAAATAGAAGTCACTGAACCATGACTTATGGAGCTCGATTCTGTGAGCTTCAAGGCCTGGAAATGATTGGAATAGGTTCAGTGATACTTGAGGAAGATGTTTGAATGTTTAAATCTCACTGAATTAGCCTTAAATCCAAAATTCGAATTTCAAGTTTCTTGCAAAATTTTTGGTTGATACAAGAGTGATACAAGCATGTGTTTGGTTCTGAATTTGTGTCCCTATGTTTACTAAAGTATGCTAAGCTATTTATGAGCAATAAGGGTGCTGCAAACTTAAGCTAACAATTATTGATTGTCTTTGAACTTTTGAATTTTTTAATATAAAAAGCTTTGAATTCTTTGGCCATGGCTCCATTTTTCTTCACCCCTCTTGCCATAGGTCCTTTGTGCCTCTATGTTGCAGAAGTTAAGCTAACTTGGTGACTCAAACAAAGGACAAAAGCCTTGGATAATTGTCTTGAACCATTTCTTTTTTAATTTAATTTTAAATGTAATAAAATTAAATTAAAAAAGAAACAAAAATGTCATGGGCCTAATGTTGGTCATGGGAGCCCTTTAACATCATTAGAAACATGTTTGGATCATGAATGCTTGGCCTCTTTTGGAAAAAAAACCATTTTGATCAATGCTAGTTTCATGCATTTTCCCAAAAAATAGCCAACTTCAACAAGGCATAACTCCCTCAATTTTGATCATATGAAGGAGTTCTTGTACTTTTTAGAAACCTCAAGATGTCCTCTACAAGCTACTTTGGAAACTTTTTTGCATTTGGAGAAGTTATCTTGATGTTTTGGCCTTTGACAAAAAATCACTTTTTGTTGACTTTGAAAATGACCTGTAATGTCTTGGCTCATATTTTCCAAATGGTAAATCCAATGACCATGGGATCAATTTCATTTGAAAGATAATTGAATTTCCTTCAAAACAAGCTTTGGATGGAATTTTTTGAATGAACGAGGAGAGAGTTATGGCCTGTCAAAGTTCAGTTGACTTTTTAGAAGAAAACCCTAATTTTGAAACTTAGGATTTTGTTGATTTCTGATCTTTTCTTGATGAATTATGATCAACCATTGATCAAATGATAAATCTTTTGACAAAATATGGATGTTGACAAAAAATTTCATTTTTGACTGTCTGTTGATTTTTCGGTCAAACTGGTCGTCTGTTGACTGTTTGAGCTGCTGACTGTGCGTCCGAGCGAATCGAAGTTTGAAAATTTGTCTGGTGGTACTTTGAGACATATAGCGATCCATGAAATCCATTCGAGGTCTCAAAAAACTTGTTCTCCTGAAAAAAACAAAAACCCTAGTTAGGGACTGTTTGTGTAGGAGACAGTTAAGCGTACCTGATTTTTGTGTAGTGTTGAGTCTCTGCTGATCATGTGATTATCAGAAGACTTCTAGAACAAAATCTTGGAATTTTGAAAAAAGATTGACTTGATTGATGGTACAAAACACGGAGAATCGTGCTGTCAGCGAGTTTGACTGTTAACTGGCTGTCCGGGAATTAACATAACAGTTAAAGTGAAAACTATACAGTTAAAGTTAATTTTTTCTTTTTGTTTCTTTTTGTTGTGTTAATGGTGAAAATTTATTTACATGAGTTGTTAGAAAAACACAAATATAATAAATAAATAAAATATACCGTACGCGAATGAAATTACCGATAATAATCTTGAAAAATATTTAATGCACAGAAAAATAAAAATTTAACTAGCAATAAACACACATAATATTATCTTGATAATTAAATGACGGTACGATAGACAATACAATATTTAATACTGACAGTACAAATATTACATAATAATATAGCGAACAGTACGACAAATAAAATGAACGGTACATTATTTGAAAGCGAAAGATACGACAAACTTTAAGTATGACGATTAAAAACCCATGCTATAAATAACAACATATAGATGCACGGGAGTGTAAACATCCCAGGTCCGCATTTTTCAGGACTATGCAGACAGAAAAAGGGCATGATCACCACCAAAACAGTGATGGCCATAAGAAAAAACGTGTCCATCCACTTTGCCATTTTTGCCGGGGAAGAAGAAAAAATAATTATGAGATAGTGTTATACCCCAAAATTTGCCCGCATCTTTTTTCAAGAAAGCTCCAATCTGAAAATTAAGAGTCTCATATAATCATGGATTTTTATTTCAACAAATATCCTGACATATGAAATACTTAGTTTTTTAGAATTTTTCTTATACAGTAATTTGGCTTGCAGTTGAATTTATTCTTACGCAAACGCCAAATACTGTTTATTACTTCACACATGCTATTTATTTATTTACAGATAAATAGTACTGACACAATTGGTACAGAGTTAAATCTTTTTGCAGGCGCAGAATCAGGAAACTCAGACTGTACTGGTAATAAGTAGATTATTATTATCTATTGTTTCCCACTAATTTTTGTACTATATTCCATTATTTTCAAAAATCTTTTCAAATCTCTTTTTCAAAATTAAATCCTGACTTTATTCTTTACATCTCTCTTATTCCCAACACTATCTCCACTTTCTTTCAAATCTTATTTCCACTCAAATTTTCCTTTTGTACGGAATCACATCATTCCCCAACGTCTCTATCCTTCTTTCCACTCTATAAATACCTCTCATTTTTTCATAAAAATCTCACATCAAATTCTAATTCATCTCTCAAATTTCTACTTCATAATCCATCCTTTCTTCTTTCCCGACAAAATGGCGAAGCGGTGGGAAACGTGTTTTCTTATAGTCATCACCATTGCTACGGTGATCATGTCTTTCTTCTGTCTGCATAGCCCGGAACACTGTGGACCTGGGATGCTTATGCTCCCAATCATCTACATGTTACTATTTGTAGCATGGGTTATCAATCGTCATTTTTAAAATTTGCCGTATTTCTTATTTCTTAAATGTACCGTTTATTCGTCGTATTGTTCAATATAGTATGTAATATTTGTACTGTCAGTATTAAATGTTGTACTATCTGTCATAATATTGCTTAATTACTCAGATAATATTTTGTGTGTTTTTCTGCCAGTCAAATATTCATTTTTCTGTGCATTAAATGATTTTCAGGGTTATTATCGGTAATGTTGCCCGCATACAGTAAATATTAGTTATTTATTATGTCTGTTTTTTTTTTAACAAGTCATGTAAATAAACTTTCATTTTTCACATAAAACAAAAACAAAAACAACCAAAAAGAAAATTAACTTTGACTGTTGATTTTTCACTCTAACTGCTACGTCAATACCTGAACAGTCAGTTGACAGCCAAACTGCTGGCAGTACAATTCTCAGTGTTTTGTACCATCAATCAAATCAATCTTTCACAATTCAAAATTCCAAGATTTTTGTTCTAGAAGTCTTCTGAATATCACGCGATTAGCAGAGACTCAACACTGCACAAAAATCAGGTACGCTTAACTGTCTCCTACACAAACAGTCCCTGACTAGGGTTTTCTTGTTTTTACAGGAGAAACAAGCTTTTGAGACCTCAAATGGATTTCATGCACATCCATATATCTCAAAGTACCATCATACAAATTTTCAAACTTCAATTCACTCAGACGCACCGTCAGCAGCTCAAACAGTCAACAGACGACCCGTTTGACCAAAAAAGTCAACAGACAGTCAAAAATGAAATTTTTTGTCAAAGTCCATATTTTGTCAAAGGATTCATCATTTGATCATTGGATGATCATAATTCATCAAGGAAAGATCAAAAATCAACAAAACCCTAAGATTCAAAATTAGGGTTTTTGCCTGAAAAGTCAACTCAACTTTGACTGGTCATAACTCTCTCATCCTTCATCCAAAAAATTCAAACCAAAGCTCATTTTGAAGGAAATTCAATTATCTTTCAAATGCAATTGATCCCATGGTCATTGCATTCACCATTTGAAAATATGACCAAAGACATTACACGTCATTTTCAAAGTCAACAAAAAGACACTTTTTTCAAAAGGACACACAAGGAGCATCAAAAATCATTTTGACATGAGACCAAAGACATTGGTTAGAGGACTCTTTGAGGTTTCCAAAAAGTGCAAGATCTCCTTCATATGACAAAAATTGAGGGATTTACACCTTGTTGAAGTTGGCTAAATTTTGGGAAAATGCATGAAATCAACATTGCTCAAAAATGTATTTTTTCCAAATGGGGCCAAGTTTTCATGATTCAAACATCATTTCCATAATATTATGGGCCTCCCACGACCAAGACAAGGCCCATACCATTTTTATCCATTTTTGGCATAATTTTATCTTATTTTAAGATTAAATTAAAAGGAAAAATGAATGGATAATGGTTAGCTTACAATCTAAGCATGACTCACCCAAGGAATCTCTGATTTTCTGCAGAGAATTGAAGAGCAAGGTAAGAGCATTGAAGAGAAGAAGACTTGGTCAACAATTCAAAGGTTTTTAATATAAAAAAATCAAGAATTCCACAAAGGCAACTAAAGGCTTCTTAGCTTCAATTCTAAGCACTTCAATGCCTATATATAGGCTATAATACTTCAGCAATGAAGGGAGAACGAATTCAGAATCAAACTCTTGCTTGTAATACATTTGTAACCTCTTAAAATATTCAAAGAATTTTGAAATTCGAATTCTAAGTTTAAGTTAGTTTCAATACAAAATAAACACTCAAACACGTTCCTTGAACTTCACTGAACCTATCCAAATCATTTGCAAGCTTTGAAACTCATTGAATCAAACACTACAGGTCACGATTTGTCCAAACTAAAACTGACTTGTATCTCATAACACAAGCATATCTAGCACGATGTAGACATATATTTGAACTTGGTGTGGTGTGTAGATCATTTCTGGAGATTTAATTGAGTTTTAGACGCTTACACACGAAGTTACCATTCTAGGGTTCATAATCTCAAAATTAGGGCTTTCTGAAATAGGCAAAATTAGAGGATCTAATTGGTACCATTGAGTTCGTATGGATCGGACGAGTTGAATGGATAGGTCGCGCCAAATTTATTTTTACGTTTGACCCTATTCGCTATTTTGCAGGTTTAAGCATCATGTATTATAGCGCTTTTTTACAAAAGCGCTGTTATAAGTGTTGTCTGGAGGTTGAAGACGAAGACGTGTCTTCCCCCCATTGGTTCAGACGCGCGCGTGTTTTTTTTGAATTTGTCTCTGATTCTATGCTTTGCAGGTGTAACTATTACCACGTGCCTCAATGTCTTGACCATCTGATCTCCTTTAATGATCCATCCAACGCCTCAGGATGAATCCTCATACCATGGACTCTCAGATTAATCACACATGATCATGTATCCTTTTATTTTCTATTTTATTTTAATTTTCTTTGCAAAATTAATTAAAAATAGTTTTAAAAATCCAAAAAATACACAAAAAATATTTTTAGACTTCTAAAATAATATATTATTTTCTGAAATAAAAATATTTTATTTTTCTTCAAAATTTCAATATTTTGCATAATTAATTAGTATATATTTATATATTTGCTTTTTAATTATTCTAACCAATCAAAAAATCATAAAAAAAATTGTTCTTTATATAAAATATTGTTTATATATTATAAACTAATTTTGTACATATTTTGAATAATTTTCTCTCTAAGTTTTAATTATTTGTATAATTATTTGCATAATTATGTCTTAATTAACTTAATAAATTTCAAATCAATTTCAAAAATTCCAAAAAAATTAGTTTTGTTTTTAAAATTAATTGACAAATATTTTGTACATATTTTAAACTTAATTTCTAGGTTTAAATCTATTTTCATCTTTTTTCTTCATTTTAATTTAATTAATCATGCATTAATTATAATTAAAATCAATCATAAAAAATCCAAAAAACATGCCTTTTATTTTTCTTGCAATTTAAATTCCTAGATAAATGTATAGGATGTCAAATTCATGTAAATAGGCTAGTTTACATTTCCTGCACAATCGATGAAATAGCGTAGATTTACTTTCCGCACTTTACATTTCCGCATTTTAATTTCCAGCAAATATAAACTGCGTGTATGTCAAAGATAAAATTGAACCGTTAGATCACTAACTCCAAAAGATAAAATATCTGAATTCAAACACAAATCACATTTGCACCTCTTAAGGTAATCCCTTCTCATTCTTTTCAAAATCAAAAGTCAAAATTCTACTGTTTCGAGTACAAAATCGAACCTTTTGTTTGTATCCGGTGAAAGGATAGATTTTTAAAGGAAATAAGGATAAAGACCTTACAACTCAGGGTAGACCTCCTAGTTTGCTTGCTCAAATCAAAACAAACAAAATTCTCATACACTGTTGTTTTTCAAAACAAAACTTTCCAAAAAGACAATACTTTGTATACATCCAAACACGGATCATTACAAAGTTAACGTTCTTTTCAAAACATCTTTCGAAAGATAAACAAACATTTTGTATACATCCACACAAGGATCATTACAAAATTCAATTTACAAAGGTATTTAAAACCACATATGAGCATTCTAAAGCAATTGAAAAGTGATCGAAAAACAAGTGAGCTAAGCAAACTTAAGAGCCCATGGATAACCATGGATACAAAGGGTGCTAACACCTTCCCTTTGTATAACCTACCCCCTTACCTAGAATTTCTTAAAGGTCTTTTTTCTGTTTCTTTTATAAACCTTTCCTTAATTGGATAAAATAAAAGGTCGGTGGCGACTCTGTGAATTTTCAAAAATGCGAAAGCATAAGCGATAAAAAAGAGTCAGTTCACGTATCTCTCCCGCTCAGAGGTATGGCCCGAAAAAACGGGGGTCCACAGATAGAAATTTGGGAAATGAGTGAAATTTGATGTGAGAATTTATGGAAAAAATGAGGGGTATTTATAGAGTGAAAAGAAGGATAGAGACATTGGGGAATGAAGTGATACCGTACAAAAAAGAAAAATTTGAGTGGTAGTAGGATTTGAAAGAAAGTGTATGGTAGGGTTTGAAAAGAAAGATGTATGGAATAAAGTTAGGATTTGATTTGAAAGAAAGAGATTTGAAAAGAAAGGAAAAGATTTGAAAACAATAGTATAGTACAAAAATTAGTGGGAAACAAAAACTAATAATAATTTAATTGTTACCAGTACAGTCTGAATCCCCGGACTCTGCGCCAGCAAAAATTTAATTCTGTACCAATTGCGTCAGTACTATTTATCTGAAAATAAATCTCAAATAAACAGCGTGTGTGAAGTGATAAACTGTATTTGGCGTTTGTGTAATAATAAATTCAACAGCGAACCAAAATACCGTATAAAACCTTCTAAAAACTGAGTATTCATAAAATCAGGATATTTACGAAATAAAATCCAAGATTATATGAAACTCCCAATTTTTAGACAGAAGTCTGTTGTCTTCTCTCTGAAAAAGATGCGGGCAAATTTTGGGGTATAACAAGTACTATCATGATGTTCTGGTATAACATGTCACAATATTTGTCAGAACATCAGTCAAAAACACACGGCAGCAGAACCTGTCATAACAGTTGGTCAAGATATTACAACATCTTGATCAACATCAGTTAAGAACCACGTCTTAGCAAAATTTATGCCAATCATAAAACCATGGATCTAATAATCTCTCCCTTTGACAAATTTTGGGTAAAATAACCAAAGCACAATAAATCATGGAGATAGGAATAATACCACAACTCAAACTACACGAGAACATGTAAACCTTGTAAAAATTGCAAACATATAGATATACCATAGATACAATCCAGTTACAGAGATAACTCTTCTTCAAAGCTCTCAAGAAGTCAGATGTTCAAACATAAAGTCTGATATCACATCAACTACACTCCAACATGACATAAGAGCTTGTACAATCAGACATCTCTATTACTCCACCAATCATACCAAACTATTTCTCCCCCTCAAGGGGAAAACTAAAATCACTAGAAAATCCAATTCACACAAATATGAACTCTCCAAGTTCACACATTAGAGGCACATGCAATAAAAGATAAATAAGCCTTACATCAATATTTTCTAAAACATATCTACACACAAACCACATCAGTAGTAGCACAACACTAACAAGCATGACAGAACATCATGCCCCCCCTAAATATTTGCATACAACATACAACCATAATAACTACTCTCCGCTTAGTAGTAGCACAGTCTCATTAGCATGCTAATCAACATGTTAAGATATGTTTCAAAACATCATGATAAACACAATACACAATACAATTTACTCCATCTTTTTAGCCAAAAATTGACTAAAAATAGAGTAAATATAAACACAAATGGAAGCACACACATTGCACACAAGCAATAAACACAGATAGAAGCTCAAATCTCAACGGAAACATGCAACTTGATCATCTTCAGGTGATCTTCCACTTCTTGCCCCTGTCAGAGACACTTATGGACTCCTTATTGCTATCACCAACCCTTCTATCTTACAGAGATCTTTTGTTCCATCCCTTATCAATAGAAATTTGTATAGGTTTATCACACCTCATAAAATAGAGGAAAGATGCAATAACAGATGCATTCCTCCATGTTTGTAATTGCTATAACTCCTTAATAATGCAAGTTCTAATCCCACTGCTTATGTTTTCAAATTGATTTGCATATAATGATTTAGTAAACACAATATTCAGTTGATCCTTGCTCCAATTATGTTGAATGAGATGTTTGATAACATCCAGATCTTTATAATGTAATGTCATAACATCAAGTTTGACATTATAATCCTTCAACATCTATTTCATCCGTGTCAGTTGAGAGCATCTTCTTCTTGTTCCACCATAGTCAGATTCAGTAGTATTCCCAAAAGCACATATTTGCTTCTTATTTAAACAGAAAGTAAAAATGTTTCTTAGAGATAAACATCCATCAGTACTACTAACCCGATTCACCTTGCAGATTTCTTCACGCTAAAAGAGTAAGGTACACCATATAAACTGATTCTAATGATGCTATTCAAGATTTTCATTTCTTGAATAAAAGGACTCATCCTTGGTTCAAGCCTAGAAACAAGACATGAATTTGATATTTTATCATTTGATTCAGTGATGTTTTCTTCATTAAGATGGTTGAATATCAGCTCCTTGGATTGTTCTATCTGACCTCTAGAAGATAAATCTTTGTTGGCTTGAGAACCCGCTGATTCAATGCTTGTAAATCCACAAATTTCCTCCCTTAATACTTCATCAATCTGCACACAAGATGTTCCAACATTGACTTTGACATCCATCTTTTATTCAATAATTGAATTATGGATTATCACATTTATGGACTCCATTGTAACTCTAGTTCTAGAGTTAAACACTCTATAAGTCCTGTTGCTAGAAGAGTAACCCAACAATATCCCTTCATCACTTATGGGATCCTTTTTCCCCTTTGGGTCTTTGTCAGTTTTGACATAACATTCACTTCCCAAGATATGAAAGTATTTGACTTTAAGCTTCCTTCCTCTCCATAGCTCATAGAGAGTGGTTGAAGTACCCCGTCTTAATGTGACCTTGTTATGAATATAGCAAGCAATATTTATAGCTTGAAGCCAAAACTTCAATGACAATTGCTTAGCATGAAGCTTGACTCTAACTGATTCTTGTATAGCTCTAGTATTTTGCTCAACAATTCCATCTTACTTAGAATATAATTCATGACTAATATCTTCAAAATCATAAAATTATGAGAACTTTGCATTCTCAAACTCCTTGTCATGGTAGCTTGTAATCTTGACAATCACACTATTCTGCTCCTCTTGAATTCTTTGACAAAAATCTTTGAAGATTCAAAGGTGTCTGATTTTTCTCTAAGAAATTTCATCCATGTAAACCCAGAAAAATCATCTATAACCATATAGATATACCTCTTTCCACCCAAGCTTTCTATCTGCATTGGTCCTATTAAGTCCATATGAAGAAGTTTCAGCACTTTGGAAGTAGTCTGATGTTGCAACATTGGGTGTGACATCATGGTTTGCTTCTTAATTTCACACTCATCACAGACTTTCCCTTCTTCAATCATGAGCTATGGCATTCCTCTACTGGCTCCTTCAGATATGATTTCCTTCATTCTTTTGAGATGGAGGGGTCCAAGTTTTTGGTGCCATATATTCAATTCATCCTTATTGGATGTTGAACATATGGAAGAGTAAGCAATTATTTGAGATTCCCACAAGTAAGAATTGTCTTTAGACCTTATGCCCTTCATAAGAACATCATCTTTCTCATCTTTAACTATACATTTTGACTTGGAGAAATTGAACATCAACTCCTGATCACATAACTAACTAATGCTAATAAGATTAGCAGATAGTCCTTTCACAAGTAGAACATCTTCTAAATTTGGAGAACCATCACACATCAATTTTCTTGCTCCTTTAATTTCTGAAGGATAGAAAAACACTTAGAAAGGGGGGTTTGAATAAGTGTGACTTTAAAAACTCTTAAGATAAAAACAATGAACACAATTATTTTTATCCTGGTTCGTTTTTAACGAAACTACTCCAGTCCACCCCCTTAGAGTGATTTACCTCAACTGAGGATTTAAACCACTAATCAATCTTGATTACAATGTTTTTCCACTTAGATACCCTCTAAGTCTTCTAGAGTATACTGATCACAACTTGATCACTCTAGGAATACACCACTTAGATAACTTCTAAGTCTTCTAGAGTCTATTGATCTCACTGATCACTCTAGGAACCTTTTACAATCAATGTAAAATAAATGTTTACAAGAGTATGAATTTGCTTCTTAGAAAGCTATAATCACAACTGTGATATTTCTCTTAAGTTCTAAGCTTAACACTCACTAAAATACTGCAATAGTTGTGAGCTTGAAGATGAAGTTCGTGAGTATTGAATTCAAAACTTCCATATTTATAGGCATTTGAGAATATGACTGTTGGGTTGCATTTAATGCATTGTGTGAATAGTACAATGCTGCATTTAATGTTTCACACTTTTGTCAACTACCTCGAGCCATGCGTTTGCTGCTTTTACTGACTTTGCCTTTTGTAGCTTCTAACGCTTCTCTTGTCAGTCAAAGATTAGACTTAATAGCCTGTCAACTTGTACTTGCTTTTGATCTCAGATTTGTGAATACAACGTTTGAATAATCAGAGTCATTCAGCTTGGTGCAGAGCATCTTCTTGTCTTCAGACTTTGAGGTGCTTGAGCATGATACCATAAGAACTTCAGTGCTTCTGCTTCTGATCTCATGTTCTTCTGATGCTTCATAGACCATCTTCTAATTCTACTTGACCATCTTCTGATGTCATGCGATAGCATGTTCTGATGTTACAATCTTGAACCTTCTAAGTCAGTGCTTCTTAGCGCTGAATTGTGCATACTCCTTATATATTTCCTGAAATGGAAAATGCAAAGGATTAGAGTACCACATTGTCTCATCAAAACAAGAATATTGATCAGAACAAATCTTGCTTCTGATCTTGAAGCTTCACAGCAGTAAGCTAGCTTCAATTTTCCAAGAACATGCTTCTTTATAGAATTGCATTTCCCCATGTATTTGCTTCTCATGTTGAGCTTTTTCAGAATGTCTTCAATCCTGCAAAAAATCTCAAAGACATAGAACTTGCAAATAATGTTAGAAATGTTGAGACTTAATCCCAGTAACTGATATAATAAACCAAATCAATTATCATGTTTCTCCCCCTTTTTGTCATAACATCAAAAAGCATTAAAAGATTAAGATGATAAAAGACACATAAAGTGAAGAAGATAATATTTCATTGATTAACAAAATATATCAGAAGTACAAAAGGGATAGAAGCAGATGCAAGAAACAGATGCATAAAACAAGAAAACATCTAAGACCAAGACAGACTACGACTAGCCTAGCTTAGAAGCTAACTTGGCTAGAAGGTTTTTAATCTCAGTAGTGCTTTCAGTCTGCGTCTTCGTGAAAGATCTGAACTCATTGTGAGTGTCCTCATGCTTGTCCAGACGAGAAGCAAGATCAGCTTGATTATGTTGAAGAGCCTTCATGGTGTTTATCAAAACAGAAGGTCCAGCAGAAGAAGCATCACAGCTATTTTCCATAAGAGGAGGATTCTCAACAGCAGCATCGACCATGAGAATATCAGCTTGATTTTCCTTAATAGGAGATTGCTTAGCAGGATGATTCTCAGCATCTTGAGTCTCCGCATCTTGATTCCCAGCATCAGCTTCTGATTCACAAGCAACTTCAGCATAAACAGGAGAAGGGATATCAGCATCCGGAGTTTCTAGAGCCAGACGAATTTCAGCCAAGTTCTGAGGAGGTGTTTGAGCAACTGGTTCTGATGGATATTCAACTTCTGGATATATCATACTTGGTGCTTTATCAGAGGGATTCTCCCTAAGCCAGTTGAATATGGACTGAAAGTCTCCAGCTAGAACTTGATAGTGAGGCTTCCACACGACCATAGCAAGAGGATGAACTTCTTCAAGCTCATCAGAAAATTCCTTCTATTCAAGAGATTTCCAGCTCCTGATGGGAAAGACATAGCTATCTTCAAAGTCTCTCAAGAAACCACAAGGACCAGGAGCTTCAGCTTCACAAGCTTTCTGAAGCTTCAGAAAGTCATAATTTATCTCCCTTCTGAAATCTCTCCAAAGACTCCTAGTAGCAACATAATTCGTCCTAGCATTATGTGCAACCTTCAAGGCTTATAGTCCTGTCTGTACCTTTTGCTTCAGAAATTGAAAACTTACACCAACAGATAGTTCAGGTTTAGGGGTTTTGAAAAGGGTGGAAGAAGAATCTGGGTTCAGAATGAAGTAGGGTTCAGGTTCTCTATAAAGAGAAAGCAATGATTCTGCTTCATCCTCAGACTCCAGGTTAACAAAGGCAGGGTCAGGACGAGGTTTGGGTGTATAGTTGCAGGCACGAAATAGTTCATGTAAAGAATCAGAATTTGGAGATTCTGATGCAGTGGGGTTGTTGGGAACAGGGGAGGCAACAAGTGAGTAATTTGCATGAGGAAGAGGTTGAGAAGTGGAGATATTTGTGTGAGGGGGAAAGAGGGTTTGAAGGGGTAAGATTTTTAGGATTGGTTCAGAAATGGGGTGGTCAAAAACAAAATTTATTTTGGGTGAAGAAGGAGGGGTGAGAACTTTTGTGGTTGGAGGTGATGAGGCTTTTTCTGGCTAAGAGATGGCGGGAACTTCTGTTGGTACAGATTTTAAATTCAAAACAGATACAAAATCAGGTTCAGAAATAAACACACCTGAAGATTTCTTCTTGTGAGGCCTCTCAGAATCAGCTCCAATTGCCTTCCTCTTCTTCTGAATCGCAACCTTTCCTTCAGAAATTTCCTTCTTCCTCTTATCTTTCTTCTTTTTCTTCTTCTCTACATCCTTCTTCTTTCTTTTCTTTTCAACAGCCTTCTCTTCTTTCTTATCATTTTTCTCAGACTTCTTCTTTTCAACAACAACATCTTTCTTCTTATTCTCCTTTTCAACTATAACTTCTTTCTTCTCTTCAGCAACTTTCTCTTCAGTTCTCTTCTCCTCACTGATAGAAGGAAGATCTTGCTTTCACTTTGTTCTTCTTTCTTTTTGAGAGGCAGCTTCTGGAAGGACTTCTACTACTCCATCCTTGGAAGTTGGAAGCTGCTGCTTGCTTGTCCCAACAGGAGCATCCATAGAATCATCTTTTTTGGGAATATTAAGGTAATGAACCTTAATATCTGGCTTTTCATTAAGAAAGAACATCTCAAACTCAGCAAGAATTAGACCTCTTCTGTTTCTAACTCCTGGAATAGCCTGAGGAGCATTTCCAATAGCTTGAATAAGGTTCATTTTTCTCAAAGTGAGAGCATTCATATTACTCCCAAAGATTGTGTGAAGATCCTTGATTATCCCATCGTTCTCCAGCTATTCAACCATCTTGGTTTGAACCAGAAGATTGGTAATAATCCTCCCAAAAGGAATAACATTTCCTTTCTTCTTCATTCTGTTCTCATATCTTGAATCCTTTACAGCATGCCACATGTGATTGAAAATGATGTAAGGGATATCCACCTTTTTCTGAGTACCAAGGCAATACATGATGTATTGTTGGTTGCTGTCGACAAAAATTGAAGAACTTGTTGATTTCCTGTGATAGAAACAACCTAGAAGAATCTTTGTCCATATCTTGTATATTTTCTTGAGATTCTTAACTTCTGTTGATTTCTTTCCATCAGTGAAGATTTCAACATAGACAGCATCCCAATTTGTTCTTGGAGTTGCTTCAGTCTCACCTTCAGCATTCATCAAATCAAACAACATTCTCAAAGTGTTCTCATTGATTGGAAAGAATCTACCATGAACAAAAGATACAATGGCTTTAGGTATAACAGTTGCATGAATCCAGAACTCCTTCACCAAGTCTGGATAGACTGGTCCACAGAACTCAAGAAACAGAGACGACCATCCTTGAAACACCAAGTTGTTTTGATATGAATTTGATGTTCCAGATTTTCAACATCCACCACCAGTTCACAAATAACTTCTAACTGATCCCGAGGAATTGAGCAAGTGATCGTAGGAATGAGTTGTTGTTCTTGTTCTTGTTGTGGTTGTTGTTGTTGAGATGAAGAACCAACGTTTTGAGATGAAGAAGCAGCCATTGACACTTTACTGAGATTTCTGGGTTTCTTTTTAGGGTAAGAGAAAAGGGCAAAGAGGTTGCAGAAATGCATACACAAGAGAGAGAATGAATGCGTGAAAAGAGAAAATGATATGGGAGGGCGGTTTAAATAGACACGAATTTGAAAACTAAATGCAATTAAATTCTGAGAGTGAACAGTTACAAAATGCAGAAAATCAAATGCATTTAATGTTGAGTGACGTTAGGGTAAAACATGATATTTGAAATGATTTTCACAGTTACCTAGGGCGGCGTCTCATCAACTCGCATGCTTGACCAATTAGAGTGAACACGTGTTCATCTTCTGGAATAGCTAGTGACAGCTGTTTTGCTTTAAAAGAGATTCTGAATCAACTTAGACATATGAAACATTAGCAATAACAGAATCAGAATATCTAATTGATCAACAATCAGAACTTCTTATAAGAAAGTAAAACTGATCATTTCAAATCTAATCCATATATCAAAACTTCTCATCCTTTCATTCTGGGCATAAATCCATAATGATATTCAGAATGAACTTAAACCTATCTTCAGCAAGGGGTTTTGTAAAGATATCAGCCCATTGATGGTCTGTATCAACAAAGTTTAAAGATAGAACACCCTTCTGAACATAGTCCCTAATGAAATGATGTGTAATCTCAATATGTTTAGCTTTGGAATGTAAGATTGGATTCTTAGATAAACAAATAGCAGAAGTATTATCACAGAAGATAGGAATGTTACTCTTATACATCTGATAATCTTCCAGCTGACTCTTCATCCAGAGCATCTGTGTACTACATCCAGCAGCAGCAACATATTCTGCTTCTATTTTAGAGAGGGCAATTGTAGCTTGCTTCTTGCTGTACCAGGAGATCAGGTGACTTCCATGAAATTGACAACTTCCAGAAGTACTTTTCCTTTCAACTCTATCTCCAGCGTAATTAGCATAAAAAAATCTTACTAAGTTGTATTCTTCAGATCTTCTGTAGACTAAACCAACATTAGTAGTACCTTTCGGATACCTCGGAATTCTCTTAACAGCTGTTAAGTGAGATTCTCTAGGATCTGATTGGAATCTTGCACACAGACAAACACTGAATAAAATATCAGGTCTAGATGCACTAAGATATAGAAGAGATCTAATCATACCCCTGTAGAGCTTCTGATGAACATAGGTTCCTTCAAAAGTTTGATTGATCTAGATCCCAAGGAATTACTTGAGTTCTTCCATCATGCTCATTTCAAACTCAGCCTGCATAGACTTAGCAAACTCATTTCCAAGTGTAGCATTAGAGGTTCCAAAGATAATATCATCAACCTAAATTTGGCAAATTAAAATATCCTTTTAAAAGGTTTTACAAAAGAGAGTAGTAACCACTTTTCCTCTAGTGAAACCATTATCCAGAAGGAAAGAACTTAATCTTTCATACAAAGTTCTAGGAGCTTGCTTCAATCCGTATAATGACTTCTTTAGTTTAAAAACGTGTTCTGGAGACTTAGAGTCTTCAAAACCAGGAGGTTGGTGGACACAGACTTCCTCATTTATATAACCATTTAAGAAGGCACTCTTAACATCCATCTGATATAGAGTGATGTTATGTTGATGTCATACCCTAATTTTGAACCCACCCTGAGATGTCATACCTCCAAACATCTCATCAAATTCAAGATAGGTACTCAGAGCAGTCACCTATTCATCTGATACTTAATCAAGGATGTTCAAAGATAGAAAAGCTCAGGCAAAGGATCAATCAACAAGAGAATAACCTCTAATAAAATCACATGACTCAAATGATTCATTCATTTACCAATGATTGATTAGACACCAGTCATCAAGACTCAGGTTTGCTTAGCTCACTAATCTAGGGTTTTGAGCCCATCAAGGACTACAATCAGGGACCACATTTGGGAAATCCTAAAAGGCTCCACAACATCACTCAAAGGATTCAGTCATATTCAAATAATCCATATAACAATATCCTCTGAGCATTGTACCTCAATTCAAGATCTACAGTCATCAATTTCATCTGGTCGACAATTAGGGTTTTTTGACCTAATTCACCTGGGCAGTTGACTTTTAATCAAGACATGGATCCAAAACTCAAAACATGACTCAAGAATTTCTATTACCTCAATATAATCCATTCATATCACTCATTTGAGGAGGAGGACTTGATTCATTACCAAAGTCCAAGACTTCACTTCATTTGAAAAAGTCAACTGTACAAAGTCACCTTTGACTTTTAAGGTTTTGGGTCAAGACATGACTTTTAAGGATCAATATCATCAACATATGATTATTGAGGTCATTTGACCAAAGAAAATCAAGAAAATCAATCAAGAATCAAAAAGTCAAAAATGGACTTTTTATACTTAGAAATTTTTCTAAGTGTTTAAAGGTCTTTTTTTCAAAAGTTTGGAAGGGAATATCTCAAAATTTCACCTACACAACTCAAAAAACTCCCAAAATCAAAGTTGTAGATTTTGATCCAATGAACAACTTTGTCACAATGACTTTTTGGCTAGAAATCAACCATTGGAGAGATATGAAGCTTCAAAGTGACTGCCTTCACAAAACTAGCAAAGAAACCCTAGTTTTCTTCAAACTTTATGGGACTTTTTCAAAAATTTCCCAAATGATTTTGAAGAAACTCGAAACTAATGAATTGAAGTACATGATAATAGCTTTCCAAATTGTGTTCAACCTTCTCCAAATTCATTTTGAGCTAGGAGTTATGCTTGTTCAAAGTTAGGCCCATGGAGTGAAGTTTCAAGGCATAACCAATTTTGGTTTTGATCATTTTCGTGCAAGGACCTATACTAAATGGTGCCATACACTTCAAATATATTAGAATAGATTGGAGAGAATCATTTGAATAATTTGCATCAAGATTCCAAAACATCCAAAAATCAAAGCAATGTGACTAAGTAATCATTACATTTAGGAATTTATGGCAAACGGTGATTCATCAATTGGAATCTTTTCTAAGCCAATTAGGGCGCTATACACTTCATGTCTGTCCCCTAAGATCAGAAAAGATCAATGGATGGGGAGCTATCTCGAAAACACCATCATTGCATCTTGGAGATTCCTTGAATTCCTTCATGGCCAAGAAACCAAAGTGACTTCATTAAGCAAGCTTACTATCTCAAATTGCTCTGAGCCTTTTTCCTATAAATACAAGGGCATACCTCAGTATCAAAACACACCAAAGCAACATAAATCTTTCTTTCTCTCTTCTCCCTTAAAACTTAGGTTTTTCAAAGGTTCTTTAATAAGAAGACTCGGATTCTTCAAACCAAAGCTCTTCCTTTGAAAGTAAGTATTCAAACACATCAAAGGAGGTATTTAGAGGTGATCCAAACACCTGGAACACCTCTGTACGTGGAGGATCATCATCTTCACCTCTCACTTGGAGCCATATCAGTTGGGGTCGAGCAAGAAGTTCTGGGGTGTTCTAACCCAAACTAAGCATTAGTTGGGATCGTTACAACAACTCTGTAGCACCCTTTGATCAGAGCTCGATCTTCATTTCAGAGGTAAGTTTCATAAACTTCAAACTCTATGATTCCTATTTCATAAATCAAAACTTTTTATACCAACAAGTTTCTGCACCTGAGAGGATCATTAACCCTCAGTCAATTTCATCATATCATGCATATATAGTATTTCATGTTAAAATTCAATTTTAGGGTTCTTAGTGTTCATGCGTGTGAATTTTGAATTATATTGAAAATAAACAAAATCAAAGGATACCATCATGATCCTTGTTCAAAAACGAGCAAAATCCATGTTTACATCATTAAGTTTGGTTGAGAAACGAAGGAGATAGCAAATTCAAAAATCTAAAGCTTGAGGTTGAAGATGAAGATGGTGGCGCCATTTTTCAAATTTCCCAGGATTGAGTTTATTTTATTTTGAATGATGGGTGTGTCACTTACGAATTCATCATAGTGTCCCAATGGTTACAGCGCGCGTCCAAACTCTTGCCATGCCTTAGGTCTGGGATTCTTAATTGAGATAGTAAATAGATTGTGTGTCTATTATGGTTTTAAAAATTGAACTCCATGAATATCTAGATGACAAAAATCCTAATGACTTATGGGTTTAATATGAAAATGAGTAAATCCTAAATAATTGACAAGTTGTGAATTAGCATGTGATTGTATTAATTGCTAGTGTTAATTGAAATGGTGGATTTAAATTGCGCGTTGGTTATTATATGTGAATAATACTTATGTGATGAGAATGTTGGGTACAATATTGTAGATAATTCATAGAGTGGATGATTATCATATGCTAAATATTAAGATGGTAGAGACGATCTTAATTGCATATGTTTGTTAACATTGTACATACATTCATATCATGGTGTGCCTTGAAACAAAGGTGGTTTGCTTTGAAACATAAGCGAGGCTTAGACTCTAGAGTGAATCGGAAGCGGTAAACTATATGTTTACATTTTGGCGGGCTTTGGTCTTGTCCGGGTCGGAAGCGTGGCCTAGATTCTAGATATTGAATCGGGAGGCGGTGAAACTTTGGGTTCACAATTCGGTACCGCATGCATAGTGTCACATACCTTGCATTGATGTCACGTTAGAATTATGTGATAATTGATTATGTGCTTTGATAGTGTTGTGATATGTGTATGAGATCGATAATTGGAACGAGTGATGTTTGAATACATGTTTGGTTTAAGATGCGACTATGTGATAATTGTAGTTGTATGCATAATTGAGAAATATAATATTGGTACTTAATTGTTATTATTCTTGTGCTTGTTGATCACTTGTTAACATGTGAAATATATATTGTTGAATTACTATTTACATGGTTATGTATGGTGTGATCAACATTATGGAATTATTAATTAACCATTATTTCCGTTATACTTCCTTCATAATGGTTCGTATTCTCACCCTTCTGTTTTAATGTTGCCCTCGTTTGGCGACATGCAGGTTCTGGAGTTTAGTAGCTCCCGTGCGACTTAGCCGGAGTTTCTTCTTTGGTTATTGGAGACTGAGTAGTGAGTCGATGCTCTGGTCATGTAACACTGAGTAGACTAGGTGTATTGAACTCATGTTAGATTTGCTCATGTATTATGTTATGACTTGCGAACTTATTTGTTGGTTACTTGTCGTTTTGAGAGGCTTATAAGCCAGATATTCTGATTATGTCTTATGTTGAATTGAGACTGTTAGTTAATGTATGATCATGGTATGGGACATGAATCATTATGAATTACATGAGTATCATATTTTCCGCTGTGAATGCATATCCAGGATAAATTGCGATTTTATATTAAGTGTTATTAAAATGACCAGGTGTGTTGTGTTTTATAGATAAATGCTGTCGTTTTTTTAAAGTTTTAGTTTTTAAATACATCGACGTGACGCCCTTCTGAATTATATGCATGTGTATTCTCTGATGTTATGTTAAATATTTTGGGGTATAAAAAGGGGGAGTTACACAACACCCGAATGTCATTCAAATCTACGACATTCGTCAGATAGGGGAAAATCTCTTCAAAATGCACGCTAGACAAGCTAGGTACGACCATGTACCACCTCATAACTACTTCACATGTGAAATTTGTCCAAAGAATAATCAAGGATGTGCTGTAGTTCAAGATGCATTACTGTGGTGTCGTTTTTTTTACCTCCCCGTTTCACTTGGGAGGACGGCACGCTAGACCCTTCACGCGAAATTTGGAAGGAGAATGCGCCCGTGGTGGGATGAATTTTGTTTCAGTTCTTCCTACGATATCACGCGAACTTTTTAATTGTCCTAACGAGTAGGAAAGGGGAAAAAGATCTCAAATTAACCCTAGGAGTTTGCTAAGTGTGGGGATTCACTTAGACTAGAAATTCTGGAGTTCGGGGGGTCGGTTATACATAGGGAAGAGTTTAAGCACCCTACATATCCGTAGTACTCTACGGGAACCTTCTCTGTGTCATTTGTGATTGTGTTTATTGCTAATGATTGGGAAAGTTTCTCCTTTGTGTTAGGAGAGAGAATTGAATTGATAAAAAAAGACAGACAGACAGACAGACAAACAGACTATTTTCGGTATTTTATTAGCTCGCTGAGATTCCTTGTGAACCTCATGCCTACATATCCCTAATGGAAGTCAGAGCTTAATGTAGTTCGGGGAACTAATTAGGGAAATTAATTATTTTTGGTGCCTTGCTTGAAGCTCAAGGTTGAAGCTTTGAATTAAATCTCTGTTTACAGTAAAGAGACATGAAGTCATCTTTATAGAGAAGTATTTCTACTATTCTACCACAAACATTAAAAGAGTGACAGAATAACTGAATTCATTTCATTAAGAGAGGGAGCCTACTTGGTTGATCAAGTATGACAGCCAACATGCCTCTTGAATGAAAGAAGGATGCTCATCCAAATTAGGGAAAGTTAATCACATATCTGGGTTTTACTGCCAGCTCATGCCTTTCAAAATCCTAAATGAGAGACTTGATTAAAATTAAAATGAAATGTGATGCTTGTTTGTATGAATGTGGTAGAGTAGTAAAAATATCTCTCTGTAGAGATAAGCTATGTCTATTTACTGTATAAAAGATTTGACTTTAGCTGGCTTGCATGAGGCCCAAACTTGAGGCTTTTTGATTGTTTTTATTGACTCTGGGAGATAACTCTACTGGTGGTTAATTTACAGGGAATTTGTGTTCTGTACAAAGCCCAGAATTGTGGCTGAATCTTTTTAGGGAGACTCTATTTGTGTGTGCCTTGTACAAAGCCCAAGGTTGTGGCTAACTGCTGAGGATAACTGAGTTTTTTAAGACTATGAATGACTCTATTTTGTGTGTGCCTTGTACAAAGCCCAAGGTTGTGGCTGACTCTTCGCTGAGGAAGTTATTAATTTGTGCCTTGTATGAAGCCCAAGGTTGTGGCTACTCTAGCTAGGGAAAGATTATTTTCTGCCTTGTACAAAGCCCAAGGTTGTGGCGGACTCTTAAAGAAACTGATTATGGAAGACTCTATGGGGGAAAAGATCCTTGAGATTAGAGATCTTTGACACAGGGAAATATGGTTTATCTGCCTTGTACAAAGCCCAAGGTTGTGGCTACTAAAAATGAAAGACTCACTGGGGGAGTTTTATTTGCTAGAGGTTTTAACAAACTAATTTATTTTTATGTTTTTTGGAAGCTAACCCTTTCCAGGGATTTTGACTCAGCTGGAGAAATAGTCTATTAAAAGACTGAACTTTTATCATGTTTTTTGGAGGCTGACCCTTTCCAGGGGTTTTGATTCTTTTGGGGAATTTATCTTTTAAAAGAGTGAATCTTTGGATTTGAAGGAGTGATTTTGAAGGCTGACCCTTTCCAGGGGTTTTTGTTAAAATGAAGGAATGTGTGGAGGCTAACCCCTTCCAGGGGTTTTTGTTAAAAATGGCAGAAAGATTATCTAGTGGAGACTTCTTGTTTTAAAGCCCAAGATTAAGGCTGACACTGACTGAGAATAAGCAAATAAAGATCCTAGACTCTGCTAAGGAAGATTGATGAAGATAAGGGTGACAGAGACTGTCCATTGTTAGACGCTGGCCTATAGATCTAGAGGGGGGGTGAATAGATCTCTCTAAGTTTTTACAGATTTTTTTTTTTTTTTTTTTACAGACTCGAGCGAAAGCGGTTCTGAATCGACTTGCGTCTATTCTGGACCGCTATTGCAAAGGTCGTATGTGTTTCAAAACCGAAGAGTAAGTGGAATTGATGGTGAAGTAATATGATAGCTAACCAATACGTTTAACAACTGAAATCCAATTAACTTCTAGATTGACAACTTTGATTTGCAATGCAGTAAAATTGGATTAAGCAAAAACACAAACACTTGGTGATACGTTCAAATTGATAGTGATTCAAGTTGTGGTGAATTGTGATGTTTGTGCAGAACTTTAATTCACAATTTTAACACTCGAATCGTTGATCAATTTTGCACTTATAACCAATTATGAACATAAAGTAAAAGAGAAAGTAAAAGCGACAAGAACACGATATTTGTTTAGGCAGTTCGTCGATCGTCCTCGCTACGACTACGTCTGCCCCCAATTCCAAATTGAAATTGGGTAATCTTTCATTAATGTTGAAAGTAGTATATACAAAGAAGATAACAAAGCGATAAACGATAAACCAATTATGTCGATCCTTTGAATCTTCTTCCCCCTTAATCTTGAGCCAGATCAAGGTTATCCAAGAGCTTCACTTTGATCCCTTTCTGCAGTGTCTTGATTCCTTCGAACCCTTGTTCTTCAATCTTCAATTCCCTCGAACCCTAGTTCTTCAATCTTCACACTCAGCCGGATCCTCGATGAAGCCTCTTGATAAAAACCCCCAAGAACCACCCGTCGTGGAGGACAAAACCCGCAGATTTTATTCACCAACAAACCCCACAAACCTTCACCCACTAGGAATCTTCAATTCCGTTCCATGGACGTTATCGAACTCATCACTAACCCGCAACGCAAGAATGATTATGTGTAATTGTGTTGGAGATGATGAAGAACGAAGATGAGAAGCGTTTGTGTATCTTTCAGTCGTTGGTGTTTTTTTGAATAATTACCCTTGAACAATATATATGATTGCATATCAGTTAGAAACAAGAAAAACTGATTTTTGAACTTTCTTGATCAGTTAGGTCGACCACTTGTAGTGCTTAGGTCGACCTAACAGAGCTTGCAGAATTTTGCTCCCAGTTAGGTCGACCTGTTGAAGGAGTAGGTCGACCAGAATCCTCTTCTGATGCATTCTGGGGACATTTTCACAGATCAGGTCGACCTAGTTGCCATGTAGGTCGACCTAGCAGACTGATATGAAGATTTCTTCATTTTGAGTCGACCTAAATGGTCTGTGAGTCGACCTAGCAGAGGTATATTGATTTTCCTTTATTTTAGGTCGACCTAGATTGACAGTAGGTCGACCTAACTGCTGATTTTCTGCATTCTTCTTGTTTTGCTTGTGTTGAGGCAACCTATAAACACATACACATAATGGATTGACTTATGAGTGATCAATGCTTGCTTTTCTTTAAGTTTTCTGCTTCAGTCTTGTTGTTTGCATGCTTATTTGAGTTTGCCATGAATCAAAAACATCTTTGAGTGTAATCTTGTATTCACATACTCCCCCTTTTTGATGATGGCAAACCATTCGACTAAGCTCTGGTAGTAAATAATAAAGACTCAGCAGAGCTCCCCCGTACATCCAGCATCTATCTCTCAACAGGGCAATCTCTCAACAAAGCTCCCCCGTACATCCAGCATCTATCTCCCCCTTTGTCAACATCAAAAAGAGAAAACAGGAGAATAGAAGAGTAACAAGAGAACCATAGATAATAATGCTAGCATGTATAGTATAGTAGGTAAAAGGTAGTTAATGGTAGAATGAGACACATATGTGAGCAGGAGCAGTTTTTTTATGCATGAGGTCACTATAAGCATGTTAATTGATAGCATATTATAGTATCAATAATATTTTTGGAAGTGAACAACAATTACGTTACCGCTTTTTCAATATGACGCCTGGCTTGATGATGAACTACCTTTATGCTAAAAAAATGTTAGCAAGACAAATAGATATACACATAAAGTAAAGAAATAATATTAAGAGAAAACAAACGTAATTAGCCCAAATTAGAGATATCGAGTATCCCTAATTCCCTACGAATGTTGAAATATTGCTCCGTTGCTAGCGGTTTGGTGAAGATGTCAGCTAGTTGCTTCTTGCTTTCTACATGTTCAAAAGTAACGTCTCCTTTCTCTACACGATCTCGTAGAAAGTGATGCCTTATTTCAATGTGTTTGGTACGTGAGTGTAAGACAGGATTTTTACTCAAGTTTATGGCGCTTGTGTTGTCGCACATGATAGGTATGTGATCAAGCTTAATACCAAAGTCAAGAAGTTGTTGCTTGAGCCATAATATTTGTGCACAGCAGCTTCCAGCAGCTACATATTCTGCCTCAGCAGTGGATAATGCAACCGATACTTGTTTCTTACTATGCCAACTTATTAATGAGTTTGAGAATAGGTGACACGTTCCACTAGTGCTTTTTCTATCGGATTTGCAGCCAGCAAAATCTGAATCGGAGAATCCTACCAAATGACACTCATTTCCTTTTGGATACCATAGGCCATATGTAGTAGTTCCACGTAAGTATCGCAGAATTCTTTTGACAGCTTTCAAGTGAGATTCTTTTGGACAAGATTGATATCTTGCACACATACACACACTAAACATGATGTCTGGTCTTGAGGCAGTAAGATACAATAGTGAACCTATCATACCTCGGTATAATTTCACGTCAACCTCTTTACCTTTCTCATCTTTGTCTAGATTTGTATTTGTTGCCATAGGTGTGTCAATTTCCTTTGCTCCACTCATTCCAAATCTTTTGAGCAGCTCCGTACAGTATTTAGTTTGATTCACAAACGTTCCATGACTGAGTTGCTTGATTTGTAGGCCAAGGAAGAAATTTAGCTCACCCATGAGACTCATCTCAAATTCACTCTGCATAAGCTTAGAAAAGTCTTTGACAAGTTTTGCATTAGTGGACCCAAATATAATATCATCTACATAAATTTGGACTAAGAGAATATCCTTATCTTTTCTTTTAATAAAGAGAGTAGTATCAACTTTACCTCTAGAGTACCCTTGACTAAGGAGAAATTTGCTCAAACATTCGTACCAAGCCCGAGGAGCTTGTTTAAGACCGTATAGAGCACGTTTCAGCTTATAAACATGAGTTGGATACATGTAATTCTCAAAGCCGGGTGGCTGAGCAACATAGACTTCTTCATTTATATAGCCATTTAGAAAGGCACTCTTAACATCCATTTGGAATAGTTTGAAGTCTTTAGAACAAGCATAAGCAAGTAAGAGGCGAATAGCTTCGAGACGTGCTACAGGAGCGTATGTCTTTTCATAATCAATACCTTCCTCTTGATTGTAACCTTGGGCAACTAATCTAGCTTTGTTTCTAGTAATAACACCGTTTTCATCAAGTTTGTTACGAAAAACCCATCTAGTGCCTATTACTTGATGATCTCCCGGATGAGGGACTAAGTCCCAAACATCATTCCGTTTAAATTGGTTTAATTCTTCTTGCATGGCCATTAGCCAATGCTCATCAAGTAATGCATCCTTAGCGTTTTTCGGCTCAACTTGTGAAACAAAAGCAAAATGATGGCAGAAGTTACTTATCTTTGAGCGTGTTGTAACGCCCCTTGAGATGTCTCCTATTATATTATCAATTGGATGGTCTTTCACGTTTGTCCAGGCCTTTGGAAGTTCTTCATTGTTTGAGATGCTTTCTTTTTCATTTTCATTGTGAGACTCATCTTTCTCTCTCTCAGCATCTTTCTTTACAATACTTTCATCCTCATCTTCCTTATCATTGACAATGTCTTCAGTGGATGGGCCTGCATCATTAAATGAAAGACCTTTCTCGACATATTTTGCATAAGATTCATCAAAAGAAACGTGTACTACACTTCCTTTACCAAGTATGGCTCCCCGATTGTTATCTCCATAGGTGACATACCCCTTTTTCTTTGCTTGAAACTCAACGAAAAGAGATAGGTCTCCAGTCATGTGTCTTGAACATCCGCTATCAAGGAACCACAACCTTTCGGCAATGTCAAGACACTTTTCCTGCAAGATTAATTTAAAGAGGGAGGTCCCCAATTTTCATTGGGTCCTTGGTAGTGAGTACACAATTTGTTGCACTTAGGCAACCATTGAAATACTCCTTTAGGAACTAAAATTCTCCTAAATTTGCATTTTTCAATGGTATGTCCCTTTTTGCAACAATAATGACAGGTAATATGATGAGAATATGGAGTTTTGCTAGTTGATACTTTTGGTACAAAAGTGTATTTACTATATAAAGGAGTATACGATCTTTTGAACTTGTTTGGATCAACCGCAAAAGTCACTTTTGGTTGTAGAGCCTTGTCTAACTTGGCTTTTAGATCTCTCACTTCTTTTTGCCAAATGTGACATGTCTCACAACCAAACCATGATGTAGGATCTATTTCAACTTTGTCCTTTTGAATGTCTAGCATAGATTGTTTTAAAGCTTCCATATCCCTTTCGGTTTTCTCAACTTTTGATTCAAGATATGAAAAAATTTTCTTATTTGAGGCCAAAAGTTTGAAAGCTTTAATTGCATCTCTATGTAATTCTTCAAAAGCAAGTTTTAGTTGAGAATGAGATACCTTATCTACGAGTTCAGGTTTAAGATGACTTACAGCTTTCTTTTTCTTGTTTTGATGAGCCATGAAACATAGGTTTGCTGATTCTTCTTCATCGCTTGACGAGCTTTCACTAGATGAATCACTTTCCCATGCTATGTAAGATCTTTTAGATTTGTTATGACCTTTGCTTTGGTTCTTCTCCCTTTCTTTCTTAAGGTATGGACAATCCGGTTTGTAGTGACCGGCTTTCCCACAATTGAAGCAAAGACCTTTGATCTTTCCTTTGTTGTCGTCATCTTGTTTGAACATGTTTGATTGCTTTCTATAGTTGATCAATCCTTTGTCGGAATGTTTTGCTCCATTTTTCTTTAGATATTTGTTGTATCTTCGCACAAACAGTCCCATTTCCTCATCATCGGAGTCTTCGTCATCACTTGTGTCACTATCCTTTGGCTCTCGTTTTGAGGTCTTGGAGCTCGAAGCTTTTAGAGCTATTGACTTCTTCTCTACCTCTTTCTCCATGTTCTTTTCTTTCTTTGTCCTCTTCTCATGCATGTCAAGGCATTTAAGATGCTGTTCATGTTCCTCTAGTTTACCAAAGAGGGTGGTAATGTCTAAAGTGTTGAGATCATTTGCTTCCTTAATTGCTGTAACTTTGGGCTGCCATTCCCTGTTCAAACACCTTAAGATTTTGTTAGTAGCAACTGCATTGGAAACAGGTCTATCAAGAGAATTTAATCGATTTTTCAGGTGAACGAATCTTTTCTGCATGCTTTCGATGGTTTCACCATCTTCCATGTGGAAAAGTTCGAACTCTTGAGTTAACGTATTGATCCTAGCTAGTTTGACATCATCCGTTCCCTCGTGGGCAACTTGCAATGTGTCCCACATAGCTTTAGCTGATCTACAATGGGAAACGCGATAGTATTCATCAACTCCTAGAGCTGAGATTAGAATGTTTCTCGCTTTCCAATCGTATGCATATTTCTTTTCATCTTCAGCATTCCAAGTATCTTCTGGTTTTGGAACAACTGCACCAGCTGCATTTGTCATAGTGATCTGAAATGGACCATTGACAATAGCTGTCCAGATGTTCCTATCAATTGCATTGATATGGACACACATACAATCCTTCCAATAGCCGTAGTTTTCTCCGTTGAAAACTGGAGCTCTATTATGAGCCCCTTTAGGTCCAGAAGCCATCTTTCCAATAAGTGTTTCACGTAGCACGGAATCAACCAGAGCTCATGATGCCACTTGTTAGACGCTGGCCTATAGATCTAGAGGGGGGGTGAATAGATCTCTCTAAGTTTTTACAGATTTTTTTTTTTTTTTTTTTTTTACAGACTCGAGCGAAAGCGGTTCTGAATCGACTTGCGTCTATTCTGGACCGCTATTGCAAAGGTCGTATGTGTTTCAAAACCGAAGAGTAAGTGGAATTGATGGTGAAGTAATATGATAGCTAACCAATACGTTTAACAACTGAAATCCAATTAACTTCTAGATTGACAACTTTGATTTGCAATGCAGTAAAATTGGATTAAGCAAAAACACAAACACTTGGTGATACGTTCAAATTGATAGTGATTCAAGTTGTGGTGAATTGTGATGTTTGTGCAGAACTTTAATTCACAATTTTAACACTCGAATCGTTGATCAATTTTGCACTTATAACCAATTATGAACATAAAGTAAAAGAGAAAGTAAAAGCGACAAGAACACGATATTTGTTTAGGCAGTTCGTCGATCGTCCTCGCTACGACTACGTCTGCCCCCAATTCCAAATTGAAATTGGGTAATCTTTCATTAATGTTGAAAGTAGTATATACAAAGAAGATAACAAAGCGATAAACGATAAACCAATTATGTCGATCCTTTGAATCTTCTTCCCCCTTAATCTTGAGCCAGATCAAGGTTATCCAAGAGCTTCACTTTGATCCCTTTCTGCAGTGTCTTGATTCCTTCGAACCCTTGTTCTTCAATCTTCAATTCCCTCGAACCCTAGTTCTTCAATCTTCACACTCAGCCGGATCCTCGATGAAGCCTCTTGATAAAAACCCCCAAGAACCACCCGTCGTGGAGGACAAAACCCGCAGATTTTATTCACCAACAAACCCCACAAACCTTCACCCACTAGGAATCTTCAATTCCGTTCCATGGACGTTATCGAACTCATCACTAACCCGCAACGCAAGAATGATTATGTGTAATTGTGTTGGAGATGATGAAGAACGAAGATGAGAAGCGTTTGTGTATCTTTCAGTCGTTGGTGTTTTTTTGAATAATTACCCTTGAACAATATATATGATTGCATATCAGTTAGAAACAAGAAAAACTGATTTTTGAACTTTCTTGATCAGTTAGGTCGACCACTTGTAGTGCTTAGGTCGACCTAACAGAGCTTGCAGAATTTTGCTCCCAGTTAGGTCGACCTGTTGAAGGAGTAGGTCGACCAGAATCCTCTTCTGATGCATTCTGGGGACATTTTCACAGATCAGGTCGACCTAGTTGCCATGTAGGTCGACCTAGCAGACTGATATGAAGATTTCTTCATTTTGAGTCGACCTAAATGGTCTGTGAGTCGACCTAGCAGAGGTATATTGATTTTCCTTTATTTTAGGTCGACCTAGATTGACAGTAGGTCGACCTAACTGCTGATTTTCTGCATTCTTCTTGTTTTGCTTGTGTTGAGGCAACCTATAAACACATACACATAATGGATTGACTTATGAGTGATCAATGCTTGCTTTTCTTTAAGTTTTCTGCTTCAGTCTTGTTGTTTGCATGCTTATTTGAGTTTGCCATGAATCAAAAACATCTTTGAGTGTAATCTTGTATTCACATCCATGTCTCTCATTCCAAAAAGTGTACTCAATATGAGATTGAGACAATCTTAGCTTGTTTAAAGTCTGGTTTAAAGAATGGAAGAAACTCACCAGGATAGGCTAAAAGGTAACTAAAGACCTGTTCCTATGTTTATAAGAAACCTGATGGGTCCTTGTATACAAGCTCAAGAGGAAGCTGGAAATGCTTTTAAGAAGCCCGTGGGTCCTTGTACAAAGCCCAAGAGGAGGCTAATCGAGGGTCATCGAGGGTCCTTGTTATAGCACAAGAGAAAGCTATGTGGTTTTGAACTTATTTTGGCTCTAAGCAAATGGGTAAGAGGTTTCACCGAGAATAATTCCTCTTTGGGTGGATGTGTCCTATTTTGGGTTCTAAGGCTTTTACCAAGATGTTTCACCGGGAATAATTCATCTTGGGGGGTTTGAACTACAGATCTCTAATTAGGAAAGAGCCTTCACCGGGAAGACATTCTCAATCCTAGGCCATATTCCTAAATATATATATATATATATATATATATATATATATATATATATATATATATATATATAGTTTAACTGTCCTAGGGTTTACACTCAAACGTAGTTCTAAACAAATATATAAACAATTCTATATTTGACAGTAATTTAAATAAAGACTGTAAATTGAAAGCTTGTAAAGCCTAACCTGGATGGAGTGGAGGCCTTTGAAGAAGTATGTACAAAGCCTCAACAACAATTTTGTTGTTTTATTGATAATAGTTGAATATTTATTATAAACAGTTAATGGTTTTGAAAACAGAAGAAGTGAAGATGGACAAAGGTCACATAGGTATCTGAAGAGTTTCACCGGGAATAATGCCCTTCAAATACCAGAAGAATGTTTTTAAAACAGAAAGGAGATTTTGTAAATACAGTTTTTGAAAACAAACTATGAAAAGAAAAAGGTGTTGGGACTTACACTCTATTAGAGGCCCATTAAAATATTTACCGTTATAAGAAACAGTCGTTTAAAAGAGATTGAAATATCTTTGAGATTTGACAAAAGTCAACCTAATTAAGGTAAAGACTAAGTCTATACTCAATTAAGACCTAAATGATTAGGGTTTTAACATAAAAATCATTTACAAAAAAAATATAATTAGGTGTAAAACAAATGAAAATGTATTAAAAGTATTTTAGAAAATACATCATTTTAAACCTAATAAAAATACATGAAATAAATAATATTTTTTGTGATTTTTTTGGTTATTCATAAAATAGATATATTAAATGATAAGTGTGTGAAAAATGAAGTGAAAATGATTTAATTTGATAGGTTAAATAATCATGAGAAGTTGTGAAGAAAATAAGTGAAAAAAAGTGATAAAAAATAAGGATTGTCTCCACCAAGGCTTGAACCCACGCTTCCATGGTTACCACACAAAACAAAGCCAACTGAGCTACACGCTCAGTGTGACTAAAGAGGGATTCCATTTGATTATATGTAAAACACGCGCGTTTAAAATAAAAAGTGAAAACAAAAGGTCTGAGGGGGGGATCGAACCCCAGACCTAAGGCATGAGAAAGTGAGAGGCGCTTGTAACCAAGTGAGCTGAACGTTTTAGTCGTTCAAAACACGCTTCCAATTGATTATATTTTAAACTTGCTTCTGAGAATTCAAAAAAATGCGCGCAAAGCAACTTCATCTTCAACCTCACGATTTCAATTTCTGGAAATCCTATCTCCCTCAATTCTCAACTAAATTCAAAGATGTAAAGATGGATTTTGCTCGTTTTTGGACGAGGATCATGATGGTGTCCTTCAATTTCATTAATTCTAAGCGTAACATAAAATTCGCAAGCATGAACACTAAGAACCTTAAAACTGAAATTAAACATGAAATACTATATATGCATGATTTGATGCAATTGATTGAGGGTTAATGATCTATGAAGGTGCAGAAACCAACTGGTAACTTAATTTTAGATTTATCATGCGTGAATCATAGAGTTTGAAGCTTTTGAAACTTACCTGAAAAATGAAGATTTGGCTCTGATCAAAGTGTGTTGCAGAGTTGTTGCAACGATCCAGATAGCTTCAGTGATCCCCCTGGAAGGTGTTAAGATGCTTAACTTGGATTGAAAGTGCCCAGAACCTCTTGCTCGACCCCAACTACAACAGCTCCAAGTGAGAGGTGAAGATGATGATTCTCCACGTACAGAAGTGTTTCAGAGGTTTGGATCACCTCTAAATGACTCCCCTAAGGTGTTTGAATACTTAATTCCAAAGGAAGAGCTTTGGTTTGAAGAATCCGAGTCTTCTTGCCAAAGAACCTTTGAAAACCTTAAGTATGAAGAAAGAAGAGAGAAAGCAAGAATTCTGTTGCTTTGGTGTGTTTAATTACTGAGGTATGCACTTGTATTTATAGGTAAATGAATGCAGAGCAATTGGACATCGTGAGCTTGCTTAGTGAAGGAAGTTTGGTTTCTTAAGCATGAAGGAATTCAAAGAATATCCCAAGTGCAATGATGAGCTCTTTGATACCACTCCCTAGCCATCGGTTTTGCTTGATCTTAGGGGACAATTCTGATGCAGAAGTGAGCTCCAATTGGTTGGGAAAAGATTCCTTTGGTGATTCATCAATTTGCCATAAATTCCCAAATGTAATCATTACATAATCACATGCCTTTGTTTTTGGGAATATTATCCAATCCTTATGCAATGATGGAAATTGATGTACGGCATGCTTGCAGATGTATTAGAGGTCGTGTAGCATCACTTAGTGAAGCTAATTGCACAAAATTGCAAAGTTCCAAATTGTACATGACCTATAATTTCACTTCATGAGGCCAACTTTGAACAAGCATAACTCCTAGCTCAAAATGAATTTGGAGAAGGTTGAGCACAATTTGGAAAGCCCTAAACATCTACTTCAAATCATTAGTTTGGGGTTTCTTCAGAATCATTTGGGAAAATTGTGAAAAATGAGCCCAAAGTTGGATGAAAACTAGGTTAAAAACACTTAGAAAAATTTCTAAGTTTTTATAACCTAAAGCTTGAAAATTCCAAATCTCTTAAATGATTGATTTCTTGAAAAAAGTTGCATTGTAAGATGTTGTTTTATTTTGCAAGATCTACAACTTTCATGTTGGAAGTTTTTTGAGTTGTGTAGGTGAAATTTTGAGTTCCCACAATGCCCTCAAAAACCCTAATTCCCGACTTTTTGCTCCTTGATGAATCCTCTTGAATTTCTTTGGTCAAATGACTTTAATAACCATATATTGATGATATTGATCTTTAAAAGTCATGGTTTGACCAAAAATCTTAAAAGTCAAAGGTGATCTTATATAGTTGACTTTTTCCAGATAAAGTTAGATTTTGGACTTTTGTGTGGAATCAAGATCTTCTCCTCAAATGAGTGATGTAAATGGATTATATTGAGGTAATATAAGTCCTTGAACCATGTCTTTGAGTTTTGGATCCATGTCCTGATTAAAAGTCAACCATCCAGGTGAATTAGGTCAAAAACCCTAATTGTCGACCAAGTGAAATTGATGACTGTGGATCTTGAATTAGAGTGTAATGCCCAATGGATATTGTTATATGGATCATTTGAAGATGATTGAAGTCTTTGATAAAGGCCTTGGACCTTTTTAGGGTTTCCCAAAGGTAATCCCTGATTTTAGTCCTTGATGGGCTCAAAACCCTAGATTGGTGAGGTAGGCAATCCTTAGTCCAGGTGATGGGTATCTAATCAATCATAGGTGGATAGAATGAAGCTTTTGAGTCCTATGATTGTGTTAGAGACTAATTCTTCTATTGATTGATCCTTTGCTTGAGTTCTTTTACTTCTAACCATCCTCGATTAAATGCCAGATGAAGAAGTAACTGCTCTTGGATATTTGTTTTGATCTGATGAAAAGCCTGAAGATATGACATCTCAGGGGGGTCAAAAATTAGGGTATGACAGATGCCCATATTTAAGTTTCTTTTATCTGGAGGGAGAGAGATTGATATCTCGATCTCTCCTGCGTGAAAGAGACTTAAATACTAAAGAATGCCCAAATTTTGGGCGCTCCTGAGATGTTGTAATGATAAAATCTCTGCATGGATTGATCCCGTCGTCGCGCTTGGCGGGGATGAGGAGACAAACTCCTGTAGAAGTACGTGATGTGGATTCTGGTGAATGGATGGCAATGTAGGATGCGTAATCCATCTTCTTTAACTAAGTGTTGATACTTAGAGAAAGGTAAACAACCTCCCCTCGTTTCGGATGCCCATATCTCGAAACTGGTCTAAGTTGTGATTTTGGACAATATCTCAGATAAAGAGAAATTCTCCAAAGATTTGTTTCCTCATCAAACTTCTCATCAGCACTTGGAGATGAGACGCCATTTGATGGTAATAAAGAAACTTCAAAGGTTTGTTTCCTCATCAAACTTCTCATCAGCACTTGGAGATGAGATGCCATTTGATGGTAATAAAGAAACTTCAAAGGTTTGTTTCCTCATCAAACTTCTCATCAGCACCTGGAGATGAGACGCCATTTGATGGTAATAAAGAAACTTCACCATCTTTCCTTTCGACTTGACGTCTTTGAAAGAATGTCATATGGCCTCATGATCTTTTAAGGAGCTAATGACTTTGCTTGAAAGCGGACGAACTATTTGTGGGACGAAAACCATCATTCGTCGACTTATGCCGGGGAATTAACAAACTGTTTTCCTAGGAGGAAAACTGCCATTTGTCGACTGCCAGGGGAATCAAACTGTCTTCTACTGAAAGAGACTGCCATTTGTTGACCCTTCCGTGAAAAGAAAGTGAGCAAACTGTCTTCTGCTGGAAGAGACTGCCATTCGCTGACTTTATTGAGGAATCTTTAAGCGAAACGAACTGTTTCCATGAGGAAAGCTGCCATTCGTTATTTCTGCCCGAAAAAAATGAGTGAATTGTCTTCTGCTGAAAGAGACTGCCATTCACTAACTCCGCTGGGGATCATTTGTCGATCCGCTGGGGAGATTCCAAATTATTTTCTTTGACGAAAAATGGCATTTTTGACCCTGCTGGGGGAATTCCAAAATGCGAAATAGACTATCTTATCTGAAGAAGATTGCCGAGTGTCGCTCTGCGGGAGAATCTCGGCTGGGGAACTCCAAAAGTGAACAAACTATATTATTATTTTTTTTTAAAGGAAATGGCCATTTGGTGGCTTGCTCGGGGAGATCCTGAGTATATGCCTCAGTGACTCGGGCATGAACATGATCAAAGCCTATCTAGGCTATGCTAATTATGCAATTATGATGTAATGTATGCATGAAAATTATAAAATGTAAAGTGAATGTGAATAGAAATGTCGCGGATGTGAAATCCTGGGATACGACTTGAATCTTGTTAATCAGAAGATGTCTTCTTCTTGAGATATGCACTCCATTGGGGATACCTGGTTATCAGTTGCCCGCTGTTTTGTAGTGAGTGATATGACTTGAATTGAAGATCCGTCATCGGGAGATGTTCGCAAAGCGACCTCATGGGGAAATCTAAGTTCCCGGAGTCTCAACCGTTCTCGGAGCAACTGTTGGCATTCTTCCTATTGTTTGTAAACCTTAGAAAGAAATTTCACCTTTATTTTTTGCAAGTAAATTCATTTTATTTTATGAAAACGATTTGTTTCAAGAAAATGACTGTTTAAACTTAAAATGCATTTTAAGAACCTGAATAAGACTCGATTGCAAAGAAAGGCACAAGGATCAAATTATTATTTATGGAATGGTAACCAGCCAAATGCTTGATCCCATGGAGTATTTACAAAGTTGGAAATTGGTAATTTTTGGGAAAAGGGCTACGATGAAACGTGACGACCGTTATCTTTCCCTTCCACTCTGAATTGCGCTGTATTCGTGCTTCGTAGAAGATGACCTAGTGATGATGAATACTCCACTATGGATTTCAAATGATCAAGTTTGTCCTGAACACAGTTACTTGCCATATATCCCTAACTTTTGCGTAAACTACCCCTTTCGGGTTTTAAGTCTACCGGGATTGATTATATTTTTTTTTACGTCTCTAACTTTTGCCTGAATCGCCCTTTCGGGTTTTTCGATTCACCGAGACGCTCTTTTTTTGCCTAAGTCGCTCTTTGCGAGTTTTCAACTTAGCGAGCTGTTCTTTTGTTTATTTAGGCGAAGTATTTCTTGACTGCGTCGACGTTCACAGGACGGGTGAATTCTTCTCCATCCATAGTCGTGAGCATTAAGGCTCCTCCTGAGAAAGCTCTCTTGACCACGTAGGGGCCGTCATAATTGGGAGTCCATTTCCCTCTCGAATCTGTGAGAAAAGATTGAATCTTTTTGAGTACAAGGTCACCTTCTTTGATTGTGCGAGGCCGAACCTTTTTGTCGAAAGCTTTCTTCATTCTTTGTTGATATAGCTGTCCGTGGCATAAGGCTATCATGCGCTTTGCTTCCATCAAGACTCTCATTGATGGGATCTCAACCTCTATGGGTAGGACTGCCTCCATGCCATATACAAGGGAGAAAGGAGTTGCTCCAGTCGAAGTACGTACATATGTACGGTAACCATGAAGAGCAAACGGGAGCATTTCATGCCAGTCTTTGTAAGTGATGACCATCTTCTGAATGATTTTCTTGATATTCTTGTTAGCTGCTTCTACAGCCCCATTCATCTTTGGTCTGTAGGGAGATGAATTGTGATGTTCAATCTTGAATTCTTCACAAAGCTCCTTCATCATTTTGTTATTCAAATTTGACCCATTGTCAGTGATTTTCCTACTAGGAATGCCGTAGCGACATATGATGTGATTCTTGATAAACCTGACAACAACTTGTCTTGTGACGTTTACATATGAAGCTGCTTCAACCCACTTGGTGAGATAGTCTATGGCTACCAAGATGAAGCGATGTCCGTTGGACGCTTTCGGCTCAATCATTCCAATCATGTCGATTCCCCAGATGGAGAAAGGCCAAGGGGAAGAGAGTATGTTGAGAAGAGATGGTGGCACATGAATTCTATCGGCGTAGATCTGACATTTGTGACACCTCTTTGCACACTGGTAGTAATCTGATTCCATTGTGAGCCAATAATATCCTGCTCTCAGTATTTTCCTTGTCATAAGGTGTCCATTGGTGTGAGTACCAAAGGAACCTTCATGTATTTCTCTCATGAGTGTTTCTGCTTCTTTCTTGTCAACGCATCTAAGCAGAACCATGTCGAAATTTCTCTTGTACAGAACATCTTCATTCAGGTAGAATCTGCCAGCTAACTTTCTCAAAGTTTTTCTATCTTTCTTTGATGCCCCAAACGGGTACTCTTGTCTTTGAAGAAAGTTCTTGATGTCGTGATACCACGGTTTGTCGTCGATGATTGCTTCTACTGTGAAAACATGAGCGGGCCTATCCAGGCGCATAACATCGATCTGAGGAATGTCATTCCAATGATTTATCCTAATCATGGAAGAGAGCGTGGCTAATGCATCAGCCAAGTTATTTTCTTCACGAGGAATGTGATGAAAATCTACCCTGTCGAAGAATGGTAACAATCTTCTTGCGTAGTCTTTGTAAGGGATTAGCCCTGGTTGGCGTGTTTCCCATTCTCCTTTGATTTGATTGATGACCAAAGCAGAATCTCCATATACATCCAAGTGTTTGATTCTTAGATCCATGGCTTCTTCGAGACCCATGATGCAAGCTTCATATTCGGCCTCATTTTTTGTGCATTTGAAAGTTAATCTGGCGGTAAATGGAATATGGGTACCCCGAGGTGTAACAATGATTGCCCCAATTCCTCGTCCATAAGCATTGACAGCTCCGTCAAAGATTAAGCCCCATTGGGATCCTATCTCAGGTCCTTCGTCTGGTAGTGGCTCGTCGTAATCTTTCATCTTGAGGTACATAACGTCCTCGTCTAGAAAGTCAAAACTGGTTGATTCATGACCATTGAGTGGATGGTGAGCCAGGTGCTCAGCTAGGATACTTCCTTTTACGGCTTTCTGTGCGTGATACTTAATGTCATATTCTGACAACAACATCTGCCAACGGGCAATTCTCACAGTTAAAGCAGGATTCTCAAAGATGTACTTGATCGGATCCATATGAGAGATCAAACAAGTAGTATGTCGAATCATGTACTGGCGGAGACGCTTGGCAGCCCAGGCCAACGCACAACACGTCTTTTCGAGCATGGAGTAGCGGAATTCACAGTCCGTGAATTTCTTGCTCAGGTAGTAGATGGCATGCTCTTTTCTCTTTGTCTCGTCTTGCTGTCCAAGGACACAACCCATGGAATCTTCTAAGACGGTTAAGTACATTATCAAAGGTCTTCCTTCCACTGGAGGAGACAGGATGGGTGGTTCGAGCAGATATTCCTTAATGCTGTCGAACGCTTTCTGACAATCGTTTGTCCAGACGCAACTTTGATTTTTCCGTAGAAGTTTGAAAATTGGAGCACAAGTTGCTGTCATGAGATATATGAATCTCGAGATGTAATTCAGACGTCCAAGAATTACTCTAACTTGTTTCTCGGTTCTGGGTGAAGGCATTTCTTGAATTGCCTTGACTTTGTCTGGATCCACTTCAGTTCCTCGTTTGCTGACGATGAAACCAAGGAGTTTTCCTGAGTAGACACCAAAGGTACATTTGTTGGGATTCAGGCGAAGCTGAAACTTCCGTAAGCGTTGAAATAACTTTGTTAGATTCTGTATGTGATCTTCCTCATTCTCTGACTTAGCAATCATGTCATCCACATAGACTTCCACTTCCTTAGGCATCATGTCGTGGAAAAGTGTAGTCATGGCTCTTTGATATGTTGCCCCTGCGTTCTTTAGTCCAAAAGGCATAACGCGATAGCAGAACGTGCCCCAGGGGGTGACGAAAGCTGTTTTCTCCATGTCTTCAGGTGCCATTTTGATCTGGTTGTATCCCGAAAATCCATCCATGAATGAGAAAACTTTGGATTTTCCTGTACTGTCAACCAACATGTCAATATGTGGTAAAGGAAAATCGTCCTTAGGGCTAGCCTTGTTCAAATCTCTGTAGTCGACGCACATGCGGACTTTTCCGTCTTTCTTAGGAACGGGAACAATGTTAGCCAACCACTGAGGGTATTCTGAAGTGACGAGGAAACCAGCGTTGATTTGCTTTTGAACTTCCTCTTTGATTTTCATAGCCATCTCTGGATGAGTTCTTCTTAATTTTTGCTTGACCGGAGGGCATTATGCTTTTAATGGTAAGTGATGCTCCACTATACTGGTATCCAACCCTAGCATATCCTGATAAGACCAAGCGAAGACATCTGAGAACTCTTCGAGCAGCTGTATCAAACTCTCTCTAATCTCTGAACTGAGCGAAGCTCCAATCTTAACCTCTTTTCTGTTTCCATCGGAACCAAGGTTAATGATCTCTAGAGGCTCATTGTAGGGCTGAATGGCCTCTTCCTTTTGTTGAAGTAACCGTGCAATTTCATTGATATTTCTTCGTTTTCTTCTTCCTCTGCCTCGAATACAGGAAACCCAAAGCTTGGAGAAGTCATACGGTCGCACATTTCAACGGGGTATTTTATGATTAATCTGCATATGTGTGATAAGTTTTATTTAGACAACGAGGGAAGACTCGGTGTATGCAGTTAATGGAATTTTTGATGTTTTTTAAAGGTGTTTTTTAGGATTACCAATTTCCGAAAAAAAAGAAAAGGAAAAACTAACGAAGGAACAAAATGACATTTTTATTTATTTACAGTCATTTCTTGAAACAAAGACCCTATAAAACAAAACTCTATTGCTTTGGGCGAAGCAAAGAGGGACATTTTCCTAAGAAATAGTAAAATGCAAAGCCCTATGAAACATTTCTTCACCCTGGGCTATGGTGAGAGGACAAAATAACGGTGAAAGTTCCTATTTAGGAGTGCGAACAACAGTTGAAACTTCAACAGCTGTCCAATAGTGGCGAACCCCATTGTGCACTAGGTAATCTGGAACCTTAGGCTTAAGGTGGCCTGTGGTAGGTCTTGATTTACCAACCACTGTCTTTGCAACACTTAGACGATCTTCTTCTACTTCAGCAGACTGAGCAGTGTGAGCATACCCATTACCAAATGGAGTATGTCGGTTTTCCTTTTGAGGAAACTTCCAATCTTCTGAATGGAGAGACTCGTTGTCGGAGACACTTTCGAGATCATCCTCTTCTGTATTTTGGTCTTGCTCTTCTCCCAAGATGGCATTGACTAGGTATGTGAACTCTAAATCAGTAGCCTCGGAAGGTGATTTGGGGATATAATCCTCAATGATGACTTCACCAGATGCTGATGATGAATAGCAAGGGTTATATATCTCTTTTGGCTGAGAGAGGTACTCGTAATCAATGTTCCATCCAGTTGGAACAATGTCTTCAAGAGAGATTCTTGAACTTTCAGGAGCGGAGTATTTCACCATGTAGTCGAATTTTCCGCTTGGTTCTCCTAATGTGTCCCAAGTTTCTTCAGGGATAGGAGGAACTTCTTCTGATGAACCATGACTTCTGGTGGTGAAGCTATTTGTAACTTCGTCACTGCTTGGTTGAGTCTTACTTTCAAATCCTTTAGTTGGATAACAGCAAGGCGAATCAGACTCTGATAGGGATATATATCCTGCCTCGAGAAGGTAGGACATACATTCCACCTTAAAATTCTCATCGGTGTCTTCTGTACCGATGGTATTGACTGTTTGTTGAACAGGTTGAAGAAAACCTCCACTGCGGAAAGTTTCTTGAATTGGTAGAACTACCTCAATTCCTGGAATAGCCTTTGACGATGTCGGAAAGAATCCAACTCCTGTTCTGTTCTTGTTGTTGGTAGGAATATCAATGTGCCCCCAACCACTGGTAGTGCCATCCTTTACAACTTGGATTGCATCTTTGTATGATGAAATAGACGCTGCTTTCTCCTTTCCTTTTTCCTTGTCCAAGGAAAGTGCTTGGAATTTGGTTCCAACGACTTCTTTTGGTTCTATGTCGGAGAATGATGACAGGTTACTGACGATCAAAGCTCGTTCTCTACATACGGTTACCAATTTCTCATTTCTAATGAACTTCAGTTTCTAATGAAGTGTTGAAGTAATTGCCCCAACCTCATGAAATCATGGGCGACCTAGCAAACAACTGTATTGTGCCGGGATATCCATAACTTGGAAAGTGATTTTAAACGTCTGAGGTCCAATAGTTATGGGAAGACCCACTTCTCTGAAAACTGACTTTCTCGATCCATTAAATGCTTTGACGATGACATGACTGTCTCTCAATGGGTAATCTTTGAAAGATAATCTTGACAATGTTGATTTAGGCATGACGTTGAGAGAGGATCCATTGTCTATTAGGACTCCTGTGAGTACATCACCCATGCAGCTAACTGAGATGTGAAGTGGCAGATTATGGTCCACTCCTTCTTCAGGAAGATCTTCGTCACAGAAACTCAAGCTAGTTCCTGCGGAGATGTTGGCAATGATACTGTTGAATTGTCCTACAGTAACACTTGCTTCTACAAAAGCTTGTTCCAAAACTTTCTGTAGAGCTTCCTATGAGCCTCAGAACTCAATAGTAGGGAGAGAACAGATATCCTAGACGGAGTATGTAGCAGCTGGTCTACAATGTTGTATTCACTCCTCTGGATTAACTTCAAGATCTCATCATTTTCTTTCGCTTGAACAACATTGGTCGGATGATTGTCTTGCCTATGTGGGGCTTCTTCCGAAGGCTTTTCCACATTTTCTGTTGCTCTGTTGAAGACTCGTCCACTTCTAGTGACTCGACTAATATCAGCAATGTTGACAACAGATGGTAATGGTATTTCCTTACCATTTTCAATGAATGTAGCATTGTACTTGTATGGTATAGCCTTGTCAGACTCATACGGTACAGGACCTGGTAGGTAGATGACTAACAGAGCAATTGCTGTCTTCCTGCTGTCATACTTGACTTGCGTTGGTTCAACTTGATTAATTTGAGGAGATACGGTAAAGACTTCGTCATCTTCTCTGTTGGCAAGAACTGTAATGGTATTATCATCCATTAGTTTCTGAATGTCGTTGCGGACGCGCAAACAACCTTGTGAATTTCTTCGACAAATTCTGCATCTACTGTAAGGATGGAAATCTGTTCCAAAGTAGGCAAGTCCATTTAAAGTCTTATGGAACCTGACTACCGATCCTTCGAGATCTTCAACTTTGTAGATTTTATATTCTCCTGGACATCCTTGAACCATGTTGACGTCGTACTCAGTTTTGGCTCGAATGTGTTGAATCCATCCTAAGTCCATTTGTTCTTGTAATGCAGCTTGAACTATGGCACATCCTTGATTATTCTTTGGACAAATTTCACATGTGAAGTAGTTGTGAGGTGGTACATGGCCGTATCCAGCTTGTCTAGCATGCATCTTGACGAGATTTTCCCCTATCTGACGAATATCGTAGACTTGAATAACGTTGGGGTGTTGATCTATCAAATTTAATGAAGCTTCTTTATGCTGCGGCAGAGGATTTTCCTGGACATTGGGATTAGTATCTTTGAAGGATAACATTCCGCTCTTCACTAATCTTTGAACGTCGGCCTTGAAACTGAAACATCTCTCAATGTTGTGACCTGGTGCCCCCTGATGATAGGGACAAGATTGATCAGCCTTGAACCAAGATGATGATTCGTTTATAGGATTTGAATGGCTCTTTGTTTGAACGAGTCCTTTCGCTAGTAATGTTGGGAATAAATCCGCATATGGCATTGGTATGGGATCAAAGGCAGGATACCTTGGAATCCGATTGTTGTTGAAATTATGAGGTCGAACCTGCTGCTGAGGTTGCTGCGACCTTTGTTGAAATGGTTGTTGCAAAACCTGAGGTTGATAAGCTGGCGCTGAGTTAACAACCGGAGTTACTGTAGCAACTTGAGGTGAAAACTTCTTCTTTGCTTTGTGCAAGACATTGCTGACATCTTGATCCTTTTTCTTCTGGAAAGAACTTCCATACTTCCTTGGACCGATAGAAGATTCTGGTTCTTTGTTCAAGCGTCCTTCTCGAACCGCTTCTTCTAAACGTACACCCATGTTTACCATCTCGGTAAAGTCACTTGTTGCACTTGCAACCATTCGTCTGTAGTAAAACGGACTCAAATTCTTGAGATAGATTTTTGTCATTTCTTTCTCTTCAAGTGGTGGACAAATTTGAGCAGCAATTTCACGCCATCTCTGAGCGTATTCCTTGAAGCTTTCTTTATCCTTTTGAGTCATGGCCCGGAGTTGATCTCTGTCGGGAGCCATATCCAGATTGTACTTATACTGTTTGACGAAGGCCTCTCTGAGGTCTCGAAAAGTATGAATCTCTGAACTGTCCAAGTTCATGTACCATTTGAGTGCATCACTAGTCAGGCTGTCTTGAAAATAATGAATGAGCAATTGTTGATTATCAGTCTGAGTTGACATTCTTCGAGCGTACATCACGAGATGACTTTGTGGGCATGAATTCCCTTTGTACTTTTCGAAATCTGGTACTTTGAATTTGTGAGGAATCTTAACATTTGGAACCAGACAGAGGTCTGCAGCATTCTTTCCAAATAGATCTTGTCCTCGGAGAGTCTTGAGTTCCTTCTGCATTTGCAGAAACTGTTCTTGGAACTCGTCCAATCTTTCATACACGCCAGCATCCTCACTTGGAGCGTGATGATATACTTGTCCCACCGGTGGAAGAAAAGTATGCATAATAGGCCGTGGAGAAGCCATGACAACAGATCTTGGTATCTCTGCATTCTGTTGTGTGAAACCCATTGCCGTTGCTCTTGGAACTTCAATTTCCAGAGGTTTGTAACCCTCCGGTGGTTGTATATTCATTGTAGATCTTGGAACTTCAGAAACTGGAGGTATGTACCCTTCTGGAGTAAAATTATACGGCATGCCCCAAGGTCGATCGGGCGGCATGGTATACTGAGGAATAGGAGTAGAAACAATCTCGGAAACCACAGTCCTTTGCGGTTCTTCTGGCGTTGGTCGATTCTACGCAACTACCAGGGCTTCTACCATACTATTGAGTCTTTCAACAGTACCCTTAAGAGTATTAATCTCTTCTCTGAGTTCTTCATTCTCTTGTTCAAAGTCTTCCATTCTTTTCTTGCGACTTGAACGAGTGTTGTATGGATGAGACAGCTTGAAAGTCTTTGTTCACCTCCTTCTCCTCCTCTCTTACTGGAGAAAGGAAAGTGACTATTAGATCCGCGACAATTCTCGTGTCAGTGCGTATGACTAAAGCGATGCATGATATGTAATTAAGTTATTATGTTTCAAGGAAACACCATAATTACGTTATGAAACATCAAACTTTTATTAATTAGGCGAAAACGCCGTTTTTTACACACTGTGAAAAAGGGAAATACAGAGAAACTGAGAGAAAGGACTCTAAAACTTTGATGAGGAGCCGACTTCACGTTCTAACATTTTCTTCTGTTTCTTGAGTTGAGCGTTCTCTGACGTGAGTTGATCGATGATCCATGAAGCAGGAGGGATATGATGAGAAAGTGATGATTGTGTCACTTGTCGATCGAGTACTTCCAGTAACTCATCCTTCCTTCTTAGGATGTTATGAATTTCAACATTTTCCGCGTTGACGATTCGATACTTGTTCCTCCAAGCATTCCTTTCTTGGCATACCTTGTTTAATGCCGCTTGTAATTTTTCAACATCGGTGCAGAAAAGGTAAATTGGTTCCCTTAGGGGAATAGGTTCTTGATGTTGATATGGCATCCTGAGCTTGAATGCTCTGACGCGTACCCATTGAAGGTAAGGATCCAAAGAGATGCAAAGATGTTTTCCTAACAATCTTCTCCCTTTTGTGTGAACAAGACGCCAGGCTTGGACAATTTCCTTCTTCAGCATGTTGCCATGATCGTCGATGTTCTTGAAGTACAGACCCTCCAATTGAATACTACTTGGAATATTTTTCATGGGATAGCCATATTGACGATGGGCTAAAGCTGGATTATAGCAGATTCCTCCCTTAGTTCCAATAAGGGGTACGTTGGGAACACTTCCGCAACTGAAGATGATCTTGGTTTCGTCGTTGTCAGGACTACACCAATCAATGTCTGTATGTGTAGCGAGGAAAATCTGATATCGAAGCCATAGGATTGACTCGAATCAATATTTCGTTTGAAATCGCCATCGCGCTTTATTTTTTCAAAGGAAAAGGGAAAAGAACGAAAAACCCAAAGTTTTGTTTTTAAAACAAGAAAGAGATCTCAGGTACGGGTGTTGATTATATGAGGGGAAGGTTTTAAGCACCCCTCATATCTGTGGTATTCCACAGGAACCTTTTTGAAAATCTATGTTGTGTGTGTGCTAAAAAAGGGTTTATTTTATTTTTTAAAATAAGCTCGGCAAAGCGTTAAGCTTTGTGCCTACATACATCCTCGGTGCAATGGAGAAGTCAGAGCTAATGTAGTTCCGCTTAAAGGGAAAACATTTTAAAAAAAAACGAATAAACACTTTATCGTCGTTGGAGAGAAATACTCAGCCATTGATCTTGAGCATGAGAACAAATGAGTTCTTTGCATCGCAAATGAAAGAAGGGCTCCAACTCGGATAAAATCGACGAGTATGCCACTAGCTCTCTCACGCGGAAAAGATCTCATTATATCAATCAATTTCAAAATCGTGGGGTATAACCACTCGTTTCGACAATTAATAGTGTCTAAACTTTTGAAGAAAAAGAGGAAAAGGCCACTAAGGGCAAAAGATATTTTTAAGAAAAAGGTTTTGAAAAGGTTTGCAAACATAAGAAGGTTTTTGAAAAAGGGAGAAGATTTTGAAAATTTAAGAATGGGAGGAGATGAAGAGGCTATCCTATTGCGTAAAATAAAAGCTAAGGAAAGAAACGGTCTAACCGAAGAAGAAGCCAACACTTGACATTGTGAGTTAAGGTAGATTTCCCATCCTTTGGAATATCAATACTAAACCAACATTATCACTTGGGGATCCAGATGAACTTATTATCTTAGCACCACTTTGCATTAAGCACATTAAAATTCTGACGAAAATCGGGCAGAGTAACGGCTGTTTTCGGGTAAAATCCTTATATCAATGCCTTGGAATTAACCATCAAGGGCTTTCAAGGAAGTACCTGCACATACAAACAAACAACAATCCAATGCCAGACAGACAGAATAACAGCAGAGTAACAATATCATGAGGGTCCAGAGGTACTAAGTCCATAAGTCCGAATCTCCAAAATGCTAGGGATAGTAACCAATAGTCCAAAAGAGAGCCTTAGGTGTTTTTTAGATTCTTGTTATTTATTAGTGTTTTAGCATAAAAGTAAAGTATGGTCCAAGTGGACAAAAGAAAAATAGCGGAAACATAAACATATGTCCAAATGGACAAAGAGAAAATAGCGGAATTATAAACGTCCAAATGGACAAAGAAAAAATGGCGGAATGTAAATATGATGAAATGATAAAATAAAGCAATAAAGCGTAAAATAAAAGAGCGATATAATAAATTGCGGAAATTAAAGTCAATTGTTAGATGTTAAAGATAACCATCTTGAAACTTGTCAAGTATGTTATCAAAGTTAGTAATTAAGATCGATGGTGAGTGAAGGATGTTCTCGGATTTAAAGTCAATGGAAACTTATCAGAAGCTTGATAAAATCATAGCGACTACACGATAAATTTCCATAAGTCTTAAATCAACCGCATACAATTCTCTTCCATATTTGATCTTTTTTAATTCGGGACACGAAATATTGCGCTATGTTAAGCAGATCGCCAAGTGATTTATGTAAAAATCACCCTACAACGAGGCCGGTCAAAGCTTTATGTGCTAATGCATGCGAGAGAAGCGATATGTAGATCACTCTCCGAAAGCAATACCGCACGAAAAGAAAAATGGTGAGTGATCTAGTCTTTACCAAGAATCCATAAGAATTCTCAAGGTATTAAGACTTTCATCGATCAAAATAAAGAGAAGTAAAAGATGGAACCACATTGAAAGCTCCTTTCATCCATAATTTCAATCACTTAATATTGCGGATTTGGATTCTCATCCTATCGACGCCCTAAGTCCATTGAAATTAGAGAGAAATTAGGCCTCTAACTTGTGATTCAAAGAAAATATCAAAAGAATGGAGTAGAAGATGAGTTAGAACCAAAGACAAGTCACAAAAAGGCAAAAAAACACATTCTGCTCAGCAAGCAATCGATTGCTCCAGGAGTGCAATCGATTGCTCCTTCTTCAATTTTCAAAATCTGCGCAGTTTTTCAACTGTGCAATCGATTGCAGCAAGAGAGCAATCGATTGCACTAGGCAATTTTTTCAAAAAAACAGCAATCAAAAGGAGTAAAACTAGTTTAAACATAAAATCAAACACCTTGAGATCTTGGATCAATTTGTGCACGAAAATGTATCAAGTAAGCAAGCAAATCTCATCAATGTAGCATCAAAGGTGCATCAAGCATAAACAACAATGGATCACATCTTGAATTATGGAATGGATCTAGAATTTTACCAAATCTTTCACAAACTTTGAATCTTCTTCAAGAACACACAACCACAAGCCTTGATCTCTCACAATTGATGAAGAAAGTAGTGTTTATGTTGAGGTTTAGCTCTAAATTAGTGAGGTTCAAGATGTGACTCACTAATTTTTATGGAAGAAGAAGAGAGCTTTGAGTGAGGGGTTTGAAAGAGGTGAGGAGAGAAAGAGCAAGAGTTTTCTTGGCTATCCAAGCTTCAAGAAATGAATTTGCAATAAGTTTTTTGGCTATCAAAGCTTGAAAAATGATGAGGGGAATGCCTCAATTTATAGCACTTAGGCTTGGGAAATTTTGTGGCTTGGAGTTAGGATTGGAAAATAGAATTAGGCTTGGGAAATGGTTTTGGAGCCAAAAATGAAATCCAATGGTCTTGATGCAATCACATGAGGGTTCAGGATTAGATGATGTAGGAAATCAAATGTAAGAACCAAGTCATGCTTCCCATGCTTGCAAATGATGTCAACACTTTCAAAAGCTGAATTTTGCCTTCATTCTTCAAAATTTCGCATTGGTGTAATTGATTGCTGTTTTGGTGCAATTGATTGCACTGCCTGAATTTAGTGAAAAAAGAGTTGGTGCAATCGATTGCTGTTTTGGTGCAATCGATTGCACAGAAAGCAGAATGCAAATCTGGTGAAAATCAAGTTGGTGCAATCGATTGCTCCATTATGCAAATCGATTGCTTCCTGAAGAATGCTGAAAAATGCCTTTTTGAGGGATATTTTGACTTGGTACCTACAAAACACAAACACACAAAAGCACAATGCAATATTTTTGGTATTTTGGTTAGTAAAACAATATATACAAGACTAAAACATGGGTGCTCGATGATTCCTTTGCAGTTGAATTGATCACAACATCACCAGTAGATCTCTAAGATGAAACTCTTGATTGATGATTGGTATACAAATGATGTGTAATCTTAGGGTCAAAAATTGGGGTATGACAGTATGAGTGAGAGACATGATTTTCTGTGACCAGTAAAGGCCATCCCTCATGTTCCAGAAAGTGCTAGACTTTGGCAGGTGCGAGACGAACCATTCGTATAACAACGGTACGCAGCATGTGATTAATCCTCCTCGCTGCAGGTTTCTTGAATGCACAGAGTGATAAGCATCCGCAAGCAAGGTTGGAACTGGATTTCCAATCAAACAGATCTTAATTGCGTTGATGTCGACGAAATCGTTAATGTTAGGAAACAAAAACAATCCGTAGATAAGCAATGCCAAGACTTCCTCAAATGCGCTCATATCTTGGATGCTGACGAAGTACCGAGCTTGATCTAACAAGAACTTGGAGGATAATCCTTGAATTCCTCCTCTACTCACCATATGAGTTCTGATGTCGACTGCGTTCAAAGGAGTAGTTGCAGCAATGATAATATCGTCAGGATTCTTTTCCAAACCGGAGTACGGATCATGCGCATACACGGGTATTCCAATACGACGAGATTACTCCTCCAACGTAGGCATGAGTTGATAATCTGGAAAGGTAAAGCAGTGATACGTTGGATCGTAAAACTGTAGCAAAGTGGGAAGGATCCCATCCACAATGTCAGTGCTGAGAAGAGGCAGAAGTTTTCCATACTTCTCTTTGAAAGCCTGGGGGTTGACCACCAGTTTTCCGAGCTTTTCCAATTCCTCTACCTTAGGAATCTTGAAGGTGTATTTCCTAGCTCTCTTTCTTCCTTAATCCATGGTATAGATCCTTAAGTCCTTTCTCCGTTTCTCTCTTTCTCTGAAGTTGAAAACGTTCGTTATTTAGTTTCCTTGAAAAACGACTCGAAAAAGACTCTTTTTTGGTTTTAATTATTATGAATGAATGCACACACAAGAGTTTTTAAACAAACATGGCGTAGAAGGGTATAATGGTCATGAAGTCACAACGCAAACCTCGCCCCAATGTTAAACTAAGGTTAAGGATTTTTGTACCTGTAGAACGGGTTCTAGGGGTCTCAGAGTTTTTGCTCAACCTTAAAGATACGTTGACTGGTATCTATAAGAGAGTTTTCTCTGAGTGTAGTATCTGCGTGACAATTACTTCCGTAATCACCGCTCTACGTCCTAAAAAAGGCTTTAAGTTGGGTTAATGTGTTTCTAGGTCCTCCTGGTACAAATCAGTCTCGGAATGCATTGGCGCAGTTAATCACAACCAGCCAGGCAAATCCCAAGAGTAGATTTGGAGACCAAGATTAGAGGGCCTTCACCGAGAAGACATCCTCCATCCTATCTTATGTTTCACTCAAATCCGGGTATAGGATTTCTCACCACAAGGGGGAATCAAGCCCTTTCCCGATACAGAATAAACAAAATAAACAAATATATATGCAACAATCACATGAAATGACACAGAGGTTAGGCAGGACCTCTCTTGTTTGAGGGGGAATTTGGCATCCCTAATTCCTCATTGGGGCTGGACCAGCAACAGGTCAACCATTGGTTTGGATGAAAAACCAAGGTTTTTAACACTTATATTCCCCAGCAGAGTCGCCATTTTTCTGTGGTGTCGTTTTTTTTACTTCCCCGTTTCACTTGGGAGGACAGCACGCTAGACCCTTCACGCGAAATTTGGAAGGAGAATGCGCCCGTGGTGGGATGAATTTTGTTTCAGTTCTTCCTACGATATCACACGAACTTTTTAATTGTCTTAACGAGTAGGAAAGGGGGAAAAGATATCAAATTAACCCTAGGAGTTTGCTAAGTGTGGGGATTCACCTAGACTAGAAATTCTGGAGTTCGGGGGGTCGGTTATACATAGGGAAGAGTTTAATCACCCCACATATCCGTAGTACTCTACGGGAATCTTCTCTGTGTCATTTGTGATTGTGTTTATTGCTAATGATTGGGAAAGTTTCTCCTTTGTGTTAGGAGAGAAAATTGAATTGATAAAAAAAGACAGACAGACAAACTGACAATTTTTGGTATTTTATTAGCTCGCTGAGATTCCTTGTGAACCTCATGCCTACATATCCCTAATGGAAGTCAGAGCTTAATGTAGTTCGGGGAACTAATTAGGGAAATTAATTATTTTTGGTGCCTTGCTTGAAGCTCAAGGTTGAAGCTTTGAATTAAATCTCTGTTTACAGTAAAGAGACATGAAGTCATCTTTATAGAGAAGTATTTCTACTATTCTACCACAAACATTAAAAGAGTGACAGAATAACTGAATTCATTTCATTAAGAGAGGGAGCCTACTTGGTTGATCAAGTATGACAATCAACATGCCTCTTGAATGAAAGAAGGATGCTCATCCAAATTAGGGACAGTTAATCACATGTCTGGGTTTTACTGCCAGCTCATGCCTTTCAAAATCCTAAATGGGAGACTTGATTAAAATTAAAATGAAATGTGATGCTTGTTTGTATGAGTGTGGTAGAGTAGTAAAAATATCTCTCTGTAGAGATAAGCTATGTCTATTTACTGTATAAAAGATTTGACTTTAGCTGGCTTGCATGAGGCTCAAGCTTGAGGCTTTTTGATTGTTTTTATTGACTCTGGGAGATAACTCTACTGGGGGTTAATTTACAGGGAATTTGTGTTCTGTACGAAGCCCAGAATTGTGGTTGACTCTTTTTAGGGAGACTCTATTTGTGTGTGCCTTGTACAAAGCCCAAGGTTGTGGCTAACTGCTGAGGATAACTGAGTTTTTTAAGACTATGAATGATTCTATTTTGTGTGTGCCTTGTACAAAGCCCAAGGTTGTGGCTGACTCTTAGCTGAGGAAGTTATTAATTTGTGCCTTGTATGAAGCCCAAGGTTGTGGCTACTCTAGCTAGGGAAAGATTATTTTCTGCCTTGTACAAAGCCCAAGGTTGTGGCGGACTCTTAAAGAAACTGATTATGGAAGACTCTATGGGGGAAAAGATCCTTGAGATTAGGGATCTTTGACACAGGGAAATATGGTTTATCTGCCTTGTACAAAGCCCAAGGTTGTGGCTACTAAAAATGAAAGACTCACTGGGGGAGTTTTATTTTGCTAGAGTTTTTAACAAACTAATTTATTTTTATGTTTTTTGGAAGCTAACCCTTTCCAGGGATTTTGACTCAGCTGGAGAAATAGTCTATTAAAATACTGAACTTTTATCATGTTTTTTGGAGGCTGACCCTTTCCAGGGGTTTTGATTCTTTTGAGGAATTTATCTTTTAAAAGAGTGAATCTTTGGATTTGAAGGAGTGATTTTGGAGGCTGACCCTTTCCAGGGGTTTTTCTTAAAATGAAGGAATGTGTGGAGGCTAACCCTTTCCAGGGGTTTTTGTTAAAAATGGCAGAAAGATTATCTAGTGGAGACTTCTTTTTTTAAAGCCCAAGATTAAGGCTGACACTGACTGAGAATAAGCAAATAAAGATCCTAGACTCTGCTAAGGAAGATTGATGAAGAAAAGGGTGACGGAGACTGCCATGTCTCTCATTCCAAAAAGTGTACTCAATATGGGATTGAGACAATCTTAGCTTGTTTAAAGTCTGGTTTAAAGAATGGAAGAAACTCACCAGGATAGGCTAAAAGGTAACTAAAGACCTGTTCCTATGTTTATAAGAAACCTGATGGGTCCTTGTATACAAGCTCAAGAGGAAGCTGGAAATGCTTTTAAGAAGCCCGTGGGTCCTTGTACAAAGCCCAAGAGGAGGCTAATCGAGGGTCATCGAGGGTCCATGTTATAGCACAAGAGAAAGCTATGTGGTTTTGAACTTATTTTGGCTCTAAGCAAATGGGTAAGAGGTTTCACCGGGAATAATTCCTCTTTGGGTGGATGTGTCTTATTTTGGGTTCTAAGGCTTTTACCAAGATGTTTCACCGGGAATAATTCATCTTGGGGGGTTTGAACTACAGATCTCTAATTAGGAAAGAGCTTTCACCGGGAAGACATTCTCAATCCTAGGCCATATTCCTATAATATATATATATATATATATATATATATATATATATATATATATATATATATATATATATATAGTTTAACTGTCCTAGGGTTTACACTCAAACGTAGTTCTAAACAAATATATAAACAGTTCTATATTTGACAGTAATTTAAATAAAGACTGTAAATTGAAAGCTTGTAAAGCCTAACCTGGATGGAGTGGAGGCCTTTGAAGAAGTATGTACAAAGCCTCAACAGCAATTTTGTTGTTTTATTGATAACAGTTGAATATTTATTATAAACAGTTAATGGTTTTGAAAACAGAAGAAGTGAAGACGGACAAAGGTCACATAGGTATCTGAAGAGTTTCACCGGGAATAATGCCCTTCAAATACCAGAAGAATGTTTTTAAAACAGAAAGGAGATTTTGTAAATACAGTTTTTGAAAACAAACTATGAAAAGAAAAAGGTGCTGGGACTTACACTCTATTAGAGGCCCATTAAAATATTTACCGTTATAAGAAACAGTCGTTTAAAAGAGATTGAAATATCTTTGAGATTTGACAAAAGTCAACCTAATTAAGGTAAAGACTAAGTCTATACTCAATTAAGACCTAAATGATTAGGGTTTTAACATAAAAATCATTTACAAAAAAAAAATATAATTAGGGTTAAAACAAAGGAAAATGTATTAAAAGTATTTTAGAAAATACATCATTTTAAACCTAATAAAAATACATCAAATAAATAATATTTTTTGTGATTTTTTTGGTTATTCATAAAATACATATATTAAATGATAAGTGTGTGAAAAATGAAGTGAAAACGATTTAATTTGATAGGTTAAATAATCATGAGAAGTTGTGAAGAAAATAAGTGAAAAAAAGTGATAAAAAATAAGGATTGTCTCCACCAAGGCTTGAACCCACGCTTCCATGGTTACCACACAAAACAAAGCCAACTGAGCTACACGCTCAGTGTGACTAAAGAGGGATTCCATTTGATTATATGTAAAACACGCGCGTTTAAAATAAAAAGTGAAAACAAAAGGTCTGAGGGGGGGATCGAACCCCAGACCTAAGGCATGAGAAAGTGAGAGGCGCTTGTAACCCAGTGAGCTGAACGTTTTAGTCGTTCAAAACACGCTTCCAATTGATTATATTTTAAACTTGCTTCTGAGAATTCAAAAAAAACGCGCGCAAAGCATCTTCATCTTCAACCTCACGATTTCAATTTCTGGAAATCCTATCTCCCTCAATTCTCAACTAAATTCAAAGATGTAAAGATGGATTTTTCTCGTTTTTGGACGAGGATCATGATGGTGTCCTTCAATTTCAATAATTCTAAGCGTAACATAAAATTCGCAAGCATGAACACTAAGAACCCTAAAACTGAAATTAAACATGAAATACTATATATGCATGATTTGATGCAATTGATTGAGGGTTAATGATCTATGAAGGTGCAGAAACCAACTGGTAACTTCATTTTAGATTTATCATGCGTGAATCATAGAGTTTGAAGCTTTTGAAACATACCTGAAAAATGAAGATTTGGCTCTGATCAAAGTGTGTTGCAGAGTTGTTGCAACAATCCAGATAGCTTCAGTGATCCTCCTGGAAGGTGTTGAGATGCTTAACTTGGATTGAAAGTGCCCAGAACCTCTTGCTCGACCCCAACTGCAACAACTCCAAGTGAGAGGTGAAAATGATGATTCTCCACGTACAGAAGTGTTTCAGAGGTTTGGATCACCTCTAAATGACTCCCCTAAGGTGTTTGAATACTTAATTCCAAAGGAAGAGCTTTGGTTTGAAGAATCCGAGTCTTCTTGCCAAAGAACCTTTGAAAACCTTAAGTATGAAGAAAGAAGAGAGAAAGCAAGAATTCTGTTGCTTTGGTGTGTTTAATTACTGAGGTATGCACTTGTATTTATAGGCAAATGAATGCAGAGCAATTGGACATCGTGAGCTTGCTTAGGGAAGGAAGTTTGGTTTCTTAAGCATGAAGGAATTCAAAGAATATCCCAAGTGCAATGATGAGCTCTTTGATACCACTCCCTAGCCATCGGTTTTGCTTGATCTTAGGGGACAATTCTGATGCAGAAGTGAGCTCCAATTGGTTGGGAAAAGATTCCTTTGGTGATTCATCAATTTGCCATAAATTCCCAAATGTAATAATTACATAATCACATGCCTTTGTTTTTGGGAATATTCTCCAATCCTTATGCAATGATGGAAATTGATGTATGGCATGCTTGCAGATGTATTAGAGGTCGTGTAGCATCACTTAGTGAAGCTAATTACACAAAATTGCAAAGTTCCAAATTGTACATGACCTATAATTTCACTTCATGAGGCCAACTTTGAACAAGCATAACTCCTAGCTCAAAATGAATTTGGAGAAGGTTGAGCACAATTTGGAAAGCCCTAAACATCTACTTCAAATCATTAGTTTGGGGTTTCTTCAGAATCATTTGGGAAAATTGTGAAAAATGAGCCCAAAGTTGGATGAAAACTAGGTTAAAAACACTTAGAAATTTTTTTAAGTTTTTATAACCTAAAGCTTGAAAATTCCAAATCTCTTAAATGATTGATTTCTTGAAAAAAGTTGCATTGTAAGATTTTGTTTTATTTTGCAAGATCTACAACTTTCATGTTGGAAGTTTTTTGAGTTGTGTAGGTGAAATTTTGAGTTCCCACAATGCCCTCAAAAACCCTAATTCCCGACTTTTTGCTCCTTGATGAATCCTCTTGAATTTCTTTGGTCAAATGACTTTAATAACCATATATTGATGATATTGATCTTTAAAAGTCATGGTTTGACCAAAAATCTTAAAAGTCAAAGGTGATCTTATATAGTTGACTTTTTCCAAATAAAGTGAGATTTTGGACTTTTGTGTGGAATCAAGATCTTCTCCTCAAATGAGTGATGTAAATGGATTATATTGAGGTAATATAAGTCCTTGAACCATGTCTTTGAGTTTTGGATCCATGTCCTGATTAAAAGTCAACCATCCAGGTGAATTAGGTCAAAAACCTTAATTGTCGACCAGGTGAAATTGATGACTGTGGATCTTGAATTAGAGTGTAATGCCCAATGGATATTGTTATATGGATCATTTGAAGATGATTGAAGTCTTTGATAGAGGCCTTGGACCTTTTTAGGGTTTCCCAAAGGTAATCCCTGATTTTAGTCCTTGATGGGCTCAAAACCCTAGATTGGTGAGGTAGGCAATCCTTAGTCCAGGTGATGGGTATCTAATCAATCATAGGTGGATACAATGAAGCTTTTGAGTCCTATGATTGTGTTAGAGACTAATTCTTCTATTGATTGATCCTTTGCCTGAGTTCTTTTACTTCTGACCATCCTCAATTAAATGCCAGATGAAGAAGTAACTGTTCTTGGGTATTTGTTTTGATCTGATGAAAAGCCTGAAGATATGACATCTCAGGGGGGTCAAAAATTAGGGTATGACAATTACAAGAGCAAATGGACTTAGGATGGATTCAACACATCCGAGTCAAAACTAAATACGACGTCAACATGGTTCAAGGATGTCCTAGAGAATACAAAATCTACAAAGTCAAAGATCTCGAAGGATCAGTAGTCAGGTTCCATAAGACTTTAAATGGACTTGCCTACTTTGGAACGGATTTCCATCCTTACAGTAGATGCAGAATTTGTCGAAGAAATTCACGAGGATGTTTGCGTGTTCGCAACGACATTCAGAAGCTAATGGATGACAATACCATTACAGTTCTTGCAAACAGAGAAGATGATGAAGTCTTTACCTTATCTCCTCAAATTAATCAAGATGAACCAATGCAAGTTAAGTATGACAACAGGAAGATAGCAATTGCTCCATTAGTCATCTACTTACCAGGTCCTGTGCCGTATAAGTCTAGCAAAGCTATACCATAAAAATACAACGCTACATTCATTCAAAATGGTAAGGAAATACCATTACCATCTGTTATCAACATTGCTGACATTAGTCGAGTCACTAGAAGTGGACGAGTCTTCAACAGAACAACAGAAAATGTGGAAAAACCTTCGGAAGAATCCCCACATAAGCAAGACAATAATCCGACCAATGCTGTTCAAGCGAAAGAAAATGATGAGATCTTGAAATTAATCCAGAGGAGTGAATACAACATTGTAGACCAGCTGCTACATACTCCGTCTAGGATATCTGTTCTCTCCCTACTATTGAGTTCTGAAGCTCATAGGGAAGCTCTACAGAAAGTTTTGGAACATGCTTTCATAGAACCTGGTGTTACCGTGGGACAATTCAACAACATCGTTGCCAACATTTCCGCAGGAACTAACCTGAGTTTCTGTGACGAAGACCTTCCTGAAGAAGGAGTGGTACATAACCTTCCACTTCACATCTCAGTTGGCTGCATGAGTGATATACTCACAGGAGTCCTAATAGACAACGAATCCTCTCTCAACGTCATGCCCAAATCAACAATGTCAAGATTATCCTTCAAGGATTTCCCGTTAAGGGACAGTCACGTCATTGTCAAGGCGTTCGATGGATCGAGGAAGTCAGTTTTTTAAGAAGTGGATCTTCCCATAACTATTGGACCTCAGACGTTCAAAATCACTTTCCAAGTTATGGATATCCCAGCACAATACAGTTGTTTGCTAGGTCGCCCATGGATTCATGACGCTGGGGCAATTACTTCAACGCTTCATCAGAAACTGAAGTTCATTAGAAATAAAAAATTGGTAACTGTATGTGGAGAACAAGCTCTGATCGTCAGCAACCTGTCATCATTCTCCGACATAGAACCAAAAGAAGTCGCTGGAACTAAATTCCAAGCACTTTCCTTGGATAAGGAAAAAGGAAAGGAGAAAGCAGCGTTTATTTCTACCAAGATGCAATCCAAGTTGTAAAGGATGGCACTACCAGTGGTTGGGGGCACATTAATATTCCTACCAACAACAAGAGCAGAACAGGAGTTGGATTCTTTCCAACAACATCAAAGGCTATTCCAGGAATTGAGGTAGTTCTTCCAATTCAAGAAACTTTCCGCAGTGGAGGTTTTCTTCAACCTGTTCAGCAAACAGTCAATACCATTGGTACGGAAAACACCGATGAAGAGGAATGGCTATCCTATCTTAACAAAGCAGGATACGTCTCCCTACCAGAGTCTGATTCACCTTGCTGTTATCCAACTAAAGGATCTGAGAGTAAGACTCAACCAAGTAGTGACGAAGTTACTAACAGCTTCACCACCAGAAGTCATGGTTCATTAGAAGAAGTTCCTCCTATCCTCGAAGAAACTTGGGATACACTAGGAGAACCAAGCAGAAAGTTCGACTACATGGTGAAATACTCCGCTCCTTAGAGTTCAAAAATATCTTTTGAAGACATTGTTCCAACTGGATGGAACATTGACTATGAGTACCTTACTCAGCCAAAAGAGATATATAACCCTTGCTATTCATCATCATCAACTGGTGAAGTCATCATTGAGGATTATATCCCCAAGTCACCCACAGAGGCTACGGATTTAGAGTTCACATACCTAGTCAATGCCATCTTGGGAGAAGAGCAAGACCAAAATACAGAAGAAGATGATCTCGAAAGTGTCTCCGACAACAAATCTCTCCATTCGGAAGATTGGAAGTTTCCTCAAAAGAAAGTTCGACATACTCCACTTGGAAATGGGTATGCTCACACTGCTCAGTCTGCTGAAGTAGAAGAAGATCGTCTGAGTGTTACAAAGAAAGTGGTTGGTAAATCAAGACCTTCCACAGGCCAGCTTAAGCCTAAGGTGCCAGATTACCTAGTGCACAATGGGGTTCGCCACTATTGGACGGCTGTTGAATTTTCGTCTGTTGTTCGCACTCCTAAGTAGGAACTTTCGCCGTTATTTTGTCCTCTCACCATAGCCCAGGGTGAAGAGATTTTTCATAGGGGTTTGCATTTTACTATTTCTTAGGAAAATGTCCCTCTTTGCTTCGCCCAAAGCAATAGAGTTTTGTTTTATAGGGTCTTTGTTTCAAGAAATGATTGTCGATAAATAAAAATGTCATCTTGTTCCTTCGTTATTTTTTCCCTTTTCTTTTTTTTTTCGGAAATTGGTAATCCTAAAAAACACCCTTAAAAAACATCAAAATATTCCATTAACTGCATACACCGAGTCTTCCCTCGTTGTCTAAATAAAAATCATCACACATATGCAGATTAATCATAAAACACCCCGTTGAAACGTACGACCGTATGACTTCTCCAAGCTTTGGGTTTCTTGTATTCGAGGCAGAGGAAGAATAAGACGAAGAAATATCAAAGGAAATCTCACGGTTACTTCAACAAAGGGAAGAGGCCATTCAGCCATACAATGAGCCTCTAGAGATCATTAACCTTGGTTCCGATGGAAACAGAAAAGAGGTTAAGATTGGAGCTTCGCTCAGTTTAGAGATCAGAGAGAGTTTGGTACAATTGCTCAAAGAATTCTCAGATGTCTTCGCTTAGTCCTATCAGGATATGCCAGGGTTGGATACCAGTATAGTGAGCATCATTTACCATTAAAACCAGAATGCCCTCCGATCAAGCAAAAATTGAGAAGAAATCATCCGGAGATGGCCATGAAAATCAAAGAGGAAGTTCAAAAGCAAATCAACGCTGGTTTCCTCGTTACTTCAGAATACCCTAAGTGGTTAGCTAACATTGTTCACGTTCCTAAGAAAGACGGAAAAGTCCGCATGTGCGTCGACTACAGATATTTGAACAAAGCTAGCCCTAAGGATGATTTTTCTTTACCACATATTGACATGTTGGTGGACAGTACAGCAAAATCCAAAGTTTTCTCATTCATGGACGGATTTTCAGGATACAACCAAATCAAGATGGCACCTGAAGACATGGAGAAAACAGCTTTCATCACCCCCAAGGGCATGTTCTGCTACCGCGTTATGCCTTTTGGACTAAAGAACGCAGGGGCAACATATCAAAGAGCCATGACTGTGAATACAAGATTACAATCACAAAGATGTTTTTGATTAATGGCAAACTCAATAAGCACACAAGCAACAAGGTGAAAGCAGAAAACTCAAAGAAAAGCAAGCATTGATCACTCATGTCAGAACAGGTCGACCTATTATGCTTATAGGTTGACTCAACACAAGCAAAACAAGAAGAATGCAGAAAAGCAGCAGTTAGGTCGACCTACTGTCAACCTAGGTCGACCTAAAATGGAGAAAAATCCATATACCTCTGCTAGGTCGACTCACACATCATCTAGGTCGACCTAAATTGATGAAATTTATATACCAGTCTGCTAGGTCGACCTACACAACAACTAGGTCGACCTAATCTGAGAAAATGTCCCCAGAATGCATTTGAAGAGGATTCTGGTCGACCTACTCCTTAAACAGGTCGACCTAACTGGGAGCAAAATTCTGCAAGCACTGCTAGGTCGACCTAAGCTCTACAAGAGGTCGACCTAACTGATCAAGAATGCCAAAAATTCTGTTTCTCTCATCTCCAACTGCTAAGTTATCTTATATATTATCAAAGGTTCATTATTCAATGTAACACCAACGACTGAAAGATACAAAAACGCTTCTCATCTTCGTTCTTCATCATCTCCAACACAATTACACATAATCATTCTTGCGTTGCGGGTTAGTGATGAGTTCGATAACGTCCATGGAACGGAATTGAAGATTCCTAGTGGGTGAAGGTTTGTGGGGTTTGTTGGTGAATAAAATCTGCGGGTTTTGTCCTCCACGACGGGTGGTTCTTGGGGTTTTTATCAAGAGGCGTTCATTGAGGATTCGGCTAAGTGTAACGATTGAGGAACGGGGAGTTCAAGGAATCAAGACACTGCAGAAGGGAATCAAAGTGAAGCTCTTGGATAACCTTGATCTTGCTGAAGATTAAGGGGGAAGAAGATTCAAAGGATCGACATAATTGGTTTATCGTTTATCGCTTTGTTATCTTCTTTGTATATACTGCTTTCAACATTAATGAAAGATTACCCAATTTCAATTTGGAATTGGGGGCAGACGTAGTCGTAGCGAGGACGATCGACGAACTGCCTAAACAAATATCGTGTTCTTGTCGCTTTTACTTTTTCATTTACATTCTGTTCATATTTGGTTATAATAGCAAATTGATCAACGATTCGAGTGTTAAGATTGTGAATTAAGAACTTACATAAACATCACAATCCACCACACATTGAATTACCTTCAATTTGATCATTATCACCAAGTGTTTGTATATTTGTTTCTATCACTCTTACTGCATTGCAAACATTGTCCATCATACAAAAAGTTAATCTGATTTTCAATAAGAGAACGCTTTGATTCTGCAACATATACTCTTATCATTTACCTCAAGTCTTTGACTGGTTTTTAAACACATATATAATCGTTTCGATAGTGGTTCGGAATAGACGCGAGTCGATTCAGAATCACTTCCGCTGAAAAGTCGTTTAAATCCGTAAAACTGTGAACGATCTATTCACCCCCCCTTCTAGATCCTAAGGCCAGCGTCTAACAATGACTACACTTTTCCACGACATGATGCATAAGGAAGTGGATGTTTATATGGATGACATGATTGCCAAATCAGAAAATGAGGAAGATCACATACAGAATTTGACAAAGTTATTTCAACGCTTACGGAAGTTTCAGCTTCGCCAGAATCCCTACAAGTGTACCTTTGGTGTCTACTCATGAAAACTCCTTGGTTTCATCGTCAGCAAACGAGGAATTGAAGTGGATCCAGACAAAGTCAAGGCAATTCAAGAAATGCCTTCGGCCAGAACGGAGAAACAAGATATAGGATTTCTTGGATGTCAGAATTACATCTCGAGATTCATATATCTCATGACTGCAACTAGTGCTCTAATTTTCAAACTTCTACGGAAAAATCAAAGTTGCGTCTGGACAGACGATTGTTAGAAAGCGTTCGACAGCATTAAGGAATATCTGCTCGAACCGCCCATCTTGTCTCCTCCAGTGGAAGGAAGACCTTTGATAATGTACTTAACCGTCTTAGAAGATTCCATGGGTTGTGTCCTTGGATAGCAAGACGAGACTAGAGGAAAAGAGCGTGCCATCTACTACCTGAGCAAGAAATTCACTGACTGTAAATCCCGCTACTCCATGCTCGAGAAGACCTGTTGTGCTTTGGCCTGGGCTGCCAAGCGTCTCTGCCAGTACATGATTCGATATACTACTTGTTTGATCTCCCATATGGATCCAATCAAGTACATCTTCGAAAAGCCTGCCTTAACCGGGAGAATTGCCCGTTGGCAGATGCTGTTATCAGAATACAACATTGAGTATCACGCACAGAAAGCCGTGAAAGTAAGCATCCTAGCTGAGCAACTGGCTCACCATCCACTCAATGGTCATGAATCAACCTGTTTTGACTTTCCGGACGAGGAAGTCATGTACCTCAAGATGAAAGATTACGACGAGCCACTGCCAGACGAAGGACCTGAGATAGGATCCCAATGGGGCTTGATCTTTGACGGAGCCGTCAATGCTTATGGACGAGGAATTGGGGCAATCATTGTTACCCCTCGAGGTACCCATATTCCATTTACCGCCAAATTAACTTTCAAGTGCACAAACAATGAGGCCGAATATGAAGCTTGCATCATGGGTCTCGAAGAAGCCGTGGATCTAAGAATCAAACACTTGGATGTATACGGAGATTCTGCTTTGGTCATCAATCAAATCAAAGGAGAATGGGAAACATGCCAACCTGGGCTAATCCCTTACAAAGACTACGCGAGAAGATTGTTACCATTCTTCGACGGGGTAGATTTTCATCACAAGCCTCGTGAAGAAAATAACTTGGCTGATCAATAGCCACACTCTCTTCCATGATTAGGATAAATCATTGGAATTACATTCCTCAGATCGATGTTATACGCCTGGATAGGCCCGCTCATGTTTTCACAGTAGAAGCAATCATCGACGACTAACAGTGGTATCAACCTCCCCTCGTTTCGGATGTCTGTATCTCGAAACTGGTCTCAGTTGTGATAACCTCCCCTCGATCCGGATGCCCAATCACGGAACTGGTCTCAGTTATATTAATGTAAACAAGCTCCCCTCGTTTCGGATGTATGTATCTCGAAACTGGTCTCAGTTGTGATAACCTCCCCTCGATCCGGATGTCTAATCGCGGAACTGGTCTCAGTTATAATGATGTAAACAACCTCCCCTCGTTTCAGATGTCTGTATCTCGAAACCTGTCTCAGTTGTGATAACCTCCCCTCTATCCGGATCGAGGGGAGAAAGTTTTTGATGTCGTGATACCACTGTTAGTCGTCGATGATTGCTTCTACTGTGAAAACATGAGCGGGCCTATCCAGGCGTATAACATCGATCTGAGGAATGTCATTCCAATGATTTATCCTAATCATGGAAGAGAGTGTGGCTATTGATCGGCCAAGTTATTTTCTTCACGAGGCTTGTGATGAAAATCTACCCCGTCGAAGAATGGTAACAATCTTCTCGCGTAGTCTTTGTAAGGGATTAGCCCAGGTTGGCGTGTTTCCCATTCTCTTTTGATTTGATTGATGACCAAAGCAGAATCTCCGTATACATCCAAGTGTTTGATTCTTAGATCCACAGCTTCTTCGAGACCCATGATGCAAGCTTCATATTCGGTCTCATTGTTTGTGCACTTGAAAGTTAATTTGGCGGTAAATGGAATATGGGTACCTCGAGGGGTAACAATGATTGCCCCAATTCCTCGTCCATAAGCATTGACGGCTCCGTCAAAGATCAAGCCCCATTGGGATCCTATCTCAGGTCCTTCGTCTGGTAGTGGATCTAAGAATCAAACACTTGGATGTATACGGAGAATCTGCTTTGGTCATCAATCAAATCAAAGGAGAATGGGAAACACGCCAACCTGGGCTAATCCCTTACAAAGACTACGCGAGAAGATTGTTACCATTCTTCGACGGGGTAGATTTTCATCACAAGCCTCGTGAAGAAAATAACTTGGCCGATCAATAGCCACACTCTCTTCCATGATTAGGATAAATCATTGGAATGACATTCCTCAGATCGATGTTATACGCCTGGATAGGCCCGCTCATGTTTTCACAGTAGAAGCAATCATCGACGACTAACAGTGGTATCACGACATCAAAAACTTTCTCCAAAGGCAAGAGTACCCTCTTGGGACATCAAAGAAAGATAGAAAAACTTTGAGAAAGTTAGCTGGCAGATTCTTCCGGAATGAAGATGTTATGTACAAGAGAAATTTCGACATGGTCCTTCTGAGATGCGTTGACAAGAAAGAAGCAGAAATACTCATGAGAGAAATACATGAAGGTTCCTTTGGTACTCACACCAATGGACACACCATGACATGGAAAATACTGAGAGCAGGATATTATTGGCTGACGATGGAGTCAGATTGCTATCAGTATGTAAAGAGGTGTCACAAATGTCAGATCTATGCCGATAGAATTCATGTGCCACCATCTTTTCTCAACATACTCTCTTCCCCTTGGCCTTTCTCCATATGGGGAATCGACATGATTGGAATGATCGAGCCAAAACCGTCCAACGAACATCGCTTCATCTTGGTAGCCATAGACTATTTCACCAAGTGGGTCGAAGAAGCTTCATATGCAAACGTCACAAGACAAGTTGTCGTCAGGTTTATCAAGAATCACATCATCTGTCGCTACGGCATTCCTAGCAAGATAATCACTGACAATGGGTCAAATTTGAATAACAAAATGATGAAGGAACTTTGTGAAGAATTCAAGATTGAACATCACAACTCATCTCCTTACAGACCAAAGATGAATGGAGCTGTAGAAGCAGCTAACAAAAACATCAAGAAAATCATTCAGAAAATGGTCATCACTTACAAAGATTGGCATGAAATGCTCCCGTTCGCTCTTCATGGTTACCGTACATTTGTACATACTTCGACTAGAGCAACTCCTTTCTCCCTTGTATATGGCATGGAGGCAGTCCTACTACCCATAGAGGTTGAGATCCCATCAATGAGAGTCTTGATGGAGGCAAAATTAACAGAAGCTGAGTGCTGTCAAAGCAGATTCGATGAGTTGAACTCAATCGAAGAAAAGCGCATGACAGCTTTATGCCACAGACATCTATATCAACAAAGAATGAAGAAAGCTTTCGACAAAAAGGTTCGACCTCGCACAATCAAAGAAGGCGACCTTATACTAAAAAAGATTCAATCTTTTCTCACGGATTCGAGAGGGAAATGGACTCCCAATTATGACAGCCCATACGTGGTCAAGAGAGCTTTCTCGGGAGGAGCCTTAATACTCACGACTATGGATGGAGAAGAATTCACCCGTCCTGTGAACGTCGACGCAGTCAAGAAATACTTCGCCTAAATAAATAAAAGAACAGCTCGCTAAGTTGAAAACTCGCAAAGAGCGGCTTAGGCAAAAAAGAGCGTCTCATTGAATCGAAAACCCGAAAGGGAGATTCACGAAAAAGTTAGAGACATAAAATGTATATAATCAATCCCGGTAGACTTAAAACCCGGAAGGGGTAGTCTACGCAAAAGTTAGGGATATATGTCAAGTAACTGTGTTTAGGACAAACTTGATCATTCAAAAAATCCATAGCGGAGTATTCATCATCAGTAGGTCATCTTCTACGAAGCACGAATACAGCGCAACTCGGAGTGGAAGGGAAAGATAACGGTTGTCACGTTTCAACGTAGCCCTTTTCCCTAAAATTACCAATTTCCAACTTTGTAAATACTCCATGGAATCAAGCATTTGGCTGATTACCGTTCCATATATAATAATTCGAGCTTTGTGCCTTTTCTTTGCAATCGAGTCTTATTCAGTTTCTTAAAATGCGTTTTAAGTTTAAATAGTCATTTTCTTGAAACAAAATGTTTTCATAAAATAAAATGAATTTACTTACAAAATAAAGGTGAAATTTCTTTCTAATGTTTACAAACAATAGGAAGAATGCAAACAGCTGTTCCGAAAACGGTTGAGACTCCGGGAAAACACTTCCCCACGAGGTCGCTTTGCAAACATCTCCCGATAACGGATCTTCACTCCAAGTCATATCACTTCACTCACTTCAAATACCGGATGACCAATAACCAATTATCCCCAACGGAGTGCAAACTGCAAGAAGAAGACATCTTCTGATCAACAAAAATTCAAGTCACCGGATTTCACATCCGCGACAATTCTATTCACATTCACTTTACATTTTATCATCACAATATTCATGCATGCTTCACGCATCATATCATATATCTGCATAGTTAAGTTTATCTAGCTAGGTTTTGATCCTGCGATTACCCAAGACACGTGGACCTCAACTCGAGTTTCCCCGGCAAAACAACAAAGTGCATTCCTCTGCACGGAGACGGTTTGTATACCAGGAAAAATCCCTAGCAAGTCAGCAAATGGTGATCTCCTTCAAAGAGATAGTTTGTTCACTTTTGTTGCTACTTCCAGGCAAAATCAATAGGTGGTAGTCTTCCTCAAAAAGATAGTTTATCCACTTTTGGATTTCCCCACGGAATCGACAAATGACGGTTTTCCTTCTAGAAAATGGTTTAACAAATCCCAGCGGAGTCAGTGAATGGCAGTCTTCGTCAAGAAGATAGTTCAGATTCCTCATCATAAGTCGATGGATGGCAGTTTTTGTCCCAAAAACCGTTCATCCGCTTTCTAGAAAAATCATTAGCCCCTCAAAAGGACACAAGATAATATGGTATTCCTTCGAAGATGCCAAGCTGAAGGAAAGTATGATGAAGTTTCTCGTTAACCGTCAAATGGTATCTCTCCGACAGACACTGGCGAGAAGTTTAATGAGGAGACATACCCTTAGAAATGTTCTCTTTATCTGAGATATTGTCCAAATTACAACTGAGACCAATTTCGAGATACGGACATCCGAAACGAGGGGAGGTTGTTTACATTATCATAACTGAGACCAGTTCCGCAACTAGACATCCGGATCGAGGGGAGGTTATCATAACTGAGACCAGTTCCGTGATTAGACATCCGGATAGAGGGGAGGTTGTTACAACTGAGACCAGTTTCGAGATCCAGACATGCGAAACGAGGGGAGGTTGTTTACATTATTACAACTGAGACCAGTTTCGAGATACGGACATCCGAAACGAGGGGAGGTTGTTTACATTATTATAACTGAGACCAGTTCCGCGATTAGACATCCGGATCGAGGGGACGTTATCACAACTGAGACCAGTTTCTAGATACAGACATCCGAAACAAGGGGAGGTTGTTTACATTACCATAACTGAGACCAGTTCCGCGATTAGGCCTCCGAATCAAGGGGAGGTTATCACAATTGAGCCCAGTTTCGAGATACAGACATCCGAAACGAGGGGAGGTTGTTTACATTATTATAACTGAGACCAGTTCCGCAATTAGACATCCGGATCGGGGGAGGTTATCACAACTGAGACAGGTTTCGAGATACAGACATCCGAAACGAGGGGAGGTTGTTTACATCATTATAACTGAGACCAGTTCCGCGATTAGACATCCGGATCGAGGGGAGGTTATCACAACTGAGACCAGTTTCGAGATACATACATCCGAAACGAGGGGAGCTTGTTTACATTAATATAACTGAGACCAGTTCCGCGATTGGGCATCCGGATCGAGGGGAGGTTATCACAACTGAGACCAGTTTCGAGATACAGACATCCGAAACGAGGGGAGGTTGTTTATATTATCATAACTGAGACCAGTTCCGCGATTAGACATCCGGATCGAGGGGAGGTTATCACAACTGAGACCAGTTTCGAGATACAGACATCCGAAACGAGGGGAGGTTGTTTACATCATTATAACTCAGACCAATGCCGCGATTAGACATCCGGATCGAGGGGAGGTTATCATAACTGAGACCTGTTTCGAGATACAGACATCGAAACGAGGGGAGGTTGTTTAAATCATTATAATTGAGACCATTTCCGCGATTAGACATCCGGATCGAGTGGAGGTTATCATAACTGAGACCAGTTTCGAGATACAGACATCCGAAACGAGGGGAGGTTGTTTACATTATTATAACTGAGACCAGTTCCGCGATTAGACATCCGGATCGAGTGGAGGTTATCACGACTGAGACCAGTTTCGAGATACAGACATACGAAACGAGGGGAGGTTGTTTACATTAATACAACTGAGACCAGTTTCGAGATACGGATATCCGAAACGAGGGGAGGTTGTTTACATTATTATAATTGAGACGAGTTCCGCGATTAGAAATCCGGATCGGGGGGAGGTTATCACAACTGAGACAGGTTTCGAGATACAGACATCTGAAACGAGGGGAGGTTGTTTACATCATTATAACTGAGACCAGTTCCGCGATTAGACATCCGGATCGAGGGGAGGTTATCACAACTGAGACCAGTTTCGAGATACATACATCCGAAACGAGGGGAGCTTGTTTACATTAATATAACTGAGACCAGTTCCGCGATTGGGCATCCGGATCGAGGGGAGGTTATCACAACTGAGACCAGTTTCGAGATACAGACATCCGAAACGAGGGGAGGTTGTTTATATTATAATAACTGAGACCAGTTCCGCGATTAGACATCCGGATCGAGGGGAGGTTATCACAACTGAGACCAGTTTCGAGATACAGACATCCGAAACGAGGGGAGGTTGTTTACATCATTATAACTCAGACCAATGCCGCGATTAGACATCCGGATCGAGGGGAGGTTATCATAACTGAGACCAGTTTCGAGATACAGACATCGAAACGAGGGGAGGTTGTTTAAATCATTATAATTGAGACCATTTCCGCGATTAGACATCCGGATCGAGTGGAGGTTATCATAACTGAGACCAGTTTCGAGATACAGACATCCGAAACGAGGGGAGGTTGTTTACATTAGTATAACTGAGACCAGTTCCGCGATTAGACATCCGGATCGAGTGGAGGTTATCACGACTGAGACCAGTTTCGAGATACAGACATCCGAAACGAGGGGAGGTTGTTTACATTAATACAACTGAGACCAGTTTCGAGATACGGATATCCGAAACGAGGGGAGGTTGTTTACATTATTATAACTGAGACGAGTTCCGCGATTAGACATCCGGATCGAGGGGAGGTTATCACAACTGAGACTAGTTTCTAGATACAGACATCCGAAACGAGGGGAGGTTGTTTACATTATCATAACTGAGACCATTTCCGCGATTAGGCATCCGAATCAAGGGGAGGTTATCACAACAGAGACCAGTTTCGAGATACAGACATCCGAAACGAGGGGAGGTTGTTTACATTATTATAACTGAGACCAGTTCCGCAATTAGACATCCGGATCGGGTGAAGTTATAACAACTGAGACCAGTTTCGAGATACAGATATCCGAAACGAGGGGAGGTATTTTACATCATCATAACTGAGACCAGTTCCGCGATTAGACATCCGGATCGAGGGGAGGTTATCACAACAGAGACCAGTTTTGAGATACAGACATCCGAAACGAGGGGAGGTTGTTTACATTATTATAATTGAGACCAGTTCCGCGATTGGGCATCCGGATCGAGGGGAGGTTATCACAACTGAGACCAATTTCGAGATACAGACATCCGAAACGAGGGGAGGTTATTTATATTATCATAACTGAGACCAGTTTCGTGATTAGACATCCGGGTCGAGGGGAGGTTATCACAACTGAGACCAGTTTCGAGATACAGACATCCGAAACGAGTGGAGGTTGTTTACATCATTATAACTCAGACCAGTGCCGCGATTAGACATCCGGGTCGAGGGGAGGTTATCATAACTGAGACCGGTTTCGAGATACAGACATCCGAAACGAGGGGAGGTTGTTTAAATCATTATAACTGAGACCAGTTCCGCGATTAGACATCCGGATCGAGTGGAGGTTATCACAACTTAGACCAGTTTCGAGATACAGACATCCGAAACGAGGGGAGGTTGTTTACATTATTATAACTGAGACCAGTTCCGCAATTAGACATCCGGATCGAGGGGAGGTTATCACAACTTAGACCAGTTTTGAGATACAGACATCCGAAACGAGGGGAGGTTGTTTACATTATCACAACTGAGACCAGTTTCGAGATACAGACATCCGAAATGAGGGGAGGTTGTATACATTATTATAACTGAGTCCGGTTTCGAGATACAGACATCCGAAACGAGGGGAGGTTGCTAACCTTTTTCTAAGTATCAACACTTAGTCAAAAAGATAGATTGCGCATTCTACATTGTCATCCATTCACCAGAATCCGCATAACATATTTCTATAGGAGTTTGTCTCCTCATTCCCCGCAGAAAGCGACAATGGGATCAAGTCATGAACTATTGTTTCATTATCACTACAACATCTCAAGAACGCCCAAAATGCGGGCATTCTTTGGTATTTAAGTCTCTTTCACTCCAAGGAGATCAAGATATCAATCTTTCTCCCTCTAAATGAAAGAAACTTAAATAGGGGCAACTGTCATACCCTAATTTTGAACCCTCCTGAGATTTCGTACCTCCAAACATCTCATCAAATTCAAGATAGGTACTCAGAGCAGTCACCTATTCATCTAATACTTAATCAAGGATGTTCAAAGATAGAAGAGCTCAGGCAAAGGATCAATCAATAAGAGAATAACCTCTAATACAATCACATGACTCAAATGATTCATTCATTTACCTATGATTGATTAGACACCAGTTATCAAGACTCAGGTTTGCTTAGCTCACTAATCTAGGGTTTTAAGCCCATCAAGGACTGCAATCAGGGACCACATTTGGGAAATCCTAAAAGGCTCCATAGCATCACTCAAAGGATTAAATCATATTCAAATAATCCATATAACAATATCCCCTGAGCATTGTACCTCAATTCAAGATCTATAGTCATCACTTTCATCTGGTCGACAATTAGGGTTTTTTGACCTAATTCACCTCGGCAGTTGACTTTTAATCAAGACATGGATCCAAAACTCAAAACATGACTCAATAATTTCTATTACCTCAATATAATCCATTCATATCACTCATTTGAGGAGGAGGACTTGATTCATTACCAAAGTCCAAGATTTCACTTCATCTGAAAAAGCCAACTGTACAAAGTCACCTTTGACTTTTAAGGTTTTGGGTCAAGACATGACTTTTAAGGATCAATATCATCAACATATCAATATTGAAGTCATTTAACCAAAGAAAATCTAGAAAATCAATCAAGAATCAAAAAGTCAAAAAAGGACTTTTTATACTTAGAAATTTTTCTAAGTGTTTAAAGGTCTTTTTTCAAAACTTTGGAAGGGAATATCTCAAAATTTCACCTACACAACTCAAAAAACTCCCAACATCAAAGTTTAGATTTTGATCCAATGAACAACTTTGTGACATATGATTTTTTGGCTAGAAATCAACCATTGGAGAGATATGAAGCTTTAAAGTGATTGCCTTCACAGAACTAGCAAAGAAACCCTAGTTTTCTTCAAACTTTATGGGACTTTTTCACAAATTTCCCAAATGATTTTGAAGAAACTTCAAACTAATGAATTGAAGTACATGTTAAGAGCTTTCTAAATTGTGTTCAACCTTCTCCAAATTTATTTTGAGCTAGGAGTTATGCTTGTTCAAAGTTAGGCCCATGGAGTGAAGTTTCAAGGCATAGCCAATTTTGGTTTTGATCATTTTCGTGCAAGGACCTATACTAAATGGTGCCATACACTTCAAATATATCAGAAGATATTGGAGAGAATCATTTGAATTATTTGCATCAAGATTCCAAAACATCCAAAAATCAAAGCCATGTGATTAAGTAATCATTACATTTAGGAATTTATGGCAAATGGTGACTCATCAATTGGAATCTTTTCTAAGCCAATTAGGGAGATCTACACTTCATGTATGTCCCCTAAGATCAGAAAAGATCAATGGATGGGGAGTTAGCTCAAAAACACCATCATTGCATCTTGGAGATTCCTTGAATTCCTTCATGGCCAAGAAACCAAAGTGACTTCATTAAGCAAGCTTACTATCTCCAATTGCTCTGAGCCTTTTGCCTATAAATACAAGGTCATACCTCAGTATCAAACCACACCAAAGCAATAGAAATCTTGCTTTCTCTCTTCTCCCTTCATACTTAGGTTTTTCAAAGGTTCTTTGGCAAGAAGACTCGGATTCTTCAAACCAAAGCTCTTCCTTTGAAAGTAAGTATTCAAACACATTAAAGGAGGTATTTAGAGGTGATCCAAACACCTGGAACATCTCTGTACGTGGAGGATCATCATCTTTACTTCTCACTTGGAGCCATATCAGTTGGGGTCGAGCAAGAAGTTCTGGGGAGTTCTAACCCAAACTAAGGATCTCAACACCTTCCTGGGGGATCACTGAAGGTTTTGGGATCGTTACAACAACTCTGTAGCACCCTTTGATCAGAACTCGATCTTCATTTCAGAGGTAAGTTTCATAAACTTCAAACTCTATGATTCCTATTTCATAAATCAAAACTTGTTATACCAACAAGTTTCTGCACCTGAGAGGATCATTAACCCTCAGTCAATTTCATCATATCATGCATATATAGTATTTCATGTTAAAATTCAATTTTAGGGTTCTTAGTGTTCATGTGTGTGAATTTTGAATTATACTACAAATAAATAAAATCAAAGGATACCATCATGATCCTTGTTCAAAAACGAGCAAAATTCATGTTTACATCATTAAGTTTGGTTGAGAAACGAAGGAGATAGCAAATTCAAAAATATAAAGCTTGAGGTTGAAGATGAAGATGGTGGCGCCATTTTTCAAATTTCCCAGGATTGAGTTTATTTTATTTTGAATGATGGGTGTATCACCTACGAATTCATCATAGTGTCCCAATGGTTACAGCGCGCGTCCAAACTCTTGCCATGCCTTAGGTCTGGGGTTCGATCCCCCCTCAAACCTTTTGTTTCATTTTATTTTTTTTCACTCATTTATGAACTTGTTTTGAAATATAATGACTTGGAGGTATTCACATAACAAGTTGCGCTCCTGGTCCAGATGGTAAGTGTTTTAGCTGGTAACCTAGTGTCGCGTGAAAATCGGGATGAGAAATCGGGATTTTTTGTTTTTGTCACGACCAAACTTTTTATTGTTTCCAAAGTAGGAAAAGGGAAAAAGTTGCACAAACCTTAAAAGATATGCAATGCAAATAATAAAATTAAAAGCAATGCAAAAGGGGGGAGAGATTCCGGATAAGAGGGTTGGTTATACGAAGGGAAGGTATTAGCACCCTACGTATCTATAGTACTCTATAGGTTTCTTTGTTATGTTTGTCTGTTTATTTATTTCTATGCTATTAGGGAGGTTTCTGTTGTGAGATAGGTGGGACCTAAGGTGTTTGTTTGATTATGCTTGCAAAGATCATCGCAATCTTCTGCATACATATCCCTTAGAGGGAATCAGAGCATTTGTAGCTCAAGGTCTACGGGTGCTAAGGTTTGAGTGGTTTGAGGGAGATAGAAGTTTTGCTCGCCAAGGATACGACCTTGTGCCTACGTATTCTCAAAGGGATGTTGAGAAAGTCAGAGCAATCGTAGTTCCCACTTATGCTAGTGGAAGCAAAGGATAAGAGACAAATGTCATCTTAATGCTCGATGTATCTAATCTATATCATCACATACATCTGTTGATTTTGTTTGAAATCTTTTCATTATAAGACCTGGGTTGTGCCACTTATGGTGCTTAGAATGATAAAGATGTTTTTGTTTAGCCAGCCTTGTGGCAAAAACAAGTTTGATTAGCCAGCCTTGTGGCAAAAACTTTTGATAAGTCAGCCTTGTGGCAAAAAGTTTTGATAAGCCAGCCTTGTGCCAAAACCTTTTGATAAGCCAGCCTTGTGACAAAAAGTTTTGATAAGCCAGCCTTGTGGCAAAAGGTTTGATTGATTAGCCAGCCTTGTGGCAAAAAAGTTTGATTGATTGTGATGATATAGAAGAGATACTCCTATCATAGAGATGATAAATGTCTAATCTCCTAGGGTATTTGATTTGGATATGGGGATGCTTTTAAGAAGCTTGTGGGTCCTTGTACGAAGCCCAAGAGGAGGCTATCCGAGGGTCCTTGCATTGTAAGCCCAAAAGGAGGCTATGAGAGGGACAATCGAGGGTCCTTGCATTGTAAGCCCAAGAGGAGGCTATGGGAGGGACAAGCCGTTTGTATGAAGCCCAAGAGGAGGCATGGTATAGTTGGTTTAAGCTCTTAGAGCGATTTCACCGGGAAACCATACTCTATGTCCTAACCTAAACTAAGGGAGATTCTTTGCACGAAGCCCAATAGGAGGCTATGGGGAACCTAGTGTTGTACTAAGTTGAACAAGCATATATAATATGAACAAACACATGAACAAGTATGAACAAACATGAACAAGTATATGAACAAGCACATATATATGACAAAGTGTGAGTGTACATGGGAGTTTATGAAGGAAATATACCTTTAAGAATGAACGGCTTATCGAACAAGGTTATGTACACTGTTGTTGGGACTTATACTCGGGGAGAGGCCCAATGAGTTTATTCAAAGCTATGTAAACAAATATTTACAACGGGGGTTGGGACTTATACCTTGAGGGAGGCCCAAGATGTTTTTGAAAAGATTTTGAAGAAAACCCTAATTTGATTTGTTATTCGAGGGTTTAAACCAAATTGATCGAGGTATAAACAGATAGGTATATATACAATGATGAAAACCTAATTTTATACAAAGGAATGGGACTTATACCATAAGGGATGCCCATGTTTTATTTTATAAAACATGGTTGATTGTTTTGTTAAAAGACGCGAGGTTTCGTCGTTTGAAAAACTTTGATCGTTTTGAAAACAGTTTGAAATTTTGACAAAAAGTCCACTTAATTAAGATAAAGACAAAGCTTATGGCTAATTAAGACCTAAGTGATTAGGGTTTGATCACAAAATATTTACAAGTGATTAGGTTTTGAAAAATCAAATGAAAAAGCATTATTTATAAAACACTGAAAACAAGTCATTTTAAAACCTAATAGAAATATATTAAATAAATATTTTTTTGTGATTTTTTTGGATATTCATAAAATATATATGTTAAATGATAAGTGTAATAAAAATGAAGTGAAAATGAATTTATTTGATTGGTTAAAATGATTGATGAAGTTGTGTAAAAAATGAAGAAAAATAAGTGTTAAAAAATAGGTTTTGGTCCCATAGGGACTTGAACTCGTGACCTTGAGGTCACTACTCAAAACAAAAGCCAACTGAGCCACGCTTGTGGCTTGTAATATACACGCGTTGAATTAATTATATTTAAAATCAAGAATTTGAATTTTTCAAACCAAATCTGGCGCCAAGAACACAACCCTAACTGATTTTTGAAAATCTTTGAAACTGGATTATTTTGATCAAGTGAAGGGTCTATCTCACTCGGTTTTTCACAAGGATCATGATGGTACCCTCATAATTCATTTATTTTCACTCTAAGATAATCAATTTTTGCATGAACATGAAGAACCCTAAAACTTAATATGATCGTGAAATGATGTATGTGCAAGTTATGATGCAATTGATTGAGGGTTATTGATCCATGATAGTGCAGAAACAAGATGGCAAAGCAGTTTTTCATTTATGATGCATGTATGATGGAGTTTGAAGTTCATAGCATTTACCTAGAAAAATGGCAAAACTGAGAATCGAATTCTGCAAATGAGAGGTTCCAGGTGTTGTTTCTTGATCTGGACAGCTTCAATGGACCTTATGGAACATATTTGGATGCTTGGAACAATCTGAATTCTTCTGAGCAAAGCCATGGAACCCGATCTGCAGAGCCTTGGAGTATGAATCGAATTTGATGATTCTGGTGTTACAGGTCATGGATGATGATTGGGATAGTTCATATATGGTATATGGAATGTGTTTGGATGATTAGCTTGGACAGAAATAAGCTAGAATGAAAATTGGCATGATAAGGCTTATTATGTGCATATATGGAAGTGAGGTAGTGATTTTGAGGTTTAGGTGTTTTTGGGGTGTATGAGGGGATCAAACACATCCCATATGATGTTTATGAGTTGTTGGAACCACCATCTTGGCCAGAACTTCAATGGTTTGGAGGTTGAGTTTTCTACCTCTTTGAAAACTATGAAACTTGCAATTCAAGAAAGAAAGAGAAAACCTATTTTTTAGAGGTTTTGGTGTGATTTTGAATGGAGTTTGGACCTCTATTTATAGGCCAAGAGTTCTGAATGCAAGACTAAGCAAGTTGAGATTAGAATGGTGATTTGGCATTTGGAGATAAAATGGAATCTTTGCATTAAATGCAAAATGGTTAAAATCTAAACCATGGTTAAAATTTTCTATGCTTCTTATCTCTTTCCAATTTGATCTCAAATGATAAATATCTTGCACTCATTGCTTGTTTATGTCATTGCTTGCATCATTTGCCAAAAAGTGTTCATAACTTTGTGAAAATGGTTTGAATTTTAAGCTTAAGGACCTCTAATGACAAAATTCAAAACCATAGCTCCACTTAATATTTTTTCATGCTCTTGGACATTTTGGAAAGCTCTTGTTATGTACTTCAAAACCCTAGTTGAAAGCTTCTTCAAGATCTTTAAGGAAATGGGTGAAAAAGATCCATGAACTTTGGAAAAAATGAAGTTTTTAGTGAATTTTTCAAAAGATACCTACTTTGAAGCTCCATATCTCTTAAATGGTTGATCTTATGGAAAACAATTATATGTGACAAAGTTGTTCATTGGATCAAAATCTACAACCTTCATGTTGGAAGTTTTTTTCAGTTTGTAGGTGAAATTTTGAGATATTCCCTTCCAAAGTTTGGAAAAAACCATTGAAAACACTTAGAAATTTTTCTAAGTATGAAAAGTTAAACTTTTGACCTTTTTATTCTTGATTGATTTTCTTGATTTTTCTTGATCAAATGACTTCAAATATCATATGTTGATGATTTAAAACTTCAAAAGTCATGGTTGACCAAAATTTCCAAAAAATCAATGGTGATCTTGTACAGTTGACTTTTTCTAGCGAACCGCGTTTCTGGAGATTTCAGATGAATCAAGCTATCCTCACCAAATGAATGGTATGAATGGATCATATTGAGGTATTTGAATATCTTGAGCCATGATTTGAGTTGTGGCACCATGTCCTGATTAAAAAGTCAGTTGTTCAGATGAATTAGGTCAAAAACCCTAATTATGGACCTGATGAAATTGATGACTGTGAATCTTGAATTAAGATACAATTTCCATTGGATATTGTGATAGGGATTATTTTAAGATGATTGAACCCTTTGATTGATGTCCTGGAGCTTTTTAGGGTTTCCCAAATGTGATCCCTGATTTCAGTCCCTGATAGTTCAAAACCCTAGTGTGATGACCTGAAATTTCACTGTTGATCAATCCTTGTGTGGGAGATGTCTTGAGCAAATAAATTAGGTCAAGATGATGCATTTGGGATCTTGGGGTCATGTCCCAAGCCATTAGGTCAAATCCTGAGCAAATGTCAGGAGTATGTTGTCTTTAGTTAAAACCCTAATTTGGTTGATTCAGAGCTTTTGAGCTTGTTGAAATGAATCTTTGAGGACCAAATGTTGATTGTTAATGAAGATAGTTCATTTGATATGAAGGGAGAACAAAAACCTAATTGATTGTTACTTGTACTGATGAGTGATTTCTTGATTAAATCCTGCTGAGTCACAAGTAGCAAACACAAGTTATGCAATTTGTTAGTGATGCAAATGATGCATATGCTATGATATGAGGTGGTATATTAGGTCAAAAATTGGGGTATGACACCTAGAGGGCGTGAGTTCAAGCCCTTTAGGAGACAAAACCTATTTTTTTAGCTCTTTTCTCATTCAATTTCTTCACAACTTCAACTAATTAATTCACCTATCAAATTAAATCATTTTCACTTGATTTTTCACACATTTCTTATTTAATACATCTATTTTAAGAATATCCAAAAAAAATCACAAAAAAATATTATTTCAATATATTTTAATTAGGTTTAAAATCATATGTTTTAAGTATGTTTCAATACTTTAAAAAATATAGTTTTCATTTGATTTTCAAAACTTAACCTCTTGCACCTATTTTTGTGATAAAACCCTAATCATTTATGTCTTAATTAGGTAAAGGCTTTTCCTTTATCATAATTAAGTTTACTTTTGTCAATTTTCAAAAACTCTATTTACAAAATCTTCTTTCTGTGTTCAAAACATTCTTCTGGTACTTGAAGGGCATTATTCCCGGTGAAACTCTTCAAATACCTATGTGACCTATGTCCATCCTCACTTCTTCTGTTTTCAAAAATATTTAACTGTTTATAATAAATATTCAACTGTTATCAATAAACAAAAAAATTGTTGGTGAGGCTTTGTACATACATCTTCAAAGGCCTCCACTCCATCCAGGTTAGGCTTTACAAGCTTTCAATTTACAGTCTTTATTTAAATTACTGTCAAATATAAACTGTATATATATATTTTATTTTGAACTACGTCTGAGTGAAACCTTAGGACAGTTAAACTATATATATATATATATATATATATATATATATATATATATATTATAGGACTATGGCCTATGATTGAGAATGTCTTCCCGGTGAAGGATCTTTCCTAATTAGAGATCTTTAGTTCAAAACCCCCAAGATGAATTATTCCCGGTGAAACATCTTGAAAAAGCCTTAGAACCCAACACTAGGACACATCCACCCAAGAGGAATTATTCCCGGTGAAACCTCTTACCCATTTGCTTAGAGCCAAAGTAAGTTCAAAACCACATAGCTTTCTCTTGTGCTATAACAAGGACCCTCGATGACCCTCGATTAGCCTCCTCTTGGGCTTTGTACAAGGACCCACAGGCTTCTTAAAAGCATTCCCAGCTTCCTCTTAAGCTTGTATACAAGGACCCATCAGGTTTCTTATAAACATAGGAACATGTCTTTAGTCACCTCTTAGCCTACCCTGGTGAGTTTCTTCCATTCTTAAAACCTGACTTTAAACAAGCTAAGATTGTCTCAATCTCACATTGAGCACACCTTTTGGAATGAGAGACATGGACAGTCTCTGTCACCCTTATCTTCCATAACTTTCCTTAGTAGAGTCTAGGATCCATAATTGTTTATTTTCAGTCAGCGTCAGCCTTAATCTTGGGCTTTAAACATGAAGTCTCAACTAGATAATCCTTCTGCCATCATTCAAAAAACCCTTGGAAAGGGTCAGCCTCCATTCAATCCTTCATTTTAACAAAAACCCCTGGAAAGGGTTAGCCTCCAAAATCACTCCTTTAAATCCAAATTCCCTGGAAAGGGTTAGCTTCCAAAAATTAAGTTCCTTAAAAAGATAATCTCACCAGTCTCAGTCAGTAAAAAACAAATTCCCCTGTAGAGTCTGCTTTAGGTCAACCACTCAAACAAAACACCAGTAGAGTCAATCTTCAAACCTGGGTCTTTCATTCATCAATTCCTGTTTAACAGAAGCACAATCCTCAGTAGGGTCAACCCTTAGGATAATCCTCAACAGAATCAAAATCCCCTTTGAGCCAAAGATCCCACACTGGTAGATCTTTCTCTTCTTTTAAAAGAGTCAGCCTCAACCTTGGGCTTTATACAAGGCACATAACTCCCCTTTAGAGTCAAAACCCTGTTCATAGGAATTCCCCTATCCAGAGTCCGCCACAACCTTGGGCTTTATACAAGGGAGAAAATAGTGTCTCCCCTAAAGAGTCAGCCACAATTCTGGGCTTTGTACAGAACACCAAATAGAATCCATCAAAATAAACACTCTCCAATTAGAGTCAACCTCAATTCTAGGCTTTGTATAGAACACAAAATTTCTTAATTTAAGTTAATCCTTAGTGGAGTCATCTCCTAGAGTCAATAAAATAATTAAACAATTAAAAAGCCTCAAGCTTAGGCCTCATGCAAGCCAGCTAAAAAATCAAATCTTTCAAACAGTAGATAGACATAGCTCATCTTCATAGGTAGGTATTTCTCCTATCTCACCACAAACAAACAATCATTTCAAACAAACAATCATTTTCAAACAAACAATCATTTCAAACAAACAATCACCTCAAACATTCCCCCATTTAGGACTCGTGAAAGGCATGCTCTGAGGCAGACACACCCAGACTTGTACAACTTTCCCTAATTTGGTCGTGAATCTTTCATTCAAGAGACACGTGACTGTCATATTTGATCAACCAAGTAGGCTCCCGCTCTTAATGAAACAAATTTCAGCTTTTTCTGTCACTTTAAAAATGTTTGTGGTGGAATAGTAGAAATACCTCTCTGTAAAGATGATTTCATGTCTCTTTATTGTAAACAGAGATTTAATTCAAGCTTCAACCTTGAGCTTCAAGCAAGGCACCAAAAATCATTAATTTCCCTAATTAGTTCTCCGAACTACAAAAAGCTCTAACTTCCATTAGGGGTATGTAGGCATGAGGTTCACAAGGAATCTCAGTGAGCTAATAAAAAACCAAAAATAGTCAGTCTGTCTTCTTTTTAAATGAATTTTAATTCCTTCTTCTAACACAAAAGGAGAAACTTTCCCAATCATTAGCAACAAACACAAACACATAGACACATAGAAGGTTCCCGTAGAGTACTACGGATATGTAGGGTGCTTAAACTCTTCCCTATGTATAACCGACCTCCTGGACTCCAAAATTTCTAGTCTAGGTGAATCCCCACACTTAGCAAACTCCTAGGGTTTATTTGATATCTTTTTCCCCTTTCCTACTCGTAGGGTAATTAAAAAGTTCGTGTGATATCGTAGGAAGAACTGAAATAAAATTCATCCCGCCACGGGCGCATTCTCCTTCCCAATTTCGCGTGAAGGGTCTAACGCGCCGTCCTCCCAAGTGAAACGGGGAGGTAAAAAAACGACACCACAGTTGAGTGGCAAAAGAAATCAATAAGCGAATAGATTCTAACCGGCCACTGGTGCAAAGGTTTCTGTATAGTCAATACCTTCTTGCTGACAATAGCCCTCAGCAACCAGTCTGGCTTTATTTCTTACAACTTCTCCTTTTTCGCTTAGCTTGTTTCTGAAAAACCACTTAGTTCCAATGATGTTAAATCCTTTTGGTCTTGGAACAAGATCCCAGACATCATTCCTTGTAAACTGATTTAGTTCTTCTTGCATGGCAATTATCCACTCAGCATCCTCTAGAGCATGATCAACAGAAGTTAGCTCAATAAGAGATTCTAGACCAAATTGACATTCTGCATTGTTCTTAAGGAATGCTCTTGTTCTGATAGGATCTTCTTTCTTCCCAATGATAACATCTTCTGATAGTTGGCTCTTCAGAAATTCTGAGATTCTCTAATGAAGCAGCAACTTGATCTTCTGATACTTTTGTTAGACGCTGGCCTTAGGATCTAGAGGGGGGGTGAATAGATCGTTCACAGTTTTACGGAGTTAAACGACTTTTCAGCGGAAGTGATTCTGAATCGACTCGCGTCTATTCCGAACCACTATCGAAACGATTGTATATGTGTTTAAAAACCAGTCAAAAACTTGAGGTACGTGATAAGAGTATACGTTGCAGAATCAAAGCGTTCCTCTTATTGAAAATCAGATTAACTTCTTGTATGATGGACAATGTTTGCAATGCAGTAAGAGTGATAGAAACAAATATACAAACACTTGGTGATAATGATCAAATTGACGGTGATTCAATATGTGATGGATCGTGATGTTTATATAAGAACACGATATTTGTTTAGGCAGTTCGTCGATCGTCCTCGCTACGACTACGTCTGCCCCCAATTCCAAACTGAAATTGGGTAATCTTTCATTAATGTTGAAAGTAGTATATACAAAGAAGATAACAAAGCGATAAACCATAAACCAATTATGTCGATCCTTTGAATCTTCTTCCCCCTTAATCTTGAGTCAGATCAAGGTTATCCAAGAGCTTCACTTTGATCCCTTTCTGCAGTGTCTTCAATTCCCTCGAACCCTTGTTCTTCAATCTTCACACTAAGCCAGATCCTCGATGAAACCTCTTGATAAAAACCCCCAAGAAACACCTATCTTGGAGGACAAAACCCGCAGATTTTATTCACCAAAAACCCCACAAATCTTCACCCACTAGGAATCTTCAATTCCGTTCCATGGACGTTATCGAACTCGATCACTAACCCTCAACGCAAGAATGATTATGTGTAATTGTGTTGGAGATGACGAAGAACGAAGATGAGAAGCCTTTGTGTATCTTTCAGTCGTTGGTGTTGATTGTAATAATGAACCTTGGACAATATATATGATAGCTTAACAGTTGGAGATGAGAGAAACAGAATTTTTGACTTCTTGATCAGTTAGGTCGACCTCTTGTAGTGCTTAGGTCGACCTAGCAGAGCTTGCAGATTTTTGCTCCCAGTTAGGTCGACCTGTTTAAGGAGTAGGTCCACCAGAATCCTCTTCAGATGCATTCTGGGGACATTTTCTCAGATTAGGTCGACCTAGTTGTTGTGTAGGTCGACCTAGCAGACTGGTATGTAAATTTCATCAATTTAGGTCGACCTAGATGATGTGTGAGTCGACCTAGCAGAAGTATATGGATTTTTCTCCATTTTAGGTCGACCTGGGTTGATGGTAGGTCGACCTAACTGCTGCTTTTCTGCATTTTTCTTGTTTTGCTTGTGTTGAGTCGACCTATATGCATAATAGATCAACCTGTTCTGTCATGAGCGATCAATGCTTGCTTTTCTTTGAGTTTTCTGCTCCCGCTTTGTTGTTTGAATGCTTATTGAGTTTGCCATGAATCAAAAACATCTTTGAGTGTAATCTTGTATTCACATTCTCCCCCTTTTTGATGATGGCAAACCAGTAGTCAAAGCTTTGGTAGTAAGTGATAAAGACTCAACAAAGCTCCCCCGTACATTCAGCATCTATCTCTCAACAAGTCAATCTCTCAACAAAGCTCCCCCGTACACTTAGCATCTATCTCCCCCTTTGTCAACATCAAAAAGAGATACAACGAAAATAGAAGAGTAACGAGAGAAACATAGATAAAATGCTAGCATTCATAGTATAGAGAAGAAAAGGTAGATAGTGATATCATGAGAGTCAAATATGTTTAAAGGTGTATTAAAGATGAGACACATATATGAGCAAGAGAGATATAGGTATGAAGTCACTATAAGCATGTTAATTGATAGCATATTATAGTATCAATAATATTTTTGGAAGTGAACCACAATTCCGCTACCGCTTTTTCAATATGTAGGTGTCAACTTTGATGGCAGCCTTTAGTTAATATGGAATGACGCCTGGCTTGATGATGAACTACCTTTATGCTAATAGAAATGTTAGCAGAAAAATATATATATAAAGTAAAGGAATAATATTAAGAGAGAACAAACATAATTAGCCCAAATTAGAGATGTCGAGTATCCCTAATTCCCTACGAATGTTGAAGTATTGCTCCGTTGCTAGAGGTTTGGTGAAGATGTCAGCTAGTTGCTTCTTGCTTTCTACATGTTCAAATGTAACGTCTCCTTTCTCTACATGATCTCGTAGAAAGTGATGTCTTATTTCAATATGCTTGGTACGTGAGTGTAAGACAGGATTTTTACTCAAGTTTATGGCACTTGTGTTGTCGCACATGATAGGTATGCGATCAAGCTTAATACCAAAGTCAAGAAGTTGTTGCTTGAGCCATAATATTTGTGCACAGCAGCTTCCAGCAGCTACATATTCTGCCTCAGCAGTAGATAATGCAACCGATACTTGTTTCTTGCTATGCCAACTTATCAATGAATTTGAGAATAGATGACATGTTCCACTGGTGCTTTTTCTATCGGATTTGCAGCCAGCAAAATCTGAATCGGAGAATCCTACCAAATGGCACTCATTTCCCTTTGGATACCATAGGCCATATGTAGTAGTTCCACGTAAGTATCGCAGAATTCTTTTGACAGCTTTTAAGTGAGATTCTTTTGGACAAGATTGATATCTTGCACACATACACACACTAAACATAATGTCTGGTCTTGAGGCAGTAAGATACAATAGTGAACCTATCATACCTCGGTATAATTTCACGTCAACCTCTTTACCTTTCTCATCTTTGTCTAGATTAGTATTTGTTGCCATAGGTGTGCCAATTTCCTTTGCTTCACTCATTCCAAATCTTTTGAGCAGCTCCGTACAGTATTTAGTTTGATTCACAAACGTTCCATGACTGAGTTGCTTGATTTGTAGGCCAAGGAAGAAATTTAGCTCACCCATGAGACTCATCTCAAATTCACTCTGCATAAGCTTAGAAAAATCTTTGACAAGTTTTGCATTAGTCGACCCAAATATAATATCATCTACATAAATTTGGACTAAGAGAATATCTTTATCTTTTCTTTTAATAAAGAGAGTAGTGTCAACTTTACCCCTAGAGTACCCTTGACTAAGGAGAAATTTGCTTAAACGTCCGTACCAAGCCCGAGGGGCTTGTTTAAGACCGTATAGAGCACGTTTCAGCTTATAGACATGAGTTGGATACATGTAATTCTCAAAGCCGGGTGGCTGAGCAACATAGACTTCTTCATTTATATAGCCATTTAGAAAGGCACTTTTAACATCCATTTGGAATAGTTTGAAGTCTTTAGAACAAGCATAAGCAAGTAAGAGACGAATAGCTTCGAGACGTGCTACAGGAGCGTATGTCTCTTCATAATCAATACCTTCCTCTTGATTATAACCTTGGGCAACTAATCTAGCTTTGTTTCTAGTAATAACTCCGTTTTCATCAAGTTTGTTACGAAAAACCCATCTAGTGCCTATTACTTGATGATCTCCCGGATGAGGGACTAAGTCCCAAACATCATTCTGTTTAAATTGGTTTAATTCTTCCTGCATGGCCATTAGCCAATGCTCATCAAGTAATGCATCCTTAGCGTTTTTCGGCTCAACTTGTGAAACAAAAGCAAAATGATGACAAAAGTTACTTATCTTGGAGCGTGTTGTCACGCCCTTTGAGATGTCCCCTATTATATTGTCGATTGGATGATCTTTTACATTTGTCCAGGCCTTAGGAAGTTCTTCATTGTTTGAGATGCTTTCTTTTTCAACACTGTCATGAGACTCATCTTTCTCTTTCTTAGCATCTTCCTTTGCAACACTTTCACTTTCGTCTTCCTTATCTTTGACAATGTCTTCAATAGATGGGCCTGCACTATCAAAAGATATACCTTTCTCGACACATTTTGCATAAGATTCATCAAAAGGACACATGAACTGACTCTTCAACAATAAGTAGTAACTGAATTGAGAGAACCTATGTGCCTATATGCTCTACTAGATTGAGAGTAACCAAAAAAAAATATGCCTTCGTCCAAGTTTTAGCATATAAATGTGGTTTACTCATGTGCCATTAAACATGATATCTCTTTTCTTAATATGTTCTATTGTGCAGCCAGAATTTGTAAAAGTTACTTTGAAGTCTTTGTCGCACAATTGACTAATACTTAGGAGATTATGTTTAAGACCTTCTACTAGTAACACATCAGTTATAGTTGTGGTAGACGGGTTACCTACACTTCCTTTACCAAGTATAGCTCTCTGATTGTTGTCTCCATAGGTAACATACCCCTTTTTCTTTGCGTGGAACTCAACAAAGAGTGATATGTCTCCCGTCATGTGTCTTGAACATCCGCTATCAAGGAACCACAACCTTTCGGCAATGTCAAGACACTTTTCCTGCAAAATTAATTTAGAGTGGAAGGTCCCCAATCTTCATTGGGTCCTAGGTGGTGAGTACATAAATTGTTGCACTTAGGCAACCATTGAAATACTCCTTTAGGAACTAAAATCCTCCTAAATTTGCATTTTTCAATGGTATGACCCTTTTTGCAACAATAATGACAGGTAATATGATGAGAATATGCTGTTTTGCTAGTTGATACTTTTGGTACAAAAGTGTATTTACTATATAGAGGAGTATACGATCTTTTGAACTTATTTGGATCAACCGCAAAAGTCACTTTTGGTTGTAGAGCCTTGTCTAACTTGGCTTTTAGATCTCTTACTTCTTTTTGCCAAATGTGACATGTCTCACAACCAAACCATGATGTAGGATCTATTTCAACTTTATCCTTTTGAATGTCTAACATAGATTGTTTTAAAGCTTCCATATCCTTTTCGGTTTTCTCAACTTTTGATTCAAGATATGAAAAGATTTTCTTATTTGAGGCCAAAAGTTTGAAAGCTTTAATTGCATCTCTATGTAATTCTTCAAAAGCAAGTTTTAGTTGAGAATGAGATACCTTATCTACGAGTTCAGGTTTAAGATGACTTACAGCTTTCTTTTTCTTGTGTTGATGAGCCATGAAACATAGGTTTGCTGATTCTTCTTCATCGCTTGATGAGCCTTCACTAGATGAATCACTTTCCCATGCTATGTAGGCTCTTTTAGATTTGTTATGTCCTTTTCTTTGGTTCTTCTCTTTTTCCTTCTTAAGGTATGGACAATCCGGTTTGTAGTGACCGGCTTTCCCACAATTGAAACAAAGACCTTTGATTTTTCCTTTGTTGTCGTCATCTTGTTTGAACTTGTTTGATTGCTTTCTATAGTTTATCAAGCCTTTGTCAGAATGTTTTGCTCCATTTTTCTTTAGATATTTGTTGTATCTTCGCACAAACAGTCCCATTTCCTCATCATCGGAGTCTTCGTCATCACTTGTATCACTATCCTTTGGCTCTTGTCTTGAGGTCTTGGAGCTTGAAGCTTTTAGAGCTATTGACTTCTTCTCTACCTCTTTCTCCATGTTCTTCTCTTTCTTTGCCCTTTTCTCATGCATGTCAAGGCATTTAAGGTGTTGTTCATGTTCCTCTAGTTTACCAAAGAGAGTGGTAATGTCTAAGGTGTTTAGATCATTTGCTTCCTTTATTGCTGTAACCTTGGGTTGCCATTCCCTGTTCAAGCATCTTAAGATTTTGTTAGTAGCAACTGCATTGGAAACAGGTCTATCAAGAGAATTTAACCGATTTTTCAGGTGAACGAATCTCTTCTGCATGTTTTCGATGGATTCACCATCTTCCATGTGGAAGAGTTCGAACTCTTGAGTTAACGTATTGATCCTAGCTAGTTTGACATCATCCGTTCCCTCGTGGGCAACTTGCAATGTGTCCCACATAGCTTTAGCTGATCTACAATGGGAAACGCGATAGTATTCATCAACTCCTAGAGCTGAGATTAGAATGTTTCTCGCTTTCCAATCGTATGCATATCTCTTTTCATCTTCAGCATCCCAAGTATTTTCTGGTTTTGGAACAACTGCACCAGCTGCATTTGTCATGGTGATCTGAAAGGGACCATTGACAATAGCTGTCCAGATGTTCCTATCAATTGCATTGATGTGGACACACATACAATCCTTCCAATAGCCATAGTTTTCACCGTTGAAAACTGGAGCTCTATTGTGAGCCCCTTTAGGTCCGGAAGCCATCTTTCCAATAAGTGTTTCACGTAGCACGGAATAAACCAGAGCTCTTGATGCCACTTGTTAGACGCTGGCCTTAGGATCTAGAGGGGGGGGTGAATAGATCGTTCACAGTTTTACGGAGTTAAACGACTTTTCAGTGGAAGTGATTCTGAATCGACTCGCGTCTATTCCGAACCACTATCGAAACGATTTTATATGTGTTTAAAAACCAGTCAAAAACATGAGGTAAGTGATAAGAGTATACGTTGCAGAATCAAAGCGTTGCTCTTATTGAAAATCAGATTAACTTCTTGTATGATGGACAATGTTTGCAATGCAGTAAGAGTGATAGAAACAAATATACAAACACTTGGTGATAATGATCAAATTGACGGTGATTCAATATGTGATGGATTGTGATGTTTATATAAGTTCTTAATTCACAATCTTAACACTCGAATCGTTGATCAATTTGCTATTATAACCAAATATGAACAGAACGTAAATGAAAAAGTAAAAGCGACAAGAACACGATATTTATTTAGGCAGTTCGTCGATCGTCCTCGCTACGACTATGTCTGCCCCCAATTCCAAACTGAAATTGGGTAATCTTTCATTAATGTTGAAAGTAGTATATACAAAGAAGATAACAAAGCGATAAACCATAAACCAATTATGTCGATCCTTTGAAAATTCTTCCCCCTTAATCTTGAGTCAGATCAAGGTTATCCAAGAGCTTCACTTTGATCCCTTTCTGCAGTGTCTTCAATTCCCTCGAACCCTTGTTCTTCAATCTTCACACTCAGCCGGATCCTCGATGAAACCTCTTGATAAAAACCCCCAAGAAACACCTATCTTGGAGGACAAAACCCGCAGATTTTATTCACCAAAAACCCCACAAATCTTCACCCACTAGGAATCTTCAATTCCGTTCCATGGACGTTATCGAACTCGATCACTAACCCTCAACGCAAGAATGATTATGTGTAATTGTGTTGGAGATGACGAAGAACGAAGATGAGAAGCCTTTGTGTATCTTTCAGTCGTTGGTGTTGATTGTAATAATGAACCTTGGACAATATATATGATAGCTTAACAGTTGGAGATGAGAGAAACAAAATTTTTGACTTCTTGATCAGTTAGGTCGACCTCTTGTAGTGCTTAGGTCGACCTATCAGAGCTTGCAGATTTTTGCTCCCAGTTAGGTCGACCTGTTTAAGGAGTAGGTCGACCAGAATCCTCTTCAGATGCATTCTGGGGACATTTTCTCAGATTAGGTCGACCTAGTTGTTGTGTAGGTCGACCTAGCAGACTGGTATGTAAATTTCATCAATTTAGGTCGACCTAGATGATGTGTGAGTCGACCTAGCAGAAGTATATGGATTTTTCTCCATTTTAGGTCGACCTGGGTTGATGGTAGGTCGACCTAACTACTGCTTTTCTACATTCTTCTTGTTTTGCTTGTGTTGAGTCGACCTATATGCATAATAGATCAACCTGTTCTGTCATGAGTGATCAATGCTTGCTTTTCTTTGAGTTTTCTGCTCCCGCTTTGTTGTTTGAATGCTTATTGAGTTTGCCATGAATCAAAAACATCTTTGAGTGTAATCTTGTATTCACAACTTTGCTTATGGGTTCTTCAGCATCTGAATTAGAGATTTCTATATCGGAAAAATTCTCAAACTGCTTTGGATTTTCAAGACCAAGCTTATCATCAAATCTGATATTGATTGATTCTTCAACAACCATTGTTTTAGTATTGTATACTCTGTAGCCTTTTGAGCGTTCAGAATATCCAAGAAGGAAACACTTCTGTGCCTTAGAATCAAACTTATGCAGATGATCTTTAGTGTTCAGAATATAACATACACATCCAAATGGATGGAAATAAGAAATGTTGGGCTTTCTGTTCTTCCACAATTCATAAGGAGTCTTATAGAGAATAGGTCTGATACAAATTCTATTCTGAATATAACATGCAATGTTTATTGCTTCTACCTAGAAATGCTTAGCCATAATAGTTTCATTGATCATGGTTCTGGCCATTTCTTGTAGAGTCCTATTCTTTCGCTCTACAACTCCATTTTGCTGTGGAGTTCTAGGGCAAGAGAAATCATGGGAAATACCATTTTCTTTTAAATAAATCTCAAAGAATATGTTCTCAAATTCGCCACCATGATCACTTCTGACCTTTATGATTTTACACTCTTTCTCATATTGAATCTGAGTGCAGAAGTCAAAGAACACTGTATGAGACTCGTCCTTGTGTTTCAAGAACTTTACCCATGCCTATCGGCTATAATCATCTATGATAACTAATAGCTTTACAAGACTTTTGATTAAAGATTATGTCATAACCATTGTCACTTAATTGACTTATGGATAATAAGTTATGCGCTAATCCATCTACTAGCAGAACATTAGTTATGGAAGGAGAGTTACCAATACTTATGGTTCCAGAGCCAATGATCTTGCCCTTTTGATTCCCTCCAAACTTAACTTCACCAGCAGATTTAAGCACTTGGTCTTGGAACATATACCTTTTTCCCGTCATGTGCCGCGAGCATCCAGAGTCCAGGTACCATGACATGTTTTCCTTTGTCTTCTTTGCTGCCAAGGATATCTGCAACAGGGATAATCTTTGCCTTAGGTACCCACAATTTCTTGGGTCCTTTCTTGTTAGTTCTCCTCAAGTTCTGATTGAACTTGGTTTTAGCATGATAAATAACAGGAGGTACAGCATGATATTCCTTAGTTTGAGCAACATGATATTTTCTATTGTGTCACATGCTTCTTAGTGTGTGTAATGTGGAAACTTTTAGCATGAGATGTGAGCCTAATATCATGGGAGTGGCCATACTTGAATTGATCATACAAGGGCTTGTATGTGATTTTCATATCATCCACAGATTCAAGTTTGTATGGGGTTTCACCCTCATAGCCTATGCCAACTCTCTTGTTTCCACTAATTGCATATATCATAGAGGCAAGTTGACTTCTTCCAGTACCTCTAGATAAAAACTTTCTAAAACTCAAGTCACATTCCTTAAGAATATTGTTCATACTTGGAATAGATTTTTCTGAACCAGAAGATGATTCAACATATTTGGATAATTTTAAAACTTTTTCCTTAAGTTCAGAATTTTCTACTTCAAGCTTCTTAGTTTCAAATTCAAATAGCTTCTTCAGCTTTTTGTATTTGATACTAAGTTGAGCCTTGAGTTCCAGAATTTCAGTTAGACTGGAAACTAACTCTTCTCTAGATAGTTCAGAAAATACCTCTTCAAAGTCTGAGTTTGATGTAGATTCTGATCCATCATCAACAGTGCCATCAGCGTAATGTTTGCCTGCTCATCTTCAGAGTCTAATTCTAATTCTGATGAATCTGAATCATCCCAAGTTGCCATAAGGCCTTTCTTCTTTTGAAACTTCTTCTTGGGCTTTTCCCTCTGAAGCTTTGGACACTCACTCTTGTAATGTTCTGGCTCCGTGCATTCAAAACACGTGACCTTCTTTTTATCAGATCTTCTGAGACTAGAACATTCTCCTCGTTCAGACTTTTTGGAACTTCTGAAGTTCTTGAACTTCCTTTGTTTACTCTTCTAGAGTTGGTTTACCCTTCTGGAGATCATGGACAGTTCATCTTCTTCTTCTTCTTCTTCTGATTCTGACTCTTCAGAATCTTCTTCTTCAGCCTGAAAAGCGTTAGTGCATTTTTTATTATTAGACTTTAATGCAATAGACTTACCTTTCTTCTGAGGTTCATTAGCATCCAGCTCTATTTCATGACTTCTCAGGGCGTTGATCAGCTCTTCAAGAGAGACTTCATTCAGATTCTTAGCAATCTTGAATGCAGTCACCATTAGGCCCCATCTTCTGGGCAAGCTTCTGATGATTTTCTTGACATGATCAGCCTTTGTGTATCCCTTGTCAAGCACCCTTAATCTAGCAGTCAGAGTCTGGAATCTTGAGAACATTGCTTCAATGTTTTCATCATCCTCCATCTTAAAAGCTTCATACTTCTGAATTAAAGCAAGAGCTTTAGTCTCCTTGACTTGGGCATTCCCTTCATGAGTCATCTTCAAAGATTCAAAGATGTCATGGGCAGTTTCTCTGTTTGATATCTTCTCATATTCAGCATGAGAAATAGCATTCAGCAGAATAGTAAAGGATAGAAAAACACTTGTAAAGGAGGGACTTGAATAAGTGTGACTTTAAGAACTCTTAAGATAAAAACAAATAACACAGTTATTTTTATCCTGGTTAGTTGTTAACGAAACTACTCCAGTCCACCCCCTTAGAGTGATTAACCTCGACTGAGGATTTAATCCACTAATCAGTCTTGATTACAATGGTTTTCCACTTAGATTCCCTCCAAGTCTTCTAGAGTATTCTGATCACAACTTGATCACTCTAGGAATACACCACTTAGAAACTTCTAAGTCTTCTAGAGTCTACTGATCACAACATGATCACTCTAGGAACCTTTTACAAATCAATGTAAAATAAATGTTTACAAGAGTACTCAAATCCTTCTTAAAAAGCTATAATCACAACTGTGATATTTCTCTTAAGTTCTAAGCTTAAATCTCTCTAAGATATTACAAGTGAAGTGAGGTTGAAGATGAAGTTTGAGAGCTTTTGAATTTGACAGCGTTTCTGTATTTTACGCAAGAGTTGTGTATTCAGCTTCTCATCAAAACTTCTATTTATAGGCGTTTGAGAAGATGACCGTTGGGAGCATTTAATGCGTTGCATGTTCCGTACAGCTCTGCATTTAATGTTTCACTCTTTTGTCAACTACCTCGAGCCTTGCTTTTACTGCTTCTACTGACTTTGCCTTTTGTAGCTTCTAACGTTCCTTTGTTCAGTCAGAGTAGCATGTCATCTTGTACTTTCTTCTGATCTGATCTTTGTAGATACAACGTTTGAATAATCAGAGTCAAACAGCTTGGTGCAGAGCATCTTCTTGTCTTCTGACTTTGAAGTGCTTTAGCGTGATACCATAAGAACTTCAGTGCTTCTGCTTCTGATCTCATGTTCTTCTGATGCTTCATAGATCATGTTCTGATTCTGCTTGACCATCTTCTGATGTCTTGCGAGAGCATGTTCTGATGTTGCATACTTGAACCTTCTGAGTCAGTGCTTCTAAGGCTGAATTGTGCATACTCTTAATATATTTCCTGAAATGGAAAATGCATAGGATTAGAGTACCACATTATCTTATACAAAATTCATATACATTGTTATCATCAAAACTAAGAATATTGATCAGAACAAATCTTGTTCTAACAATCTCCCCCTTTTTAATGATGACAAAAACATATATAATTGATATGAATTTGCAATCAGAATATCAGATGACCAAAGACAATTACACAGATATAGCATAAGCATATAATAAGAGTGTGTGAATATGTCTCCCCCTGAGATTAACAATCTCCCCCTGAAATAAATACTAGAAGAATTTATAAATAAAAGACTTCCCTGAGTATTTTCCATTTCAGTAGAGACGTTCACTTTGCCTAGAACTTCAGAACATTCAGAGCTTCTGCTTCTAGCTTCCATAGGACAGCTTCAGAGCTTTGAATTTCTTCTTGATTCATAGCATGCTTGATTGTATCAGAACATTCTTGAATGTATCAGAGCATCATCATAGCATCTTTACATCCTGAAATGTTTCAAAACAAACTAGACGAAACTAATCAGAGTATGAATGATTCAGAGCATTCTTTAAAGAAAGAGCATATATCATAGCAAACTTTGATAGATTCTTAAAAAGAATAAGTATCAGAGCATATGAGAGATGAGAATGTATTAGAGCATATTCTGCCACGAGAATATCGAAACGTTCTTCTTGCTTCTGATCTTGAAGCTTCACAGCACTAAGCTTGCTTCAATCTTCCAAGAACATGCTTCTTTATAGAATTGCATTTCCCCATATATTTGCTTCTCATGTTGAGATTTTTTAGAATATCTTCAATCCTGCAAAAAATCTCAAAGACATAGAACTTGTAAACAATGTTAGGAATGTTGAGACTTAATACCAGCAACTGATATAGTAAACCAAATCAATTATCATGTTTCTCCCCCTTTTTGTCATAACATCAAAAAGCATTTAAAAAGATTCAGATGATAAAACAACATAAAGTGAAGAAGATAATATTTCATTGACTCAACAAAATATCAAAAGATACAAAAAGGATAGAAGCAGATGCAAGAAAAAGATGCAAGAAACAAGAAAACAACTAAGACCAAACAGACTACGACTAGCCTAGCTTAGAAACTATCTTGGTCGGAAGGTTTTGAATCTCAGTAGTGCTTTCGGTCTGCGTCTTCATAAACGATTGAAACGCATTGTGAGTATCCTCATGCTTATCCAGACGAGAAGCAAGATCAACTTGATTCTGTTGAAGAGCCTTCATGGTGTTCATTAGAACAGAAGGACCAGCAGAAGAAGCATCAACGCAATTATCCAGAAGAGGAGTAGGATTCTCAACAGCAGTATCAATCATGAGAACATCATCTTGATTTTCCTGAACAGGAAGTTTCTCAGCAGGATGATTCTCAGCATCAGCTTCAGCATACACAGTGTTGCACCCCAAAATTTGCCCATCCATTTTTCTACTAACTGGCTTACTGTTTTTTAACTTCACTTGCTTTTTAGGCCATTTACACATCATGCATTCATCAAAAATAATATTGGTTCATTAAATCAGTGGTGATGGATTGAAGACATCAAATGGATCAGGGTTTATTTCCATATTTATTTAGTAATCAAGAGGATTTTTCTTATGGAGTTCGGATATAAGTATTTGGTACACTACTTAGATTATATGTTATGGTGCTCATCTAAGTTGGCAAAGGAGGAGAAAATGTGAATTTTAAAGTATCACTAATTGGAGGGAAAGGAGGTAATTCAAATCCTATTTGAAAATGTGAAGAAAAAAAATCATTACATTTCAAATTTCCATTACAAGTATTCAAAAGTCAGTTCTATTACAAAAAAAGGAATCCATTACATACATGCTACATGAGTTATTCTGAATACGAAGATTTTCGTACTGGTTCTTTGCCATCTCTCAAAGTCCAAATTCAAGAATTAAAGAACCAATCTCATTCACTATTACTTATTACATGTCCAAGAGCAATATTCCAAACTTCATCTCATCATGATTAATTACAAGCTCCATTCAAGGTTCATTACAAGTTTTACTTTACAAGGTTCAATTCCATCATTCAAAAGTTTCTACAAAAAAAAAAAGAAGCCAAATTACATTGTAAACATCATTTCACCTCAATTTATATTACAAGATACTACACGAAGACATGGCTTCTACCATTCAACCAAAATTCTATAAGAAAGCAAAGGCCATTCTCCATTATTTATAAATGGGCATCCTGTCTTCTTCAAGTCTTCTTCAAGGCCTCCACATATATGTTATTCAACCAAAACCTACATAAACAAAATACATCACTAAATCAGTCCCTGCAACAATAATGGAAAAGACTCTCATGGCTTGACATTCATGTTCAGATATAATTCAAGTTCTGTTTCCAGCTCAGGATAAGGACTGACTCAAGCAGATTTTCCATAACCTGCTGGCCCTGCAACTATCATCCATGCTACATTCAAACCAACGCCAAAATCACAATACAATACATCCATACAGCCAGTAATTTTTCTATTCAATCAACACACTAATTTTCAACATCTTTTCCTAACCATTCACTAACAGTTCTCAGCCTATTTCCAATTAAACATCTTACTAACATTTTCGTAATTTATTTTATAACTTATCACCCTAACTGTTTTTTATAACTAACTAACTAACAGTTTTATCCTATATAACCAACCATAACTAACAATAACCACCTGTAACTAACTCACAAGCATCTTGTAACAGAAAATCATAAGAAAAAACTAACCTTTTGGCCAAGACTTCTTCATCCCTAACTGAATTCTCAGCTTCAACCTCTATATAACCTTCAATCCCCAACTTCTCAAGAGAACCTTCACCATTTTCTTCCTCTCTTCACTTCCATTCATCCCTCTTCAACATTCTTCATCTTCTTCTCTTCCTTCAATCATTTCCCATCACTCACCACGCCATTCATCACTCCTCCACTACTTCATTCATCTTCATTCAATCTCCACAATCACACTTCAATTCTATCACTCAGCTTCATCTTCATACCACCAATTGCAATCAACATACTCAAACGGACTCTCCCTTTATTCAGATTAAAGACACATATCAGAACCGGCAAAAACTATCATCCAGAACCATTTCGGCAAAAAATTATACAAGGCAACTCACCTGGAAACTATCGATTCTCCCTGCAAGATTCTTCGTATCTTCATCGTCTTCAACAAGTTTCTGCAGAGGCACGCATCATTTTCGTGTTTCTGATCCGAGCTCATCTTCATAACCAGCTCATCTTCGATTTAGCTTCACGGTAGAGTTTCAACCTGAAGCGCAACAACGTTCCTCATCACCACCGCGAATCGTGGACGAAGAGAAAAAGATGAATACGAAGAAGCGAGGGTGAGAGGCGAACGAGAGCGAAGGAGATGTTTGGGTGTGGTGGTCGAAAGGCGAGTGGCGGAGTTTCTGTTCGGAGAAACGAATTCTCCGGCGCCGCATTGACGGTGAAGAGGAGATCTCATCTGATCTGATTTCAATTCACAAGTAACGTAACCCTAAACCCTCTTTCTATTGTTCTTATGATTTAATATATTTAATTAGCCTAAGATTTGAATAATTGACATTTAACTTGATTAATATGAATCAATATGCATAATTGATATTTAATTGAATAATCATTAAACAAAAATATGAATCTTAATTAGTATTAGTGATATTGGAAATCTGGTAATCTTGTGCTAAAGATCTGATAATTGGATCAATACAATCATCTGGGCCACGAAGTGCTAACCTCACCCCCCATGAGGCCCATACACACCATTTTTGGTGTGCTGAATAAACATGAACAAAAAACAAACTCTGTTGGGCCAACCTTCTGGGCCCTGCGCTTTCTATCTCCCTGCACCATAAATTCATTTTGCACCCCCCTGGTTCTATCATTTTGTTATTTAGATTAATTAGTTTTTTATTATTTTCTTTGAGTAATTAAATTGCTAATTTTTCTTACCAATCCTTAGACTTTAATACATAATTTTGACATAAAAAATGATCATAAAAATATTAGGTTAGGCTAATTTTCTTTTAATTCTTTTTGCTTAGGTTAGAATTCAATTTTCACATAAAAATACTCACAAAATAAATAGTATCTTTTAATTCATGTTAGTGCTATATTTTGAACCATTTGTTTTCATGTTTTGTGCTATACTTTCAAGTCATTCTTTTAGTCATTTTTGCACTAATTTTGTATCATTGTTTACTTGTAATTTCTACTTGTAATTGTGATCTCACTTGTACATAACCTTAGGCAAATCCTATAATTTTAGGTAGACTTTAGTTTGACAATTTAGGACTTAGAATCATCTTTTAGTTCATATTAGATTAGGTTCTTTTCCTTTTTCTTTTCAACTTTAAAACATTAATAAAGGACGACGCGAATCATGCTAATACCTTTTTTAGTGTGAAAGAAATGATTGGGGCGTAGGCTCCGATGTATGTTCTTTCCCGCTTAGCGGAAGAGAAATGATTGAGGCGTAGGCCTCGGTGTATTTCTTAACCGTTATTTAGAGGAACGATTGTGGCGTAGGCCTCGATGTGCATTCTCTAATTATTCAAAAAACTGTATTTCTTAACCAATATTTAGAGAAACGATTGTGGCGTAGGCCTCGATGTGCATTCTCTAAATATTCAAAAACTGTATTTCATTTAGAGAAACGATTGTGGCGTAGGCCTCGATGTGCATTCTCTAAATATTCGAAAAAAACTTTTTTAAGGCATGATTCAAGTCACAAATTAATTTCCCTTAAAAGACACCCAACCAAAAATATTTCAAAATATCTAATAAAGGCTCAAACCTAAACAAAGTAAGGAAGTGATGCGAAGCCTTGTAGTGGGTTTTTGTCCATCATGGAATTACACCTAAAAAATACAACCCAATTTTATCTCTTCTCTCTCTTGCCTCCGAGGCATTCTTTCTCTTGCCTTCAGGGCATTCTTCCTCCTAATCGGACACGTTATTTCCGCTCCATTCCCAGCTTAAGACTCCAGAGGTCGAGCAGCGGAGTGCGAATGTAACTGTTCAACTAAAAAACACAAAAACAAACAAAAACTAAAGAGCCGAACTACGGCGCTCTGATTCCTGAAAAGGATACGTAGGCATTAGGTCGCGGGGCCTAAGCGAGCACAACTATTTATAAACCTTATTTTCCCCGTGTTTCTTTTCTTTCATTTGCATGCATTCCCTTAGTAATTAAGCTTTAGATTTATACACCCTTAGAATAGAACAAACATAAGTGGATCCTGTGGAGTACCACAGACGTGAGGGGTGCTAATACCTTCCCCTCGCGTAACCGACTTCTTACCCGATCTCTGGTCGCAAGACCTTTTCTTATCCTTTCCTTTCCTAGGTTTTCTTATATTCCTTTCCCTTATGGGATAAATATATTGGTGGTGACTCTGTTCATCATTTCGCGAGCCTGCGCCAGCTGGCGACTCTGCTGGGGACGTTAGACCTATTGCGGGTCCGTATTTAGCGAGTCGATCCTAGCCTTTGTTTGTTTGTCTGTTTTTTGGGTGTGCTTATATATTGCTTATACTTCGCTTCATTTATTTTATGCTTGCATATCATGACTATTTATTGCTCGCATATCATGTTTATTTTCTCGCATTCTGGACTATATTATGGGTCCCCGTGGGGGCCACATATTTTATCTGTTTGCAGGTTGGGTGGGTTGTTTCTATGAGGTAAAAGGCCCAATACCCAGGCCAGAGTTGACACATAGGATACCTAGGATAGAGTGGATAGTCATGACGCCGATGAGATGTCAGGTCTTGTCTAGTGCGATCATGAGACCCACGCCCAGTCGAGGTTCAAATGGGGTATCATCGTTGGCATGTAGATGCAACAATGGTGGTATCTCAGGAGAACTGATAACGCTGGTTGCCATATTGACCTACCCTGACCTAGACTACACCCGTGAGTGGGGAGGGAATCATATTCTTAACAGGTACAGGTACATGTTCCGTTGGTGACTATTGGTCCTCCTGGTACTCAAAAGAACGTCAAACCTTTGATCTTGGAACATTTGACTTATACAGAAGCTCTACATCAGTTATCTATCGTAATCAATGTCGAACCTCTGAATCTGGAGGTTTGACCTTATATGACTTATGCAAAAGCTATCTATCAGAATCAACGTCGAACCTCTGAATCTGGAGGGTTCGACCATCTTTGACTTATGCACAAGCTGTTTATCCAGAAAGCAACGTCGAACCTCTGAATCTGGAGGATTCGACCATATCTTATTGACCATGAGAAGTTGTTATCCAAGAGGCCTTGATCCTTGATCCTGATTTATGTTGCATTTGCATCATCATTAACATTTTGCATTCATGCATGTGCATCCATGGTTACCAATACTCTTACCACTCTTCCTCTCCATCAGATCAGTCAAGACGATTCCTCAACACCGTTATCTGACATGACAACAGACAAAGAATCATGGGGAATTACAAACAAGATCAAGCTGCTATCAGAAAACTCCATGCCTCCTAAAGGGGAACCTTCCACCAAAGGATCCTAAAGACTTTATGTTTGTCAGAGAACATTTCATTTGCATCATAATAAGGCCAATCTTGCCATTGTTTAGATTTCTCAAGCACTTTCGATTGTACTATTTTCGTTGTTATCAAATACTTTCCATTGTAAGAAACTCATTCTGTTTGAATAAATAAAAATAATGCAATATACATGTTTTTCTCAAATCATTCCATTCTTGTCATTATGTTCATTGATATTCAACTCACTTGTCCTAAGCAACTAAAAAAGGAGAATGATGAAAAATCAAAAAACACATGAACTACTAACTGTATGCTTTTAGAAAAAAGATCCTGCTGACGATGTACAGGCATTGTTTCAATTCCTAAACACCGGAGTTATAAGGGAGTGAAACCTTCGTCAACCCCTTTGAGCCTATGGAGTAGTAGTTTCCTTTCAAAAATACAAGAACCCTCAATCTTAACCAGGGGCAGGGTAGTCTTCAGTTAGTGCGACCGAGGATCAATCATATTCCATCTCTCACAACAAACAAAGAAGAGCACTATCCACAATGGATGTTTCTCATTCACTAAGAAGAAGGCAGTCACAACCTTTTCATCAAGTCAATCACAAAAGTCATACGACTTGTTCCCGAACGAGACAAAAAGAATGAAAAAAGTTATGAATCAAAAAAGAAATAGTAGCCCGCTAAGTCAAAAAGAAAGGAAATAAAAAGCTTTGAAGCAATTGACTTAGGCAAAAATTAGGGCATATCCCGCTGGACAACGAAAACCAAAATCAAGAGAAACTTTTGTCCAGGCAAAAATTAGGGAAAAGCAAAAGACAAAGCTAAAGAACAAAAATCCTCCAAGGGACAAGTTGTCGTGATCATCAACGAAAGCACCAAAGGGTGGCTGCCACCTCCATCAAAGTTGCAAAGGATCCTCATCCATTACAATCCTTCCTGAAAGGTGAACACTCGTGTCAAGCTAACCGAACGTAGGACTGGAGAACATCACGAAGAGGGGTGGGTTAAGTAGAACTTGAGCCTTTATCCTTTGTTTCTTAAACCGTGAACCCGACCACGTTACAACCCTCAAAAGTCCTAATTGAAGCAGGGTTCGTTCCGAAAGCATACAAACTGTAAAATCATGTCAAACTGACTCCTAATGTTGCTGTGTCACTTGTGTTAGTATCAGTACAACATTTTGACAAATAAAACTTTTCTTTTGAGATTAACATGTGCATTGCATTCTCATTATCTTTCAAAACAGAATTGTCTCTAATCTGAAAAGTAAGTACTTGATACCAAGGAAAGTTCAATGTTGAAATTCCATCGAGTAATCTTACAAAGGCAAAGGTTGGTCATCCACCGAGCAAATATCTCAAACATCCATTTGGTGGAAGAGTTCATTTCAATATGGGCCATTCATTCCATGATCAACGCTGGGGCAGACCATTTCAAATCTCCGTGATTCAAGCATTATCAAAGTTCTACATCAAAAGATCTTACAAGCTGGGGCAAGCTAATAACAGTTCATCTCTCCATCTTCAATCAAGTGTCAGATATCAAGATAGGTGTCGAGGAGTCAATCCACCTCACCTTCACAAGTTCTATCCTTCAAGCAACGACCTTTCCACGAGGACATCCTCCATCCACTCCTTATATCTCAGAAATAATCATTCCATCCATACTCATACATACATTATGCATATCATTGCATTTTCATTATCATTTCACCCGCATGATCCGATCATCAATAAAACAGGGGCATCCACCCTATCTTGAATCAAGCTGAGTTTCTGAACTCCATCCAATCTATTCCTTACACAAAGCAGAAACCCTGATCAATCTGAACACTGCATATAGAAATCATTGCATCGCATCTCCAGAAATGCATAAAATAAATCAAACATCGCATGTGAAGCATAAGCCAAGTTACTCATCAGATGGGTTCTCTACAAGCATTCAAATTGATGTTCCACTGGATCACTCAGAGTTACCATTGTGATGTCATCTCCCAAAGTCAATCAAGTTCATCTTTCTTCAACCCAGAGTTGATGTTTTATGTTCAACCCAGAGTTGATCTTCCTTTCATCTTTTAACCCCGAGTTAATTATATCTTCCCACTCAACCCAGAGTTGACGGTTATCCTTTGTCTCTTTCCCACTCAACCCATAGTTGACGGTTATCTTCTTTCTTTTTCCCACTCAACCCAGAGTTGACGGTTATCATTTGTTCAATCCAGAATTGATTTCTTCTTTTCCCACTCAACCCAGAGTTGACGGTTATCTCTTGTCTTTCCCACTCAACCCAGAGTTGACGGTTATCTTCTTTCTTTTTTCCACTCAACCCAGAGTTGACGGTTATCATTTGTTTGATCCAGAATTGATTTCTTTTTTCCCACTCAACCCAGAGTTGACGGTTGTCCCCTTGTCTTATCCCACTCAACCCAGAGTTGACGGTCATCTCTTGTTCTTTCCCACTCAATCCAGCATTGACGGTTACCCTTTCTCCTTCCCACTCAACCCAGAGTTGACGGTTATCTTTTCTCTTTTCCCACTCAACCCAGAGTTGACGGTCATCTTTTGTCTTCACCCACTCAACCCAGAGTTGACGGTTATTCCCTAATTGTTCATCTTTGCCCTTTCAACCCATATTTATTATCCAATTCCTCATTCGACCCAGAGTTGAATTACCCTATCTCAACCCAGAGTTGATGTCTACCCCTTGTTCAACCCAGAGTTGATTTCCTTACTTTCTCAACCCAGAGTTGATACCTATATCTTGCCCCACTAATACCGATTTCCCTTTCTACTCTCAATCCAGAATTGATGTTCACCTCTTATCCAACCCCGAGTTGACTTACCTTTATCCTTCGACCCAGAGTCGACCCATTTTTCTTTTTCAACCCAGAGTTGATATGTATTTCATTTCAAACCCAGAGTTAATTTGATCAATCCAGAATTGATACATTATTCCTCAGTGGAGTTGACACCATCTTTTCCCCAGTGGATCCTATCTCTCATCAAGCAAATTTTCAGGTTCACTTGGTATTTAATCTTCTTCTACCTTGATTGCTCGAAAGGCTAGCGCCAATCTCACCTTCAGGTTTAAGATGATTAAATAGGGGCAGCTGTTGCACCCCTAAATTTGCCCATCCATTTTTCTACTAACTGGCTTACTGTTTTTTAACTTCACTTGCTTTTTAGGCCATTTACACATCATGCATTCATCAAAAATAATATTGGTTCATTAAATCAGTGGTGATGGATTGAAGACATCAAATGGATCAGGGTTTATTTCCATATTTATTAATAATCAAGAGGATTTTTCTTATGGAGTTCGGATATAAGTATTTGGTACACTACTTAGATTATATGTTATGGTGCTCATCTAAGTTGGCAAAGGAGGAGAAAATGTGAATTTTAAAGTATCACTAATTGGAGGGAAAGGAGGTAATTCAAATCCTATTTGAAAATGTGAAGAAAAAAAATCATTACATTTCAAATTTCCATTACAAGTATTCAAAAGTCAGTTCTATTACAAAAAAAGGAATCCATTACATACATGCTACATGAGTTATTCTGAATACGAAGATTTTCGTACTGGTTCTTTGCCATCTCTCAAAGTCCAAATTCAAGAATTAAAGAACCAATCTCATTCACTATTACTTATTACATGTCCAAGAGCAATATTCCAAACTTCATCTCATCATGATTAATTACAAGCTCCATTCAAGGTTCATTACAAGTTTTACTTTACAAGGTTCAATTCCATCATTCAAAAGTTTCTACAAAAAAAAAAGAAGCCAAATTACATTGTAAACATCATTTCACCTCAATTTATATTACAAGATACTACACGAAGACATGGCTTCTACCATTCAACCAAAATTCTATAAGAAAGCAAAGGCCATTCTCCATTATTTATAAATGGGCATCCTGTCTTCTTCAAGTCTTCTTCAAGGCCTCCACATATATGTTATTCAACCAAAACCTACATAAACAAAATACATCACTAAATCAGTCCCTGCAACAATAATGGAAAAGACTCTCATGGCTTGACATTCATGTTCAGATATAATTCAAGTTCTGTTTCCAGCTCAGGATAAGGACTGACTCAAGCAGATTTTCCATAACCTGCTGGCCCTGCAACTATCATCCATGCTACATTCAAACCAACGCCAAAATCACAATACAATACATCCATACAGCCAGTAATTTTTCTATTCAATCAACACACTAATTTTCAACATCTTTTCCTAACCATTCACTAACAGTTCTCAGCCTATTTCCAATTAAACATCTTACTAACATTTTCGTAATTTATTTTATAACTTATCACCCTAACTGTTTTTTATAACTAACTAACTAACAGTTTTATCCTATATAACCAACCATAACTAACAATAACCACCTGTAACTAACTCACAAGCATCTTGTAACAGAAAATCATAAGAAAAACTAACCTTTTGGCCAAGACTTCTTCATCCCTAACTGAATTCTCAGCTTCAACCTCTATATAACCTTCAATCCCCAACTTCTCAAGAGAACCTTCACCATTTTCTTCCTCTCTTCACTTCCATTCATCCCTCTTCAACATTCTTCATCTTCTTCTCTTCCTTCAATCATTTCCCATCACTCACCACGCCATTCATCACTCCTCCACTACTTCATTCATCTTCATTCAATCTCCACAATCACACTTCAATTCTATCACTCAGCTTCATCTTCATACCACCAATTGCAATCAACATACTCAAACGGACTCTCCCTTTATTCATATTAAAGACACATATCAGAACCGGCAAAAACTATCATCCAGAACCATTTCGGCAAAAAATTATACAAGGCAACTCACCTGGAAACTATCGATTCTCCCTGCAAGATTCTTCGTATCTTCATCGTCTTCAACAAGTTTCTGCAGAGGCACGCATCATTTTCGTGTTTCTGATCCGAGCTCATCTTCATAACCAGCTCATCTTCGATTTAGCTTCACGGCAGAGTTTCAACCTGAAGCGCAACAACGTTCCTCATCACCACCGCGAATCGTGGACGAAGAGAAAAAGATGAATACGAAGAAGCGAGGGTGAGAGGCGAACGAGAGCGAAGGAGATGTTTGGGTGTGGTGGTCGAAAGGCGAGTGGCGGAGTTTCTGTTCGGAGAAACAAATTCTCCGGCGCCGCATTGACGGTGAAGAGGAGATCTCATCTGATCTGATTTCAATTCACAAGTAACGTAACCCTAAACCCTCTTTCTATTGTTCTTATGATTTAATATATTTAATTAGCCTAAGATTTGAATAATTGACATTTAACTTGATTAATATGAATCAATATGCATAATTGATATTTAATTGAATAATCATTAAACAAAAATATGAATCTTAATTAGTATTAGTGATATTGGAAATCTGGTAATCTTGTGCTAAAGATCTGATAATTGGATCAATACAATCATCTGGGCCACGAAGTGCTAACCTCACCCCCCATGAGGCCCATACACACCATTTTTGGTGTGCTGAATAAACATGAACAAAAAACAAACTCTGTTGGGCCAACCTTCTGGGCCCTGCGCTTTCTATCTCCCTGCACCATCAATTCATTTTGCACCCCCCTGGTTCTATCATTTTGTTATTTAGGTTAATTAGTTTTTTATTATTTTCTTTGAGTAATTAAATTGCTAATTTTTCTTACTAATCCTTAGACTTTAATACATAATTTTGACATAAAAAATGATCATAAAAATATTAGGTTAGGCTAATTTTCTTTTAATTCTTTTTGCTTAGGTTAGAATTCAATTTTCACATAAAAATACTCACAAAATAAATAGTATCTTTTAATTCATGTTAGTGCTATATTTTGAACCATTTGTTTTCATGTTTTGTGCTATACTTTCAAGTCATTCTTTTAGTCATTTTTGCACTAATTTTGTATCATTGTTTACTTGTAATTTCTACTTGTAATTGTGATCTCACTTGTACATAACCTTAGGCAAATCCTATAATTTTAGGTAGACTTTAGTTTGACAATTTAGGACTTAGAATCATCTTTTAGTTCATATTAGATTAGGTTCTTTTCCTTTTTCTTTTCAACTTTAAAACATTAATAAAGGACGACGTGAATCATGCTAATACCTTTTTTAGTGTGAAAGAAATGATTGGGGCGTAGGCTCCGATGTATGTTCTTTCCCGCTTAGCGGAAGAGAAATGATTGAGGCGTAGGCCTCGGTGTATTTCTTAACCGTTATTTAGAGGAACGATTGTGGCGTAGGCCTCGATGTGCATTCTCTAATTATTCAAAAAACTGTATTTCTTAACCAATATTTAGAGAAACGATTGTGGCGTAGGCCTCGATGTGCATTCTCTAAATATTCGAAAAAAACTCTTTTAAGGCATGATTCAAGTCACAAATTAATTTCCCTTAAAAGACACCCAACCAAAAATATTTCAAAATATCTAATAAAGGCTCAAACCTAAACAAAGTAAGGAAGTGATGCGAAGCCTTGTAGTGGGTTTTTGTCCATCATGGAATTACACCTAAAAAATACAACCCAATTTTATCTCTTCTCTCTCTTGCCTCCGAGGCATTCTTTCTCTTGCCTTCAGGGCATTCTTCCTCCTAATCGGACACGTTATTTCCGCTCCATTCCCAGCTTAAGACTCCAGAGGTCGAGCAGCGGAGTGCGAATGTAACTGTTCAACTAAAAAACACAAAAACAAACAAAAACTAAAGAGCCGAACTACGGCGCTCTGATTCCTGAAAAGGATACGTAGGCATTAGGTCGCGGGGCCTAAGCGAGCACAACTATTTATAAACCTTATTTTCCCCGTGTTTCTTTTATTTCATTTGCATGCATTCCCTTAGTAATTAAGCTTTAGATTTATACACCCTTAGAATAGAACAAACATAAGTGGATCCTGTGGAGTACCACAGACGTGAGGGGTGCTAATACCTTCCCCTCGCGTAACCGACTTCTTACCCGATCTCTGGTCGCAAGACCTTTTCTTATCCTTTCCTTATTCCAGGTTTTCTGATATTCCTTTCCCTCTTTGGGATAAATATATTGGTGGCGACTCTGTTCATTTTCGCGAGCGTGCGACACACAGGAGCAAGGAGTGCGGCTTCTGAATTCTCAAGAGCCTTAAGAATTTCAACCAAATTCCTTGGAGGTGTAGGAGCAGAAGGTTCTGAAGGGTATTCAACTTCTAGGTATACCATATTTGGCGCTTTCTCAGAGGGATTCTCCCTTAACCAGTTGAATATTGACTGAAAGTCTCCAGTCAGAACACTATAATGGGGCTTCCACACAACCATTTCAAGACATGGCACATCTTCAAGCTCATCAACAAACTTCTTCTCCTCAAGAGACTTCCAGTTTCTGATGGGACAGAAGTTGAAATCCTCATAGTCTCTCAAAAATCCCAAAGGGCCAGGAGCTTCTACTTCAACAGTTTTCCGGAGCTTCAGAAGATTAGAGAAGAACTCTCTTCTGAAAGCCCTAAAGAGGCTCCTTGTTGCCACATAATCCGTCCTGGCATAATATGCAACTCTCAAGGCTTCCAGTCCCGTCTGTACCTTTAACTTCAAAAATTCAAAACTTACACCAACAGAAAGTTCATGGTTGGGGGTTTTGAAACGGGTGGAAGAAGAATCTGGGATCAGAATGAAGTAGGGTTGAGGTTCTCTATCAAGAGAGAGCAAAGATTCTGCTTCATCCTCAGATTCTAGGTTAACAAAGGCAGGGTCAGGACGAGGTTTGGGAGTAAAGTTACATGCACGGAATAATTCTTTTAAGGAATCAGAATTTGGAGATTCTGATGCAGGAGGATTATTTTGTGCAGGGGAGGCAATAGGTTCATAATTAGCATGAGGAGGAGGTTGAGAGGTGGAGATATTTGTGTGAGGGGGAAAGAGGGTTTGAAGGGGTGCAATATCAAGAATAAGTTCATCAATGGGATGGTCAGAAGCAGGATTGGTTTTGGGTGAAGAAGGAGGAGTGAGAACTTTGGTGGGTGAAGGTGATTTGGTGGAGGCTTTTTCTGGTTGAGTTTCTGGTTGGGATGGTTTCAGAACTTCTGTTGGTACATATTTTGAACTATAAAAAAAAAACAGAAACAGGTTCAGAAATTGACACACCTTTAGATTTCTTCTGAGACTTTTCAGAATCAGTTTCAAGTCTTTTTCATTTCTTCTTCTCATACACATCCTTCAGCTTGCCTAGAGCTATTTCTCTTTTCTTTTCTGCTTCCTTCATCTCTTCTTCTGCTTGATTTACTTCTTCAGTCTTTTCCTTTGCTTCTTCAACAACCTTCTTTTTCTTCTTCTTATCTTTCTCTTTCTTCTTCTTCTTCTCTACATCCTTCTCATCATTCTTCTCTACATATTTCTTACTTTCTTTCTCAGACTTCTTGTGCTTCTTTCTTTTCACAACATCTTCTTGTTCTTTATTCTCCTTTTCAACAAAAACTTCTTGATTTACTTCAGCAACAATCTCTTCTACATCAACTTCTTGTTGAGTACTCTTCTCCTTATTGATGGAAGGAAGATCTAGCTTTCGCTTTGTTCTTCTTTCTTGGTGGGAGTCAACTTCTGGAATAACTTCTGGAATAACTTCTGATACTCCACCCTTGGAAGTTGGAAGCCTCTGGCGACTAATCCCAGTAGGAGCATATATAGCACCACCTTCCTTGAGAATGTTAAGATAGTGAACCTTAACATCTAGTTGTTCATTTAGATAGAACATCTCAAACTCAACAAGAACTGGACCTCTTATGTTTTTGACATTTGGATCTAGTTTAGGAGCAGTACCAATAACTTGAATAAGACCCATTTTCTTCAAAGAAGTAGCATTCAAGACACTTCCATTGATTGTATAGAGATCTTTGACTATTCCAGCATTTTCCAGATTTTCAACAATCTTGGTTTGAACCAGAAGATTGGTAATAATCCTTCCAAAAGGAATAATAGGTCCTTTCTTCTTTGACTTGCTCTCATCGCGAGAGTCCTTTACAGCATTCCACAAGTGATTGAAAATGATGTAGGTAACATCAACCTTCTTCTGAGTACCAATACAATACATGATGTATTGTTGGTTGCTGTTGATGAAATCAGAAGAACTGGTTGATTTTCTGTGGTAAAAACAACCAAGAAGAATCTTTGTCCATATCTTGTATATGTTCTTCAGATCCTTAACCTTTGTTGATTTCTTTCCATCAGTAAAGATTTCAGAATAAACTTTATCCCATTCAGTTGTGAAAGTTGCTTCAGTCTCTCCTTCATCTTTCATCAAATCAAACAACATTCTCAATGTGTTTTTAGTGATGGAGAATAATCTTCCATGAATAAACGACACAATAGCTTTAGGGATAACGAACGCATGAACCCAGAACTCCTTCACTAGGTCTGGATAAATTGGTCCACAGAATTCAAGAAACAAAGATTGCCATTTTTGAAAAACCATGTTATCTTTGATACGAACTTGATGTTCTTCCAGATTATCAACATCAACCATCAGTTCACAAATAACTTCCAACCGGTCTCAAGGAATCGAGCAACTAATCCTAGGAATGAGTTCTTGTTCTTGTTCTTGACGTTGTTATTGAGATGCAGAACCAACAATTTGTGATGAAGAAGCAGCCATTGACACTTTTCTGAGATTCTTGGTTTTCTTTTTTGGGTATGAAAATAGGGTAAAAAGATTGCAGAAGTGCATAAACAGTGGAGAGAAAGAGTGCGTAAAAGAGAGAATGGTGTGATGAGATGTGTTTATATAGATATGGATTTGAAAAACAAATGCATTGAGATTATGAAAAAGATCAGTTACAGAATCAAGAAAATCAAATGCGTTTAATGAGGAATGATGTTAGGTGGGATAACGTGATATTTGAAATGATTTGCATAGTTACCTAGGGCGGCATCTCCTCAACTGCACGCGTGATTGTCCAAATAGAGTGAACACGTGTTCAACATCTGGAATAGCTAGTGACAGCTATTTTGCTTTAAAAGAGATTCTGAATCAACTTAGACATATGAAACGTTAGTAATAACAGAATCAGAATATCTAACTGATCAACATCAGAACTTCTTACAAAAATAGGTCATTTCAAATCTAATCCATATATCAGAACTTCTCATCCTTTCATTCTGGGAAAAAATCCATACTGATATTCTTCAGAATGAACTTAAACCTATCTTCAGCAAGGTGTTTTGTAAATATATCAGCCCATTGATGGTCTGTATCAACGAAGTTTAAAGATAGAACACCCTTCTGAACATAGACCCTAATGAAATGATGTTAAATCTCAATATGTTTAGCTTTGGAATGTAATATTGGATTCTTAGATAAACAAATAGAAGAAGTATTATCACAGAAGATAGGAATGTTACTCTCATATTTTTGATAATTTTCTAGTTGACTCTTCATCCAGAGCATCTGTGTACTACACCCAGCAGCAACAACATATTCTGCTTCTATTGTGGAAAGGGCAATTGTAGCTTTCTTCTTACTGTACCAGGAGATCAAGTGACTTCCAAGAAATTGACAACTTCCAGAAGTACTTTTCCTTTCAACTCTATCTCCAGCGTAATCAGCATCACAATATCCTACTAAGTTGTATTCTTCAGATCTTCTGTAGACTAAACCAACATTAGTAGTACCTTTTAGATACCTTAGAATTCTCTTAACAGCTGTTAAGTGAGATTCTCTAGGATCTGATTGGAATCTTGCACATAGACAAATACTGAATAGAATATCAGGTCTAGAAGAAGTAAGATATAGAAGAGATCCAATCATACCTCTGTAGAGCTTCTGATCTACCTTCTTACTTACCTCATCCTTACCTAGGACACACGTTGGATGCATAGGAGTTTTTGCTTCTTTGCTTTTTGAAAGATTAAACTTCTTCAGAAGTTCTTTCACGTACTTGGTCTGATGAACATAAGTTCCTTCTAATGTTTGATTGATTTGAATCCCAAGGAAATACTTGAATTTTTCCATCATGCTCATTTCAAACTCAGCCTGCATAGACTTAGTAAATCCCTTTCTAAGTGTAGCATTAAATGTTCCAAAGATAATATCATCAACATAAATTTGTCAAATTAAAATATCCTTTTTAACGGTTTTACAAAAGATAGTAGTATCCACTTTTCCTCTAGTGAAACCATTATCAAGAAGGAAAGAACTTAATCTTTCATACCAAGCTCTAGGAGCTTGCTTCAATCCGTATAATGACTTCTTTAGTTTAAAAACATGTTCTAGAGACTTAGAGTCTTCAAAAACAGGAGGTTGGTGGACATAGACTTCCTCATCTATATAACCATTTAAGAAGGCACTCTTAACATCCATCTGATATAGAGTGATGTTATGTTGAGTGGAAAAAGAAATCAATAAGCGAATAGATTCTAACCTGGCCACTGGTGCAAAGGTTTCTGTATAGTCAATACCTTCTTGCTAACTATAGCCCTGAGTAACCAGTCTGGCTTTGTTTCTTACAACTTCTCCTTTTTCGCTTAGCTTGTTTCGGAAGACCCACTTAGTTCCAATGATGTTAAATCCTTTTGGTCTTGGAACAAGATCCCAGACATCATTCCTTGTAAACTGATTTAGTTCTTCTTGCATTTCAATTATCCAATCAGCATCCTCCAGAGCTTGATCAACATAAGTTGACTCATTAAGGGATACAAGACCAAATTGACATTCTGCATTGTTCTTAAGGAATGCTCTTGTTCTGATAGGATCATCCTTCTTTCCAAGGATAACATATTTTGAGTGTGCAGAGTTGAGTCTAGAAGAGCTTCTGATAGTTGGCTCTTCAGAAATTCTGAGATTCTCTAAAGAAGTATTAACTTGATCTTCTGAAACTTTACTTCTGGGTTCTTCAGCTTCTGAGTTAGAGATTTCTATATCTGCAAAATTCTCAAACTTCTTTGGATTTTCAAGACCAAGCTTATCATCAAATCTGAGATTTATTGATTCTTCAACAACCAATGTTTCAGTATTGTATACTTTGTAGCCTTTTGAGCGTTCAGAATATCAAAGAAGGAAACACTTATGAGCCTTAGAATCAAACTTATTCATATGATCTTTAGTGTTCAGAATATAACATACACATCCAAATGGATGGAAATAAGAAATGTTGGGCTTTCTGTTCTTCCACAATTCATAAGGAGTCTTATTGAGAATAGGTCTGATAGAGATTCTATTCTGAATATAACATGCAGTGTTTATTGCTTCTGCCTAGAAATGCTTAGCCATATTGGTTTCATTGATCATGGTTCTGAACATTACTTGTAGAGTCCTATTCTTTCGCTCTACAACTCCATTTTTCTGTGGAGTTCTAGGGCAAGAGAAATCATGGGCAATACCATTTTCTTTGAAATAAATATCAAAGAATCTGTTCTCAAATTTGCCACCATGATCACTTCTGACCTTTATGATTTTATATTCTTTCTCAGATTGAATCTGAGTGCAAAAGTCAAAGAACACTGTATGAGACTCATCCTTGTGTTTCAAGAACTTTACCCATGTCCAACGGCTATAATCATCTATGATGACTAATCCATATCTCTTCCCTCTGACAGATGCTGTTTTGATTGGGCCAACCAGATCAATGTGCAGAAGTTCTAGCGGCCTAGAGGAAGAGACAACATTCTTAGAATTGAATGCAGGTTTAGAAAACTTCCCTTTCTAACATGCTTCGCAAAGAGAATATGATTTATATTTCAGATTAGGGAGTCCTCTGACCAGATTTAGTTTGTTAATTTGAGAAATATTTCTCAAACTAGCATGGCCTAATCTTCTATGGCACACCCATTGCTCTTTGCTAACAGACATAAGACAAGTTATCTTCTGATTCTTAAGATCGTGAAGATCAATCTTGTAAATGTTGTTCTTTCTCTTGCCTGTAAATAGGATTGAGCCATCCTTCTGACTTACAGCTTTACAAGACTTTTGATTAAAGATTATGTCATAACCATTGTCCCTTAATTGACTTATGGACAATAAGTTATGAGCTAATCAATCTACTAGCAGAACATTAGTTATGGAAGGAGAGTTACCAATACTTTTGGTTCCTGAGCCAATAATCTTGCCCTTCTGGTTCCCTCCAAACTTAACTTCTCCAGCAGATTTAAGCACTAGGTCTTGGAACATGGACCTTCTTCCCGTCATGTGCCGCGAGCACCCAGAGTCCAGGTACCATGACATGCGTTCCTTTGTCTTCTTTGCAGCCAAGGATATCTGAAACATGAATAATCTTTTCCTTAGGTACCCACATTTTCTTGGGTCCTTTCTTGTTAGTTCTCCTTAAGTTCTGATTGAACTTGGGTTTAGCATGATAAATAACAGGAGGTACAGCATGATATTCCTTAGTTCGAGTTGCATGATATTTTCTATTTTGTGTCACATGCTTCTTAGTGTGTGTAATGTGAAAGCTTTTCGCATGTGATGTGAGCTTAATATCATGGGAGTGGCCATACTTGAACTGATCATACAAAGGCTTGTATGTGATTTTCATATCATCTACAGGTTCAAGTTTGTATGGGGTTTCACCCTCATAGCCTATGCCAACTCTCTTGTTTCTACTAACAACATATATCATAGAGGCAAGTTGACTTCTTCCAATACCTCTAGATAAGAAATTTCTAAAACTCAAGTCATATTCCTTAAGAATATTGTTCGAGCAAGGAGTTGACTTTTCTGAACCAGAAGATGATTCAACATCTGTGGATAATTTTAAAACTTTTTCCTTTAGTTTAGAATTTTCTACTTCAAGCTTCTTAGTTCCAAATTCAAATAGTTTTTTCAGCTTTTTGTATTTGATACTAAGCTGAGCCTTGAGTTCCAGAAGTTCTGTTAAACTGGAAACTAACTCTTCTCTAGATAGTTCAGAAAAGACCTCTTCAGAATCTGATTCTGATGTAGATTCTGATCCATCATCAACGGTGGCCATGAGCACAATGTTTGCCTGCTCATCTTTAGAGTCTGATTATGATTCTGATGAATCTGAATCATCCCAAGTTTCCATAAGACCTTTCTTCTTCTGGAACTTTTTCTTGGGCTTTTCCCTCTGAAGCTTTGGACACTCATTCTTGTAGTGACTTGGCTCCTTGCATTCAAAGCACGTGACCTTCTTTTTGTCAGATCTTCTGTTTCCCGAAGATTCTCCACTTTCAGGCTTCTTGGAACTTCTGAAGTTCTTGAACTTCCTTTGTTTCTCTTCCAGAGTTGGTTTACCCTTCTGGAGATCATGGACAGTTCATCTTCTTCTTCTTCTGATTCTGACTCTTCGGAATCTTCTTCTTCATCCTGAAAAGCGTCAGTGCATTTTTTATTAATAGACTTTAATGCAATAGACTTACCTTTCTTCTGAGGTTCATTAGCATCCAATTCTATTTCATAACTCCTCAAGGCGCTGATCAGCTCTTCCAAAGAGACTTCATACAGATTCTTTGCTATCTTGAATGTAGTCACCATTGGTGTGGTGTCGTTTTTTTTACCTCCCCGTTTCACTTGGGAGGACGGCACGCTAGACCCTTCACGCAGAATTTGGAAGGAGAATGTGCCCGGGGCGGGATGAATTTTGTTTCTGTTCTTCCTACGATATCACACGAACTTTTTAATTATCCTACGAGGAGGAAAGGGGAAAAAGATCTCAAATAAACCCTAGGAGTTTGCTAAGTGTGGGAATTCACCTAGACTAGAAATTCTGGAGTCTGGGAGGTCGGTTATACATAGGGAAGAGTGTAAGCACCCTACATATCCGTAGTACTCTACGGGAACCTTCTCTGTGTCTATGTGTTTCTGTTTGTTGCTTATTGATTGAGAAAGTTTCTCCTTTGTGTTAGGAGAAGGAATTGAATTGATTTGGAAAGAAAGACAGACTGACTGACTATTTTTGGTTTTTTATTAGCTCGCTGAGATTCCTTGTGAACCTCATGCCTACATATCCCTAATGGAAGTCAGTGCTTTTTGTAGTTCGGAGAACTAATTAGGGAAATTAATATATTTTTGGTGCCTTGCTTGAAGCTCAAGGTTGAAGCTTGAATTAAATCTCTGTTTACAGTAAAGAGACATGAAATTATCTCTACAGAGAGGTATTTATACTATTCCACCACAAACATTAAAAAAGTGACAGAAAAGCTGAATTCATTTCATTAAGAGAGGGACCTTACTTGTATGTTTGCAAGTATGCCATCCAAATTAGGGAAAGTGTACAAGTTTGGGTTTGTTTTCCTCAGAGCATGCCTTTCAAAGTCCTAAATGGGAGAATGTTTGAAATTGAAATTGAAATTGAAATTGAAATGTTTGTTTGATTGAATGTGGTGAGATAGGAGAAATATCTCTCTATAGAGATAAGCTATGTCTATCTACTATTTGAAAGATTTGATTTTTAGCTGGCTTGTATGAGGCCCAAGCTTGAGGCTTTTGATTGATTTTTATTGACTCTGGAAGATAACTCTACTAGGGATTGACTTAAACTAAGAAGTTTTTGTGTTATGTACAAAGCTCAGAATTGAGGCTGACTCATTATTGAGGAATATGTCTTTTACTGACTGAGACTGGTGAGATTATCTTTTTAAAGAATGAATGGAGGCTGACCCTTTCCAGGGGTTTTATGGAAGAAGGAAAGTCTATTTGAGACTTCTTGTTTAAAGCCCATGATTAAGGCTGACACTGACTGAAGATAAACAAATATGGATCCTAGACTCTACTAAGGAAAATTAATGAAGATAAGGGTGACAGAGACTGTCCATGTCTCTCATTCCAAAAGGTGTACTCAATGTGAGATTGAGACATTCTTAGCATGTTTAAAGTCTGGTTTAAAGAATGGAAAAAACTCACCAGGGTAGGCTAAAAGGTGACTAAAGACCTGTTCCTATGTTTATAAGAAACCTGATGGGTCCTTGTATACAAGCTCAAGAGGAAGTTGGGAATGCTTTTAAGAAGCCTGTGGGTCCTTGTACAAAGCCCAAGAGGAGGCTAATCGAGGGTCATCGAGGGTCCTTGTTATAGCACAAGAGAAAGCTATGTGGTTTTGAACTTATTTTGGCTCTAAGCAAATGGGTAAGAGGTTTCCCCGGGAATAATTCCTCTTGGGTGGATGTATCCTAGTTTTGGGTTCTAAGGCTTTTTCAAGATGTTTCACCGAGAATAATTCATCTTGAGGGTTTGAACTAAAGATCTCTAATTAGGAAAGAGCCTTCACCGGGAAGACATTCTCAATCCTAGGCCATAGTCCTATAATATATATATATATATATATATATATATATATATATATATATATATATATATATATATATATATATATATATATATAGTTTAACTGTCTTAAGGTTCACACTCAGACGTAGTCCTAATATATAAACATTTTATATTTGACAGTAATTTAAATAAAGACTGTAAATTGAAAGCTTGTAAAGCCTAACCTGGATGGAGTGGAGGCCTTTGAAGATGTATGTACAAAGGTCACATAAGTATCTGAAGAGTTTCACCGGGAATAATGCCTTTCAAATACCAGAAGAAAGTTTTGAAAACAGAAAGAGGATTTTGTAAATACAGTTTTTGAAAACAAACTATGAAAAGAAAAAAAAGGTGTTGGGACTTACACTCTATTAGAGGCCCATTGAAATATTTATTGTTTATGAGAAACAGTTGGATAATGATTTAAAATGATTACTGTTTTGTTGTCTAAAAAATCTCGATCGCCCGGCTAATCAGAGATTTGAAAAAAACAGTTTAAATTCTTGACAACAGTCAACTTAATTAGGGTAATGACAAAGTCTATACCCTATTAAGACCTAAATGATTAGTGTTTTAACTCAAAAATATTTAGACGAGATTAGGTTTTGAAAATCAAGTGATAATTATATTTTTTAAAGTATTAAAACGTACTTAAAATATATGATTTTAAACCTAATTAAAAACATATTAAAATAATATATTTTTTATGATTTTTTGGTATATTCTCAAAATAGATATATTAAATGAGAAGTGTGTGAAAAATCAAGAGAAAAATGATTTAAATTGATGGGTGAATTAATTAGGTGAAGTTGTAAAATAGAATGAAAGAAAATAGTGATAAAAAGGGGTTTGGTCTTGCCAAGGGTTGAACCCACGCCCTATAGGTTACCAAACAAAACAAATACCAACTGGGCCACGCGCGTGGCCTGTTTAGGAAAGGCAACCATATGATTATATGTGAAAGCAAAACATCAAAGTGGTTTGAAAAATAAAATGAACAAAAGGTCTGAGGGGGGGATCAAACCCCAGACCTAAGGCAAGGCAAGGATTTTGGACGCGCGCTGTAACAAATGGGACACCACGATGAATTCGTAGGTTAAACACAAACCATTCAAAATATAATAAACTAAAACCTGGGAAATTTGAAAAATGGCGCCACCATCTTCATCTTCAACCTCAAGCTCTAAACATTTGAATTTACTATCTCCTTCGTTTCTCAACCAAACTCAAAGATGAAAACATGGATTTTGCTCGTTTTTTAACAAGGACTATGATATTATCCTTTGATTTCATTTATTTTCAGTGTAATTCAAAATTCGCACGCATGAACACTAAGAACCCTAAAACTCGAAATTAACATGAAATACTCTATATGCATGATATGATGCAATTGATTGAGGGTTAATGATCCTTAAAGGTGCAAAAACCAACTGGTAACTTCATTTTTAATTTATCATGCGTGAATTATGGAGTTTGAAGTTCATGAAACTTACCTCAAAAATGGAGGTTGAGCTCTGATCAAAGTGTGCTACAGAGTTGTTGCAATGGTCCAGATAGCTTCAGTGATCCCTTAGGAAGGTGTTGAGATGCTTGGCTTGGGTTGAAACTGCCCAGAACTCCTTGCTCAACCCCAACTGATACAGCTCCAAGTGAGAGGTGAAGATGATGATTCTCCACGTACAGAAGTGTTTCAGAGGTTTGGATCACCTCTAAATACCTCCCTTGATGTGTTTGAATACTTACTTACAAAGGAAGAGCTTTGGTTTGAAGAATCCGAGTCTTCTTGCCAAAGAACCTTTGAAAAACCTAAGTATGAGAAGAGAAGAGAGAAATCAAGATTTCTGTTGCTTTGGTGTGTCTAATTACTGAGGAATTCACTTGTATTTATAGGCAAAGAGTTCAGTGTAATTGTAGAGGAGTGAGCTTGCTTAGTGAAGTCATTTTGGTTTCTTAAGCATGAAGAAATTTCAAAGAATATCAAGATGTGATCATTGCATTTTTGAGCCAGCTCCCTATCCCTTGATCTCTTGTGATCTTAGGGAACATTTCTGATGCAGAGTGTGATCCAATTGGTTGGTGAGAAGATTCCTTTGGTGATTCATCCATTTGCCATAAATTCCCAAATGTAATCATTACATTATCACATGTTCTTGTTTTTGGGAATATTCTTCAATTCTCATGTCATGGTGAAAATGAATGCATGGCATCTCTTCTTATGTGTTATGGGTCGTGTAGCATCCATTGGTGAGGTCATTTGCACAAAATTGCGACGTTTCAAAATGATACATGACCTATAATTTTACCTTATGAGGCCAACTTTGAACAAGCATAACTCCTAGCTCAAAATGAATTTGGAGAAGGTTGAACACAATTTGGAAAGCCCTTAACATGTACTTAAATTCATTAGTTTGGAGTTTCTTCAAAATCATTTGGGAAATTTGTGGAAAATGGGCCTAAAGTTGGAAGAAAACTAGGTCAAAAAACACTTAGAATTTTTTCTAAGTTTTTATAACCTATAACTTCCAAATCCCAAATCTCTTAAATGATTGATTTCTTGAAAAAAGTTGCATTGTAAGATGTTGTTTTATTTTGCAATATCTACAACTTTCATTTTGAGAGTTTTTTGAGTGTGTAAGTAAAATTTTGAGTTCCCAAAATGCCCTTAAAAATCCTAATTCCTGACTTTTTGATCCTTGATGCATTTTCTTGAATTTCTTTTTCCAAATGACTTCAATAATCATATATTGATGATATTGATCCTTAAAAGTCATGGTTTGACCAAAAACCCTAAAAGTCAAAGGTGATCCTACATAGTTGACTTTTTCCATATGAAGTGAAATCTTGGACTTTTGTGATGAATCAAACTCTCCTCCTTAAATGAATGATGTGAATGGATTATATTGAGGTAATAGAAGTTCTTTAGTCATGTTTTGAGTTTTGGATCCATGTCCTGATTAAAATTCAACTATCTTGGTGAATTAGGTCAAAAACCCTAATTATCGACCAGACGAAATTGATGACTGTAGATTTTGAATTGAAATGTAATGCCTTATGGATATTGTCATATGGATCATTTGAAGATGATTGAAGTCTTTGAGTGATACCCTGGGGCTTTTTAGGGTTTCCCATATGTGGTCCCTGATTTTAGTCCTTGATGGGTTCAAAACCCTAGCTGAACAAACCTTGGCCCTGATGACTGTTGTCTAATTAACATAGGTGAATAAATGAATCATTTGAATCCTATGATTGTATTAGAGAATATTCTCATATTGATTGATCCTTTGCCTGAACTCCTTTGTCCTTGAGCACCCTCGATTGGGTATCAGACAAACAAGTGACTGCTCTGGGTACCTGTCTTGAGTTTGATGAGGTATTTGGAGGTGTGACTTCTCAGGGGGGTAAAAATTAGGGTATGACAGATGCCCCTATTTAATTTTATTTCATTTGGAGGGAGAAAGATTGACATCTTGATCTCTCCTGAGTGAAAGAGACTTAAATACCAAAGAATGCATGAATTTTGGGCGTCCTTGAGATGTTGTATCGATAATAAAATCCTTGTGCATGACTTGATCTCGTTATCGCACTTTGCAGGGGATAGGGAGACAAATTCCTATAGAAATGTGCTCATGTAAATTCGGGTGAATGGATGGCAACGTAGAATGCATGATCCATCTTCTTTAACTAAGTGTTAATACTTAGAAAAAGGTAAACCACTCCCTTTGTTTCGGATGTCCGATTGCGAAACTGGTCTCACCTGTGATTTTGGATGATATCTCATATAAAGAGAAAATTTCCAAGGGTTTGTTTCCTCATCAACCTTCTCACCAGCGTCCGTTGGAGAGATGCCATTTGATGGATGACAAGAAACTTTATCATATATTTCTTCAATGTGACATCTTCGAAGGAATGCCATATGATCGTGCATCCATTTTCGGGACAAAAACTTCCATTCATCGACTTATGCTGGGGAATTAACAAACTGCTTTCTAGTAGGAAAACTGCCATTTGTTAATTCTGATGGGGATTAAACATCTCAGAAGCAGACAAACTGTTTCTTGTAAAGAAACTGCCATTTGTCGATTCCTTGGGTATTAAACAGACAAATTGTCTTTCTTGGGAAAGACTTCCATTTGCCAATTGCTAGGGGAACAAACTGTCTTCTACTGAAAGAGACTGCCATTTGTCAACCCTGCTGAGGAATCCTTAAGCGGAACGAGATGTCTTCTGTGAAAGAGACTGCCATTCGTTGACCCGACTTAGGAAAAAAAAGTGAGCAAACTGTCTTCTGCTGAAAGAGACTGCCATTTGCTGACTTTAAATAAGGAATCCTTAAACGAACTGTCTTCGTGAAGAAGACTGCCATACGTTATCTCCGTTTGGGAGAAAGTGAGCAAACTATCTTCTGCTGAAAGAGACTGCCATTTGCTGACTTTAATAAGGAATCCTTAAACGAACTGTCTTCGTGAAGAAGACTGCCATCCGTTATCTCTGCTTGGGAGAAAGTGAGCAAACTGTCTTCTGCTAAAAGAGACTACCATCCTAATCTCTGCTTGGGAGAAAGTGAGCAAACTGTCTTCTGCTAAAAGAGACTGCCATTTGCTGACTTTAAATAAGGAATCCTTAAACAAACTGTCTTCGTGAAGAAGACTGCCATCCGTTATCTCTGCTTGGGAGAAAGTGAGCAAACTGTCTTCTGCTGAAAGAGACTGCCATTTGCTGACTTTAATAAGGAATCCTTAAACGAACTGTCTTCATGAAGAAGACTGCCATCCGTTATCTCCGCTTGGGAGAAAGTGAGCAAATTGTCTTTTGCTAAAAGAGACTACCATTTGTTGACTTTAATAAGGAATCCTTAAACGAACTGTCTTCGTGAAAAAGACTGCCATCCGTTATCTCCGCTTGGGAGAAAGTGAGCAAACTGTCTTCTGCTGAAAGCGACTGCCATTTGCTGACTTTAAAATAAGGAACTCCTGAAACAAACTGTCTTCGTGAAGAAGACTGCCATTCGTTGACTCCGCTTGGAAGAAAGTGAACAAATTGTCTTCTGCTGAAAGAGACTGCCATTTGCTGACTTTAAATAAGGAATCCTTAAACGAACTGTCTGCGTGAAGAAGACTGTCATCCGTTGACTCCTGTGGGGAAATTCGAAAGTGGACAAACTATCTTCCGGAGAAGATTGCCAACTATCGACCTGTCAGAGAATCCCGGTTGGGGAATCCCAAAAGTGGACAAACTATCTTCATGAGGAATACTACCATTTGTCGACCTTGCTCGGGAACAACAACAGTAGTGAACAAACTATCTTTTTGAGGGAGATTACCGCTTGTTGACTTGCTGGGGAATCCTTGTGTATGAACCGTCATCATGAAGAGGAAAGTTCTCTCACGACTCGCAGGGGAAACTTGAGTAGATGTCCAAGTGACTCGAGCAATAATAGGATCAAAGCCTAACTAGACTATGTTAACTGTGTAGTCATGTGATATGATCCGTAAAGAATGTATGAATGTTATGAAGATTATAAAATGTAAAGTGAATGTAAATAGAATTGTCGCGGATGTGAAATCCTGTGATACGACTTGATGATTTATTTTTTTTTATTAGAGGATGTCTTCTTCTTGGAATATGTAGTTTGCACTCCTTTAGGGATACCTGGTTATCGGTTGTCTGCTGTTTGAAACGAGTGACATGACTTGAAGTGAAGATCCATTATCGGGAGATGTTTGCAAAGTGACCTCATGGGGAATTTTATTCCCGGAGTCTCAACCGTTTTTAGAGCAACTGTTTGCATTCTTCCTATTGTTTTTAAACCTTAGAAAGAAATTTCACCTTTATTTTTGCAAGTAAATTCATTTTATTTTATGAAAACATTTGTTTCAAGAAAATGACTATCAGACCTAAAAAATGCATTTTAAGAAACAGAATAAGACTCGATTGCAAAGAAAAGGCACAAGGCTCAAATTATTATTTATCGAATGATAATCAGCCAAATGCTTGATTCCATGGAGTATTTACAAAGTTGGAAATTGGTAATTTTCGGGAAAAGGGCTACGATGAAACGTGACGACCATTATCTTTCCCTTCTATTCTGAATTACGTTGTATTCGTGCTTCGTAGAAGATGACCTACTGATGATGAATACTCTGCTATGGATTTTCTGGATGATCAAGTTTGTCCAGAACACAGTTACTTGCCATATATCCCTAACTTTTGCGTAAACTACCCCTTTCGGGTTTTAAGTCTACCGGGATTGATGATATATTTTTTTATGTCTCTAACTTTTGCCTGAATCGCCCTTTCGGGTTTTGGATTCACCGAGACGCTCTTTTTTGCCTAAGCCGCTCTTTGCGAGTTTTCAACTTAGCGAGCTGTTCTTTTAATTATTTAGGAGAAGTATTTCTTGACTGCGTCAACGTTCACAGGACGGGTGAATTCTTCTCCATCCATAGTCGTGAGTATTAAGGCTCCTCCTGAGAAAGCTCTCTTGACCACGTATGGGCCGTCATAATTGGGAGTCCATTTGCCCCTAGAATCTGTGAGAAAAGATTGAATCTTTTTTAGTACAAGGTCGCCTTCTTTGATCGTGCGATGTCGAACCTTTTTGTCGAAAGCTTTCTTCATTCTTTGTTGATATAGCTGTCCGTGGCATAAAGTTGTCATGCGCTTTTCTTCGATTAAGTTCAACTCATCGAATCTGCTTTGACACCACTCGGCTTCTGTTAATTTTTCCTCCATCAAGACTCTCATTGATGGGATCTCGACCTCTATGGGTAGGACCGCTTCCATGCCATATACAAGGGAGAAAGGAGTTGCTCCAGTCGAAGTACGTACGGATGTACGGTAACCGTGAAGAGCAAACGGGAGCATTTCATGCCAATATTTGTAAGTGATGACCATTTTCTGAATGATTTTCTTGATGTTTTTGTTAGCTGCTTCTACATCCCCATTCATCTTTGGTCTGTAAGGAGATGAGTTGTGATGTTCAATCTTGAATTCCTCACAAAGTTCATTCATCATTTTATTGTTCAAATTTGACCCATTGTCAGTGATTATCTTGCTAGGAATGCCGTAGCGACAGATAATGTGATTCTTGATAAATCTGACGACAACTTGTCTTATGACATTTGCATATGAAGCTGCTTCAACCCACTTGGTGAAATAGTCTATGGCTACCAAGATGAAGCGATGTCCGTTGGACGCTTTTGGCTCGATCATTCCAATCATGTCGATTCCCCACATGGAGAAAGGCCAAGGGGAAGAGAGTATGTTGAGAAGAGATGGTGGCACATGAATTCTATCGGCGTAGATTTGACATTTGTGACACCTCTTTGCATACTAGTAGCAATCTGAATCCATCGTCAGCCAATAATATCCTGCTCTCTGTTTTTTCTTTGTCATGGTGGTGTGTCCATTGGTGTGAGTACCAAAGGAACCTTCATGTATTTCTCTCATGAGTATTTCTATTTCTTTTATGTCAACGCGTCTGAGCAGGACCATGTTGAAATTTCTCTTGTACAGAATGTCGCACGCTCGCGAAATATGAACAGAGTCGCCACCAATATATTTATCCCATAAGGGAAAGGAACATCAGAAAACCTAGAATAAGGATAAGAGAAGGTCTTGCGACCAGAGATAAGGTACGGGAGTCGGTTACGCAAGGGGAAGGTGCTAGCACCCCTCACGCCCATCGTACTCGATGGTATCCACCTATGTTTGTTCTATTCTAAGGGTGTATAAATCTAAAGTTTAATTACTAAGGGAAAGCATGCGAATGAAAGAAGAGAAACACGGGGAAAATAAGGTTTATAAATAGTTGTGCTCGCTTAGGCCCCGCGACCTAATGCCTACGTATCCTTTTCAGGAATCAGAGCGCCGTAGTTCGGCTCACATGTTTTTGTTTGTTTTTGTGTTTTTTAGTTGGACAGTTACATTCGCACTCCGCTGCTCGACCTCTGGAGTCTTAAGCTGGGAATGGAGCGGAAATAACATGTCCGATTAAGGGAAGAATGCCTCGGAGGCAAGAGAGAGAAAAGAGATGATTGGTTTGTGTTTTTTAGGTGTAATTCCATGATGGACGAAAACCCACTACAAGGCTTCGCATCACTTCCTTACTTTGTTTAGGTCTGAGCCTTTATTAAGATATTTTGAAGTATTTTTGGTTGGATGTCTTTTAAGGGAAATTAATCTGTGATTTAGATCATACCAAAAAAGGTCTTTTTTAGTATTTAGAGAATGCACATCGAGGCCTACGCCACAATCGTTTCTCTAAATATTGGTTAAGAAATACAGTTTTTTGAATGTTTAGAGAATGCACATCGAGGCCTACGCCACAATCGTTTCTCTAAATGAAATACAATTTTTGAATATTTAGAGAATGCACATCGAGGCCTACGCCACAATCGTTTCTCTAAATAGCGGTTAAGAAATACACCGAGGCCTACGCCTCAATCATTTCTCTTCCGCTAAGTAGGAAAGAACATACATCGGGGCCTACGCCCCAATCATTTCTTTCCTACTACGAAAAAACGGTATGATCCTTATCAGTATTTATTAAGTCTTTTAAGGTTGAAAGAGAAAAAGAAAGAAAACTAGCCTAAAATGATCAACTAGCCTAATGTTATGAAGGGGATTTCTAGATCCTAATGTTATCATGGTTTCTACCTAAAGTTAGGAATTAAAGAGACATGAAAATATAAGCATAAGCGAAGATCGAAATTACAAGTAAAAATACAAGTAAATAACGATACAAGAATTAGTGTAAAATGGCTAACATAAACACTTGAAAATATGGTACAAGGCATGGAAGCGAATGGTGCGAGAGATAGTACAAAATCGAATTTAAAGGACTATTTGTTTTTATGGTTTTTTATGTGACAACCAAGCATTTAATCAAGCAAAAAGAAATGAAATAAAGGCCTAAAACTATCATCTTTTAGTGATCATTTTTATGTCAAAAAGTTGTATAGCCTAAAAGAAAACTAGCAATTTTATTACCTAAAGGGAGTAAAAAAATCTAAGTAACAAAGCCCTAATATCCTAGTAATTTTGTGAGTCAGAGGGGGGTGTAAGTTGAACTACCAGGTATAAAAGCAAGGGCGCAGGGCCCAATAGGATTTGGCCCAAGCAGAGTGTTTTTGTTGCTTGTTATCAGATTTTGTTCATATTTTTGTATGCAACAGTGATGGTGACGGGCCAAAAGGGGTGTGAATCAGCAAAACAGCCCAAGATTGATTATTGATCCAAGTTTTATTAATTATTCAGAACTAATTATTTGTTTAATTAAAAATAAAAATAAAAAATAAACAAAAGGGGAAATTAGGGTTGTCTTGAGCGACGATTGGGATTCTCACTCTCATTCTCTTCTCAAATGCACACGACGGCGCTTCTCCATACTCCAACCAGACCAACACAGCGCCGCCGTGAGTCTAACCACGAAACTCCCTCGCCTCTCCTCTCAATCTCCGCTTCTCCTCTTCTAATTCTAAGAAATACCTCCCTAAGTCTAGACAATCCACGGATTCAGACTATAATGGAAGAATCGTAATTCATAGATGGCAAGGAGATGCATTATATGCGTGAATAAAAGGAAGCAAGTACAAATCGAACCTGATTGAAGATCGGAGGCGCAGAAACAGAAAATCAGAGGGAAGCTCCGAGCGGTGACCACGAAATAAACGTGTTGAAGATGAAGTTCTTCAGGTAATCTTGATTTCACGCTTCTCTTTATCTAGTCTTTCTTCTATCTTCTTCTTCTTCTTCTATTTTGATTTTCTGAAACTCTGAGATTTGTTGTTGATGATGCGCGATGTTGACGTAGAATAGAAATAGAGTGATAGGAGAACCGGAATCGGAGAAGGCTGAGCTCAATTGAATGGAGCTTCAAATGTTGAAGCTCATTCAATGGCGGATTGAGCGTGTAGTGGTGTTTGGGGAAGAATGAAGGTGACGGTGAAGGTTGGAGTAGAAGAAAGAGAGGTTGCAGAGAATTGTGAGAGAGAGGGAAGGTGAAGAAAAGTGATCGTGAAGTGATGATTATGGTGTGTCTAGAAACTGATAATTGTGGAGGTGATAAGAATATATAGAGGTTGAGAGAGTGGAATTCAGCTGAAGGAGGAGATTCTGAGCCATTGGATTAGAGGGAGTTAGTTATGAGATTAAGGGTGAGGATTGAGTTAAGTGGAGAGGTTAGTTATATAGGTTGTTAGAACAGTTAGGTGGTTATATTTCTGTTTTTTCTGTTATAATTCTGTTTGGAAATTAGTTAGAGACAGTTATGAGTTTTTCTGTTACTGATGGTTATGAGATAAGTTAATGTATGCTGCCGCATAGGACTCATAGTGAACTAGTGTATGTGTTGAATGAATATGAAAGCCGAAAGTGCAACCGTGAGAAATTAGCTTGCTGACTGATGTAGTAACCTTGTATTGATGCAGGACTGCAAGATTTAATTTCTGGATGCATTGAAGAATTGGTGAGTGAGGATATGGAAAGTGGTTGTAGGATTTCTAGAAGCATGTTCATTGAATTCAGATGCGACTTTATTTCGGTTAGGGGGTGAGTCTGGCTGCTTTGAAAGTACTGAGCAACATCTCTTTTCTCTCTCTTTTTTTAGATAGTTTCATGAATGGAATAACAATATTGTTTGTACTTGATTATGCAGGTTCAGATTTTTTTTGGCGGCCGGTACTGGACATTAAAATGTGATGCGGGCTGCAAGTTAGATGTTAGTTACCTCTCTGTTCTAATTTTTTTCTCTGCTTTCTCTGAATGTCTTTTTAGAATGCGGCAGTGCCATGGTTCCTTTGTGATGTAGCCTTCTTGAATAGATTTTTCTTGAATTGACGTAGACTGACTAAACATAGGTTTATATTTGACTTAAATAGCGTGGCTGTGTCGTATTGTGAGTGAACCTCAACTGGTTTTAGAGCTGAATGTGGAACGTGGGGCTGATGTGTAGTACAATTGCTGTATGGTATGAATTGGATTAGTAGCAGGTGTTCTTTTGATTAATCTTATGACTTGTGATCTGTTTGAATGGTGCCATTGATGTAGGTTGGATTGCAGGCATAATCTAGAAGTGAACCAAACCTCAAGTCTCGATGTGGTTAGGGACATGTGCTGATGTAATGGATTCTGAAACTGGATGAACTGTATAGGAGGGACGTGATTTCGAAATGTCTAAATAAATCTGAATGTGTATGCCATGCTAATTTTGTGAACCTTGCTGGAACATATTGCTGACAGGTCTGTAATATCGGCACAAGGTAATGTCTTCAATTTTGAAACTGTTTTGGGACAGATTTTGTTTATAATCTTATTGAATGATCTTGACTTGAAGTGTGGAATTGCAGGGCATAACTTTTATGTGCAGGTCTGAACTGTTGTTAAAATATGATGCAGGATTGGCCATGGTAATCTCCTTCTGTTAAAATTCCAGCACTTGACTCATCCTCGCCTCATTCCGACAACTAATCTGAACCTTCAATCACAGGTTGATCGGCTTGAGCTTTGGTAGAGTCTCTTATCAACATCCGATTCTTCCTTTCGAAGCTTCGACAAATTCAAAGAATCGCCGCCCGTCAACCGAAACCTAGAAGTCAAATATGTGATGATCAAGCCTAGAACCAGTAACGCCAATATTCAAGTCACTCTCTTCTGTTGTAAACTCAAACTCAGCAGCAACCACATTTGAGTCAACATTATCATCAATTTTGGGAGATTTGTTCAATTTTTTTACAACGGATTCTGTTTGTAAAAAATAAAGTATTATTTTTGTACAGCATGATGTAGATTTGGAATTGTAATGCTGCTGGGATGTGAGGTGTTGTATTGTAATGGACAGTGCTTTGAAATGCATTTGCAAGTAACTTGAATTTTGTAATTGAAAATTTAAAAAGGGATGTTGACTTTGTGTAATTTTCTTTTTGTGTAACTTTTTCCTGCGTAGTGGACCAATTCCCTCCATCGGTTGTTTGATTCCAATTCAAATCTCCACTTGCACTCCTATTCTCAATAATGATCCAATATACATTATCTTCCCCCATTCTTAAATGAATCTTGATACCAGTGACCTGAAATCTAAGTAATCATGGATAGAACACCTTGATTGAAGAATTTCTTAATGAGAGTGAGAGCTTCAAAGTAATATAATAAACCTAGCTCTTCACGCTCCTTGATCCCAATGCCAAATTATTGATTAATGAATGCGTGAGTTTATGATGACCTAAGATGTAAATGAATGAGATATGTAAGCCAATTAAGAATAATTGGGCAAATTTTGGGGTGCAACAGCTGCCCCTATTTAATCGTCTTAAACCTGAATGTGAGATTGGCGCTAGCCTTTCGATCATTCGAGGTAGAAGAAGATTAAATACCAAGTGAAACTGAAAATTTGCCTTATGAGAGATAGGATCCACTGAGGAAGGACTGGTTTCAACTCCGTTGAGGAAGATTGTATCAATTATGGATGAACAAATTAACTCTGGGTTAGAAATGAAATGCACATCAACTCTGGGTTGAAAAAGAAAAGTAGGTTAACTCTGGTTTGAAGAAAAAATAAACATTAACTCTGGGTTGAAAACGGAAAGGGAAATCAGTATTAGTGGGACACGATATAGGCATCAACTATGGGTTGAAGAAGAAGAAAAGAAAATCAACTCTGGGTTGAGAGAGAAATAAGAAAATATAATCGTTAACTCTGGGTTGAGAAAGAAGTAACCGTCAACTCTGGGTTGAGTGGGAAAGATAAAAGATAACCGTCGACTCTGGGTCAAGTAGGAGAAGGAATCAATTCTGGATTGAACAAAAGATAGCCGTCAACTCTGGGTTGAGTGGGAAATGAAAAATGATACCCGTCAACTCTGGGTTGAGTGGGAAAGAAAGATCAATAAGGAATAACCGTCAACTCTGGGTTAAGTGAAAAAGAGAAAAGATAAGAAGTATCCGTCAACTCTGGGTGAGAGGGAAAAGGGTAAAAGATGACCATCAACTCTGGGTTGAGTGGGAAAGAAAGATCAATAAGGAATAACCGTCAACTCTGGGTTGAGTGAAAAAGATACAACTGATAACCGTCAACTCTGGGTTGAGTGGGAAAAGAATCAATTCTGGATTGAGTAAAAAATAACCGTCAACTCTGGGTGAGAGGGAAAAGACAAGAAATAACCGTCAACTCTGGGTTGAGTGGGAAGAGATAATTAACTCGGGGTTAAAAGATGAAAGGAAAGTCAACTCTAGGTTGAACACAAAAACATCAACCCTGGGTGGAAGAAAGATGAACATGATTGACTTTGGGAGATGACACCACAATGGTAACTCTGAGTGATCCAATGGAATATCAATTGATTGCTTTATAGGGACCTCATCTGATGAGTAACTTGGCTTATGCTTCATATGCAATGTTTGATTTATTTTATGCACTTCTGGAGATGCTATGTAATGAATTTTATATGCAGTGTACTGATTGATCAGGGATTTTACTTTGAGGAATAGATCAGGTGGGGTTCTGAAACTCCGCTTGATTCAATATAGGGTGGATGCCCCTGCTTTATTGATGATTGGATCATGTGGGAAAATGATAATGAGAATGCAATGATATGCATGATGATTGTATGATTATGAATGGAATGATTGCTTCCGGGATACAAGGAGTGAATGGAGTGTGCCCTTGCGGAAAAGTCATTGCTTGTGAAATTGTTGGTGAAGGTGAGGTGTTTGGCTTGACCCTTCAACACTTGTCTCGATATCTGACACTTGATTGAAGATGAAGAGATGAATTGTTACTAGCTTGCCCCAGCTTGTAAGATCTCTTGATATAGAACTTTGATAATCTTGAATCATGGAGATGTGCGATGATCTTCCCCAGTGTAGATCATGGAATGAATGCTCCATATTGAAAGGAACTCTTCCACCAAATGGATGTTTGAGATATTTGCTCGGTGGATGACCAACCTTTGCCTTTGTAAGATTACTCGATGGAATTTCAATGTTGAACTTTCCTTGGTATCAAGTACTTATTTTCTGATTAGAGACGATTCTGTTTTGAAAGAGATAATGAGAAATGCAATGCACATGTTACTCTCAAAGAAAAGTTTTTATTTGTCAAAATGTTGTATTGATACTAACACAAATGACACAGCAACATAAGGAGTCAGTTTGACATGATTTTACAGTTTGTATGCTTTCGGAACGAACCTTGCTTCAATTAGGACTTTTGAGGGTTATAACGTGGTCGGTTCACGGTTTAAGAAACAAAGGATAAAGGCTCAAGTTCTACTTAACCCACCCCTCTTCGTGATGTTCTCCAGTCCTACGTTCAGCTAGTTCGACACGAGTATCCACCTTTCAGGAAGGATTGTGATGGATAAGGATCCTTTATGGCTTTGATGGAGGTGGCAGTCACCCTTTGATGCTTTCGTTTGGTCATAACAACTTTTCCCTTGGAGGATTTCTTTTGCTTTTGCCTTTTGTTTTCCCTAATTTTTGCCTGGACAAAAAGTTTCTTTTGATTTTGGTTTCCGTTGTCCAGCGGGATATACCCTAATTTTTGCCTAAGTCATTTGCTTCAAAGCTTTTCTTTCTTTTTGACTTAGCGGGCTATTGTTTCTTTCTTTTTTGATCATGATTCATAACTTTCTTTTCATTCTTTTTTGTCTCGTTCGGGAACAAGTTGTATGCCTTTTAGGATTGAATTGAAAAGGTTGTGACTGCCTTCTTCTTGGTAACTGAGAGACATCCATTGTGGATTGTTCTCTTCTTCTTTTGTTGTGAGAGATGGAATATGATTGATCCTCTGATGGAATACCTGAAAGTTGAGCGCTCGGTCGCACTAACTGAAGACTACCCTGCCCCTGGTTAAGATTGAGGGTTTTGTATTTTTTGAAAAGAAACTACTACTCCTTAGGCTCAAAGGGGTTGACGAGGGTTTCACTCCCTTATAACTCCGGTGTTTAGGAATTGAAACAATGCCTGTACATCGTCAGCAGGATCTTGTTCCAAAAGCATACAATTAGTGATTCATGTGTTTTTGATTCATCATTCTCCTTTTTAGTTGCTTAAGACAAATGAATGAAGTATCAATGAACATAATGACAAAGATGAATATGATTTGAGAAAAACATGTATATTACATTTTTATTTATTCAAACATAATGAATTTCTTACAATGAGAAGTACTTGATAACAACAAAAGTAGTACAATTGAAAATACTAAAGAAATCTATACAATGGCAAGTTTGGCCTTATTCTAATGCAAATGAAATGTTTTCTGACAAACACGAAAGTCTTCATGTTCCACTGGTGGAAGCTCCATTGTGAGGTGGCATGGGATTGTTGACCACATTAGGTGCCGCAGGTGTGAATGTAATCTCCTTTGCATCAAGCAGATCCTGAACCTTGTCTTTGAGAACTCTGCACTCTTCAGTGGTGTGACCAGATCCTCCAGAGTGGAATTCACACTTGGCATTAATCTTGTAATTTGGAGGGAGAGGATCAGGAGGAGGCCTCGCTTCAGCTAATTGAATCAGTTTGAGGTCGAGCAAGGTAGCGAGAAGTTGGCTATAAGACATTGGTACACGATCATACACCCTTTTTGGCCTATTTTGCCTCTGTTGACCTTGTCTTTGTTGATAACCTTGTTGGTGTTGTTGTTGAACATATTGTTGATAAGGGACCCAAGGTTGTTGACCAACAGGTGCCACATAAGCTTGAGGGGCGGTGGCGGCCACTTGATAGCAAGGAGCTTGATCTTGAGCATAGGTGGCACTGGTCTCGCCTTCTTTCTTCTTGACAAAGTTACCCTGAGGTTTCTTGTACCCATATTGGTTTGCAGCAGCAGCATTGGCGGGATTCTGGATCTTACCAATTTTCAAACCATTCTCAATTCTTTCACCAATCCTGACTAGATCGGAGAAACCAGAAGAAACACTACCAACCATTCTCTCATAGTAATGTCCTTGAAGAGTGTTCATGAACATGTCAACCAGTTCGGATTCAGAAAGTGGTGGATTCACTTGAGCAGCCATTTCTCTCCACCTTTGAGCATACTCTTTGAATGTCTCATTGGTCCTTTGCACTTGATTTTGAAGTTGCAACCTAGTCGGTGCCATGTCAATGTTATACTGATATTGCTTGAGGAAAGCATCAGACAAATCCTTCCAAGATCGGATTCTATTACGCTCCAGATTCATATACCAGTTCAGAGATGCCCCAGATAAGCTATCTTGGAAGCAGTGAATGAGCAATGAGTCGTTGTGGATGTGAGAAGCCATCTTACGACAATACATGATGATATGGCTCTTCGGACAGCTCAAACCCTTGTACTTCTGGAAGTCGGGAGTCTTGAACATAGGAGGGACAACCAGATTAGGAACTAGACACATATCCTCAGCATCCATCCCATAGGCACTAAATCCTTCAATGGCTCGAATTCTTTCCTCAAGGATTTTGTACTTCTCAGCAGATTTCTCAACGGGTCAAGCTCTTTCAGCAGTTGGTATTGTTTGCATTTCTGGATTAGCAGAACGAGTACCACAGAAAGCAGGAATAGGAATCTCTGTTTGAGAAGGTGGCACAGGGAATAGGAAGACGGGATCAGCCATAGTCATTGCTCCAGAAGTCACGGGTATAGTCCCACCTTGGTTTGGAGCTCCAAGGGTATCAACAGTCATGAAGCTGAATGGCATCCCAAGAGTAGCATTAGTCCTTGCTTGGAACTCAAATGGAGTAGAAGAAGGTGGAACGACCTCAAGTTGGTTAGCAGCAGCTTGGTTACCAACAACGGGAATCTCTTGTGTAGCAGGAACCCTTTCCGTTCGCAAGGCTTGGATAGCTTCCAGGATAGCATCGACCTTAGTTTTCATTTGATCCATCTCTTCTCTAATGGCAGCTTGATCTTGTTCGTAATTCTCCATGATTCTTCTTCTGTGAGCTCTTGTCAGATATCGGTGTGGAGGAATCGTCTTGACTGATCTGATGGAGAGAAATAGGTAAGAGTATTGGTAACCATGAATGCACATGCATGAATGCAAAATGTTAATGATGATGCAAATGCAACATAAATCAGGATCAAGGATCAAGGCCTCTTGGATAACAACTTCTCATGGTCAATAAGATATGGTCGAATCCTCCAGGTTCAGAGGTTCGACGTTGCTTTCTGGATAAACAACTTGTGCATAAGTCAAAGATGGTCGAACCCTCCAGATTCAGAGGTTCGACGTTGATTCTGATAGATAGCTTTTGCATAAGTCATATAAGGTCAAACCTCCATATTCAGAGGTTCGACGTTAATTCTGATAGATAACTGATGTAGAACTTCTGTATAAGTCAAATGTCCCAGGATCAAAGGTTCGACGCCTTTTTGAATGCCAGGAAAACCAATAGTCACCAACATAACATGTACCTGCACCTGTATAGAGTATGATTCCCTCCCCACTCACAGGTGTAGTCTAGGTCAGGGTAAGGTCATGAAATGCAGTATACGGTCCGCCCGAAGGTAAGCATCGTCACAGCGCGGATGCGGGTGACGATAATACCTCCGTTTGAAACCACTACTCTGCTCGTGGTCACATAATCCATCCCGAGACGTACACCTCGAGACAAACTATGCTCCCACTCTATCCTAGGGTCCCTAGAGTGCACTCATAGCCTGTGTATTGGGCCTTTTACCTCATAGAACATCCCACCCAACCTGCAAACAGAGAGAAAATATGTGGTCCCCACGGGGACCCATAATATAGTCCAGATGCATGCGGAAAGTAAATATGATATGCAAACAGAAATAAACATGATACGAAAACATATATACACAGGATGTAAGCATATAAATAAACAAATAAAAACACCCATAGAAAAGAAACAAACAAAGGCTAGGATCGACTCACTAAGAATGGACCAGCACAGGTCTATCACATCCCCAGCAGAGTCGCCAGCTGTCGCACGCTCGCGAAATATGAACAGAGTCGCCACCAATATATTTATCCCATAAGGGAAAGGAACATCAGAAAACCTAGAATAAGGATAAGAGAAGGTCTTGCGACCAGAGATAAGGTACGGGAGTCGGTTACGCAAGGGGAAGGTGCTAGCACCCCTCACGCCCATCGTACTCGATGGTATCCACCTATGTTTGTTCTATTCTAAGGGTGTATAAATCTAAAGTTTAATTACTAAGGGAAAGCATGCGAATGAAAGAAGAGAAACACGGGGAAAATAAGGTTTATAAATAGTTGTGCTCGCTTAGGCCCCGCGACCTAATGCCTACGTATCCTTTTCAGGAATCAGAGCGCCGTAGTTCGGCTCATATGTTTTTGTTTGTTTTTGTGTTTTTTAGTTGGATAGTTACATTCGCACTCCGCTGCTCGTCCTCTGGAGTCTTAAGCTGGGAATGGAGCGGAAATAACATGTCCGATTAAGGGAAGAATGCCTCGGAGGCAAGAGAGAGAAAAGAGATGATTGGTTTGTGTTGTTTAGGTGTAATTCCATGATGGACGAAAACCCACTACAAGGCTTCGCATCACTTCCTTACTTTGTTTAGGTCTGAGCCTTTATTAAGATATTTTGAAGTATTTTTGGTTGGATGTCTTTTAAGGGAAATTAATCTGTGATTTAGATCATACCAAAAAAGGTCTTTTTGAGTATTTAGAGAATGCACATCGAGGCCTACGCCACAATCGTTTCTCTAAATATTGGTTAAGAAATACAGTTTTTTGAATGTTTAGAGAATGCACATCGAGGCCTACGCCACAATCGTTTCTCTAAATGAAATACAATTTTTGAATATTTAGAGAATGCACATCGAGGCCTACGCCACAATCGTTTCTCTAAATAGCGGTTAAGAAATACACCGAGGCCTACGCCTCAATCATTTCTCTTCCGCTAAGTAGGAAAGAACATACATCGGGGCCTACGCCCCAATCATTTCTTTCCTACTACGAAAAAACGGTATGATCCTTATCAGTATTTATTAAGTCTTTTAAGGTTGAAAGAGAAAAAGAAAGAAAACTAGCCTAAAATGATCAACTAGCCTAATGTTATGAAGGGGATTTCTAGATCCTAATGTTATCATGGTTTCTACCTAAAGTTAGGAATTAAAGAGACATGAAAATATAAGCATAAGCGAAGATCGAAATTACAAGTAAAAATACAAGTAAATAACGATACAAGAATTAGTGTAAAATGGCTAACATAAACACTTGAAAATATGGTACAAGGCATGGAAGCGAATGGTGCGAGAGATAGTACAAAATCGAATTTAAAGGACTATTTGTTTTTATGGTTTTTTATGTGACAACCAAGCATTTAATCAAGCAAAAATAAATGAAATAAAGGCCTAAAACTATCATCTTTTAGTGATCATTTTTATGTCAAAAAGTTGTATAGCCTAAAAGAAAACTAGCAATTTTATTACCTAAAGGGAGTAAAAAAATCTAAGTAACAAAGCCCTAATATCCTAGTAATTTTGTGAGTCAGAGGGGGGTGTAAGTTGAACTACCAGGTATAAAAGCAAGGGCGCAGGGCCCAATAGGATTTGGCCCAAGCAGAGTGTTTTTGTTGCTTGTTATCAGATTTTGTTCATATTTTTGTATGCAACAGTGATGGTGACGGGCCAAAAGGGGTGTGAATCAGCAAAACAGCCCAAGATTGATTATTGATCCAAGTTTTATTAATTATTCAGAACTAATTATTGGTTTAATTAAAAATAAAAATAAAAAATAAACAAAAGGGGAAATTAGGGTTGTCTTGAGCGACGATTGGGATTCTCACTCTCATTCTCTTCTCAAATGCACACGACGGCGCTTCTCCATACTCCAACCAGACCAACACAGCGCCGCCGTGAGTCTAACCACGAAACTCCCTCGCCTCTCCTCTCAATCTCCGCTTCTCCTCTTCTAATTCTAAGAAATACCTCCCTAAGTCTAGACAATCCACGGATTCAGACTATAATGGAAGAATCGTAATTCATAGATGGCAAGGAGATGCATTATATGCGTGAATAAAAGGAAGCAAGTACAAATCGAACCTGATTGAAGATCGGAGGCGCAGAAACAGAAAATCAGAGGGAAGCTCCGAGCGGTGACCACGAAATAAACGTGTTGAAGATGAAGTTCTTCAGGTAATCTTGATTTCACGCTTCTCTTTATCTAGTCTTTCTTCTATCTTCTTCTTCTTCTTCTATTTTGATTTTTTGAAACTCTGAGATTTGTTGTTGATGATGCGCGATGTTGACGTAGAATAGAAATAGAGTGATAGGAGAACCGGAATCGGAGAAGGCTGAGCTCAATTAAATGGAGCTTCAAATGTTGAAGCTCATTCAATGGCGGATTGAGCATGTAGTGGTGTTTGGGGAAGAATGAAGGTGACGGTGAAGGTTGGAGTAGAAGAAAGAGAGGTTGCAGAGAATTGTGAGAGAGAGGGAAGGTGAAGAAAAGTGATCGTGAAGTGATGATTATGGTGTGTCTAGAAACTGATAATTGTGGAGGTGATAAGAATATATAGAGGTTGAGAGAGTGGAATTCAGCTGAAGGAGGAGATTCTGAGCCATTGGATTAGAGGGAGTTAGTTATGAGATTAAGGGTGAGGATTGAGTTAAGTGGAGAGGTTAGTTATATAGGTTGTTAGAACAGTTAGGTGGTTATATTTCTGTTTTTTCTGTTATAATTCTGTTTGGAAATTAGTTAGAGACAGTTATGAGTTTTTCTGTTACTGATGGTTATGAGATAAGTTAATGTATGCTGCCGCATAGGACTCATAGTGAACTAGTGTATGTGTTGAATGAATATGAAAGCCGAAAGTGCAACCGTGAGAAATTAGCTTGCTGACTGATGTAGTAACCTTGTATTGATGCAGGACTGCAAGATTTAATTTCTGGATGCATTGAAGAATTGGTGAGTGAGGATATGGAAAGTGGTTGTAGGATTTCTAGAAGCATGTTCATTGAATTCAGATGCGACTTTATTTCGGTTAGGGGGTGAGTCTGGCTGCTTTGAAAGTACTGAGCAACATCTCTTTTCTCTCTCTTTTTTTAGATAGTTTCATGAATGGAATAACAATATTGTTTGTACTTGATTATGCAGGTTCATATTTTTTTTGGCGGCCGGTACTGGACATTAAAATGTGATGCGGGCTGCAAGTTAGATGTTAGTTACCTCTCTGTTCTAATTTTTTTCTCTGCTTTCTCTGAATGTCTTTTTAGAATGCGGCAGTGCCATGGTTCCTTTGTGATGTAGCCTTCTTGAATAGATTTTTCTTGAATTGACGTAGACTGACTAAACATAGGTTTATATTTGACTTAAATAGCGTGGCTGTGTCGTATTGTGAGTGAACCTCAACTGGTTTTAGAGCTGAATGTGGAACGTGGGGCTGATGTGTAGTACAATTGCTGTATGGTATGAATTGGATTAGTAGCAGGTGTTCTTTTGATTAATCTTATGACTTGTGATCTGTTTGAATGGTGCCATTGATGTAGGTTGGATTGCAGGCATAATCTAGAAGTGAACCAAACCTCAAGTCTCGATGTGGTTAGGGACATGTGCTGATGTAATGGATTCTGAAACTGGATGAACTGTATAGGAGGGACGTGATTTCGAAATGTCTAAATAAATCTGAATGTGTATGCCATGCTAATTTTGTGAACCTTGCTGGAACATATTGCTGACAGGTCTGTAATATCGGCACAAGGTAATGTCTTCAATTTTGAAACTGTTTTGGGACAGATTTTGTTTATAATCTTATTGAATGATCTTGACTTGAAGTGTGGAATTGCAGGGCATAACTTTTATGTGCAGGTCTGAACTGTTGTTAAAATATGATGCAGGATTGGCCATGGTAATCTCCTTCTGTTAAAATTCCAGCACTTGACTCATCCTCGCCTCATTCCGACAACTAATCTGAACCTTCAATCACAGGTTGATCGGCTTGAGCTTTGGTAGAGTCTCTTATCAACATCCGATTCTTCCTTTCGAAGCTTCGACAAATTCAAAGAATCGCCGCCCGTCAACCGAAACCTAGAAGTCAAATATGTGATGATCAAGCCTAGAACCAGTAACGCCAATATTCAAGTCACTCTCTTCTGTTGTAAACTCAAACTCAGCAGCAACCACATTTGAGTCAACATTATCATCAATTTTGGGAGATTTGTTCAATTTTTTTACAACGGATTCTGTTTGTAAAAAATAAAGTATTATTTTTGTACAGCATGATGTAGATTTGGAATTGTAATGCTGCTGGGATGTGAGGTGTTGTATTGTAATGGACAGTGCTTTGAAATGCATTTGCAAGTAACTTGAATTTTGTAATTGAAAATTTAAAAAGGGATGTTGACTTTGTGTAATTTTCTTTTTGTGTAACTTTTTCCTGCGTAGTGGACCAATTCCCTCCATCGGTTGTTTGATTCCAATTCAAATCTCCACTTGCACTCCTATTCTCAATAATGATCCAATATACATTATCTTCCCCCATTCTTAAATGAATCTTGATACCAGTGACCTGAAATCTAAGTAATCATGGATAGAACACCTTGATTGAAGAATTTCTTAATGAGAGTGAGAGCTTCAAAGTAATATAATAAACCTAGCTCTTCACGCTCCTTGATCCCAATGCCAAATTATTGATTAATGAATGCGTGAGTTTATGATGACCTAAGATGTAAATGAATGAGATATGTAAGCCAATTAAGAATAATTGGGCAAATTTTGGGGTGCAACAGCTGCCCCTATTTAATCGTCTTAAACCTGAATGTGAGATTGGCGCTAGCCTTTCGATCATTCGAGGTAGAAGAAGATTAAATACCAAGTGAAACTGAAAATTTGCCTTATGAGAGATAGGATCCACTGAGGAAGGACTGGTTTCAACTCCGTTGAGGAAGATTGTATCAATTATGGATGAACAAATTAACTCTGGGTTAGAAATGAAATGCACATCAACTCTGGGTTGAAAAAGAAAAGTAGGTTAACTCTGGTTTGAAGAAAAAATAAACATTAACTCTGGGTTGAAAACGGAAAGGGAAATCAGTATTAGTGGGACACGATATAGGCATCAACTATGGGTTGAAGAAGAAGAAAAGAAAATCAACTCTGGGTTGAGAGAGAAATAAGAAAATATAATCGTTAACTCTGGGTTGAGAAAGAAGTAACCGTCAACTCTGGGTTGAGTGGGAAAGATAAAAGATAACCGTCGACTCTGGGTCAAGTAGGAGAAGGAATCAATTCTGGATTGAACAAAAGATAGCCGTCAACTCTGGGTTGAGTGGGAAATGAAAAATGATACCCGTCAACTCTGGGTTGAGTGGGAAAGAAAGATCAATAAGGAATAACCGTCAACTCTGGGTTAAGTGAAAAAGAGAAAAGATAAGAAGTATCCGTCAACTCTGGGTGAGAGGGAAAAGGGTAAAAGATGACCATCAACTCTGGGTTGAGTGGGAAAGAAAGATCAATAAGGAATAACCGTCAACTCTGGGTTGAGTGAAAAAGATACAACTGATAACCGTCAACTCTGGGTTGAGTGGGAAAAGAATCAATTCTGGATTGAGTAAAAAATAACCGTCAACTCTGGGTGAGAGGGAAAAGACAAGAAATAACCGTCAACTCTGGGTTGAGTGGGAAGAGATAATTAACTCGGGGTTAAAAGATGAAAGGAAAGTCAACTCTAGGTTGAACACAAAAACATCAACCCTGGGTGGAAGAAAGATGAACATGATTGACTTTGGGAGATGACACCACAATGGTAACTCTGAGTGATCCAATGGAATATCAATTGATTGCTTTATAGGGACCTCATCTGATGAGTAACTTGGCTTATGCTTCATATGCAATGTTTGATTTATTTTATGCACTTCTGGAGATGCTATGTAATGAATTTTATATGCAGTGTACTGATTGATCAGGGATTTTACTTTGAGGAATAGATCAGGTGGGGTTCTGAAACTCCGCTTGATTCAATATAGGGTGGATGCCCCTGCTTTATTGATGATTGGATCATGTGGGAAAATGATAATGAGAATGCAATGATATGCATGATGATTGTATGATTATGAATGGAATGATTGCTTCCGGGATACAAGGAGTGAATGGAGTGTGCCCTTGCGGAAAAGTCATTGCTTGTGAAATTGTTGGTGAAGGTGAGGTGTTTGGCTTGACCCTTCAACACTTGTCTCGATATCTGACACTTGATTGAAGATGAAGAGATGAATTGTTACTAGCTTGCCCCAGCTTGTAAGATCTCTTGATATAGAACTTTGATAATCTTGAATCATGGAGATGTGCGATGATCTTCCCCAGTGTAGATCATGGAATGAATGCTCCATATTGAAAGGAACTCTTCCACCAAATGGATGTTTGAGATATTTGCTCGGTGGATGACCAACCTTTGCCTTTGTAAGATTACTCGATGGAATTTCAATGTTGAACTTTCCTTGGTATCAAGTACTTATTTTCTGATTAGAGACGATTCTGTTTTGAAAGAGATAATGAGAAATGCAATGCACATGTTACTCTCAAAGAAAAGTTTTTATTTGTCAAAATGTTGTATTGATACTAACACAAATGACACAGCAACATAAGGAGTCAGTTTGACATGATTTTACAGTTTGTATGCTTTCGGAACGAACCTTGCTTCAATTAGGACTTTTGAGGGTTATAACGTGGTCGGTTCACGGTTTAAGAAACAAAGGATAAAGGCTCAAGTTCTACTTAACCCACCCCTCTTCGTGATGTTCTCCAGTCCTACGTTCAGCTAGTTCGACACGAGTATCCACCTTTCAGGAAGGATTGTGATGGATAAGGATCCTTTATGGCTTTGATGGAGGTGGCAGTCACCCTTTGATGCTTTCGTTTGGTCATAACAACTTTTCCCTTGGAGGATTTCTTTTGCTTTTGCCTTTTGTTTTCCCTAATTTTTGCCTGGACAAAAAGTTTCTTTTGATTTTGGTTTCCGTTGTCCAGCGGGATATACCCTAATTTTTGCCTAAGTCATTTGCTTCAAAGCTTTTCTTTCTTTTTGACTTAGCGGGCTATTGTTTCTTTCTTTTTTGATCATGATTCATAACTTTCTTTTCATTCTTTTTTGTCTCGTTCGGGAACAAGTTGTATGCCTTTTAGGATTGAATTGAAAAGGTTGTGACTGCCTTCTTCTTGGTAACTGAGAGACATCCATTGTGGATTGTTCTCTTCTTCTTTTGTTGTGAGAGATGGAATATGATTGATCCTCTGATGGAATACCTGAAAGTTGAGCGCTCGGTCGCACTAACTGAAGACTACCCTGCCCCTGGTTAAGATTGAGGGTTTTGTATTTTTTGAAAAGAAACTACTACTCCTTAGGCTCAAAGGGGTTGACGAGGGTTTCACTCCCTTATAACTCCGGTGTTTAGGAATTGAAACAATGCCTGTACATCGTCAGCAGGATCTTGTTCCAAAAGCATACAATTAGTGATTCATGTGTTTTTGATTCATCATTCTCCTTTTTAGTTGCTTAAGACAAATGAATGAAGTATCAATGAACATAATGACAAAGATGAATATGATTTGAGAAAAACATGTATATTACATTTTTATTTATTCAAACATAATGAATTTCTTACAATGAGAAGTACTTGATAACAACAAAAGTAGTACAATTGAAAATACTAAAGAAATCTATACAATGGCAAGTTTGGCCTTATTCTAATGCAAATGAAATGTTTTCTGACAAACACGAAAGTCTTCATGTTCCACTGGTGGAAGCTCCATTGTGAGGTGGCATGGGATTGTTGACCACATTAGGTGCCGCAGGTGTGAATGTAATCTCCTTTGCATCAAGCAGATCCTGAACCTTGTCTTTGAGAACTCTGCACTCTTCAGTGGTGTGACCAGATCCTCCAGAGTGGAATTCACACTTGGCATTAATCTTGTAATTTGGAGGGAGAGGATCAGGAGGAGGCCTCGCTTCAGCTAATTGAATCAGTTTGAGGTCGAGCAAGGTAGCGAGAAGTTGGCTATAAGACATTGGTACACGATCATACACCCTTTTTGGCCTATTTTGCCTCTGTTGACCTTGTCTTTGTTGATAACCTTGTTGGTGTTGTTGTTGAACATATTGTTGATAAGGGACCCAAGGTTGTTGACCAACAGGTGCCACATAAGCTTGAGGGGCGGTGGCGGCCACTTGATAGCAAGGAGCTTGATCTTGAGCATAGGTGGCACTGGTCTCGCCTTCTTTCTTCTTGACAAAGTTACCCTGAGGTTTCTTGTACCCATATTGGTTTGCAGCAGCAGCATTGGCGGGATTCTGGATCTTACCAATTTTCAAACCATTCTCAATTCTTTCACCAATCCTGACTAGATCGGAGAAACCAGAAGAAACACTACCAACCATTCTCTCATAGTAATGTCCTTGAAGAGTGTTCATGAACATGTCAACCAGTTCGGATTCAGAAAGTGGTGGATTCACTTGAGCAGCCATTTCTCTCCACCTTTGAGCATACTCTTTGAATGTCTCATTGGTCCTTTGCACTTGATTTTGAAGTTGCAACCTAGTCGGTGCCATGTCAATGTTATACTGATATTGCTTGAGGAAAGCATCAGACAAATCCTTCCAAGATCGGATTCTATTACGCTCCAGATTCATATACCAGTTCAGAGATGCCCCAGATAAGCTATCTTGGAAGCAGTGAATGAGCAATGAGTCGTTGTGGATGTGAGAAGCCATCTTACGACAATACATGATGATATGGCTCTTCGGACAGCTCAAACCCTTGTACTTCTGGAAGTCGGGAGTCTTGAACATAGGAGGGACAACCAGATTAGGAACTAGACACATATCCTCAGCATCCATCCCATAGGCACTAAATCCTTCAATGGCTCGAATTCTTTCCTCAAGGATTTTGTACTTCTCAGCAGATTTCTCAACGGGTCAAGCTCTTTCAGCAGTTGGTATTGTTTGCATTTCTGGATTAGCAGAACGAGTACCACAGAAAGCAGGAATAGGAATCTCTGTTTGAGAAGGTGGCACAGGGAATAGGAAGACGGGATCAGCCATAGTCATTGCTCCAGAAGTCACGGGTATAGTCCCACCTTGGTTTGGAGCTCCAAGGGTATCAACAGTCATGAAGCTGAATGGCATCCCAAGAGTAGCATTAGTCCTTGCTTGGAACTCAAATGGAGTAGAAGAAGGTGGAACGACCTCAAGTTGGTTAGCAGCAGCTTGGTTACCAACAACGGGAATCTCTTGTGTAGCAGGAACCCTTTCCGTTCGCAAGGCTTGGATAGCTTCCAGGATAGCATCGACCTTAGTTTTCATTTGATCCATCTCTTCTCTAATGGCAGCTTGATCTTGTTCGTAATTCTCCATGATTCTTCTTCTGTGAGCTCTTGTCAGATATCGGTGTGGAGGAATCGTCTTGACTGATCTGATGGAGAGAAATAGGTAAGAGTATTGGTAACCATGAATGCACATGCATGAATGCAAAATGTTAATGATGATGCAAATGCAACATAAATCAGGATCAAGGATCAAGGCCTCTTGGATAACAACTTCTCATGGTCAATAAGATATGGTCGAATCCTCCAGGTTCAGAGGTTCGACGTTGCTTTCTGGATAAACAACTTGTGCATAAGTCAAAGATGGTCGAACCCTCCAGATTCAGAGGTTCGACGTTGATTCTGATAGATAGCTTTTGCATAAGTCATATAAGGTCAAACCTCCATATTCAGAGGTTCGACGTTAATTCTGATAGATAACTGATGTAGAACTTCTGTATAAGTCAAATGTCCCAGGATCAAAGGTTCGACGCCTTTTTGAATGCCAGGAAAACCAATAGTCACCAACATAACATGTACCTGCACCTGTATAGAGTATGATTCCCTCCCCACTCACAGGTGTAGTCTAGGTCAGGGTAAGGTCATGAAATGCAGTATACGGTCCGCCCGAAGGTAAGCATCGTCACAGCGCGGATGCGGGTGACGATAATACCTCCGTTTGAAACCACTACTCTGCTCGTGGTCACATAATCCATCCCGAGACGTACACCTCGAGACAAACTATGCTCCCACTCTATCCTAGGGTCCCTAGAGTGCACTCATAGCCTGTGTATTGGGCCTTTTACCTCATAGAACATCCCACCCAACCTGCAAACAGAGAGAAAATATGTGGTCCCCACGGGGACCCATAATATAGTCCAGATGCATGCGGAAAGTAAATATGATATGCAAACAGAAATAAACATGATACGAAAACATATATACACAGGATGTAAGCATATAAATAAACAAATAAAAACACCCATAGAAAAGAAACAAACAAAGGCTAGGATCGACTCACTAAGAATGGACCAGCACAGGTCTATCACATCCCCAGCAGAGTCGCCAGCTGTCGCACGCTCGCGAAATATGAACAGAGTCGCCACCAATATATTTATCCCATAAGGGAAAGGAACATCAGAAAACCTAGAATAAGGATAAGAGAAGGTCTTGCGACCAGAGATAAGGTACGGGAGTCGGTTACGCAAGGGGAAGGTGCTAGCACCCCTCACGCCCATCGTACTCGATGGTATCCACCTATGTTTGTTCTATTCTAAGGGTGTATAAATCTAAAGTTTAATTACTAAGGGAAAGCATGCGAATGAAAGAAGAGAAACACGGGGAAAATAAGGTTTATAAATAGTTGTGCTCGCTTAGGCCCCGCGACCTAATGCCTACGTATCCTTTTCAGGAATCAGAGCGCCGTAGTTCGGCTCATATGTTTTTGTTTGTTTTTGTGTTTTTTAGTTGGATAGTTACATTCGCACTCCGCTGCTCGTCCTCTGGAGTCTTAAGCTGGGAATGGAGCGGAAATAACATGTCCGATTAAGGGAAGAATGCCTCGGAGGCAAGAGAGAGAAAAGAGATGATTGGTTTGTGTTGTTTAGGTGTAATTCCATGATGGACGAAAACCCACTACAAGGCTTCGCATCACTTCCTTACTTTGTTTAGGTCTGAGCCTTTATTAAGATATTTTGAAGTATTTTTGGTTGGATGTCTTTTAAGGGAAATTAATCTGTGATTTAGATCATACCAAAAAAGGTCTTTTTGAGTATTTAGAGAATGCACATCGAGGCCTACGCCACAATCGTTTCTCTAAATATTGGTTAAGAAATACAGTTTTTTGAATGTTTAGAGAATGCACATCGAGGCCTACGCCACAATCGTTTCTCTAAATGAAATACAATTTTTGAATATTTAGAGAATGCACATCGAGGCCTACGCCACAATCGTTTCTCTAAATAGCGGTTAAGAAATACACCGAGGCCTACGCCTCAATCATTTCTCTTCCGCTAAGTAGGAAAGAACATACATCGGGGCCTACGCCCCAATCATTTCTTTCCTACTACGAAAAAACGGTATGATCCTTATCAGTATTTATTAAGTCTTTTAAGGTTGAAAGAGAAAAAGAAAGAAAACTAGCCTAAAATGATCAACTAGCCTAATGTTATGAAGGGGATTTCTAGATCCTAATGTTATCATGGTTTCTACCTAAAGTTAGGAATTAAAGAGACATGAAAATATAAGCATAAGCGAAGATCGAAATTACAAGTAAAAATACAAGTAAATAACGATACAAGAATTAGTGTAAAATGGCTAACATAAACACTTGAAAATATGGTACAAGGCATGGAAGCGAATGGTGCGAGAGATAGTACAAAATCGAATTTAAAGGACTATTTGTTTTTATGGTTTTTTATGTGACAACCAAGCATTTAATCAAGCAAAAATAAATGAAATAAAGGCCTAAAACTATCATCTTTTAGTGATCATTTTTATGTCAAAAAGTTGTATAGCCTAAAAGAAAACTAGCAATTTTATTACCTAAAGGGAGTAAAAAAATCTAAGTAACAAAGCCCTAATATCCTAGTAATTTTGTGAGTCAGAGGGGGGTGTAAGTTGAACTACCAGGTATAAAAGCAAGGGCGCAGGGCCCAATAGGATTTGGCCCAAGCAGAGTGTTTTTGTTGCTTGTTATCAGATTTTGTTCATATTTTTGTATGCAACAGTGATGGTGACGGGCCAAAAGGGGTGTGAATCAGCAAAACAGCCCAAGATTGATTATTGATCCAAGTTTTATTAATTATTCAGAACTAATTATTGGTTTAATTAAAAATAAAAATAAAAAATAAACAAAAGGGGAAATTAGGGTTGTCTTGAGCGACGATTGGGATTCTCACTCTCATTCTCTTCTCAAATGCACACGACGGCGCTTCTCCATACTCCAACCAGACCAACACAGCGCCGCCGTGAGTCTAACCACGAAACTCCCTCGCCTCTCCTCTCAATCTCCGCTTCTCCTCTTCTAATTCTAAGAAATACCTCCCTAAGTCTAGACAATCCACGGATTCAGACTATAATGGAAGAATCGTAATTCATAGATGGCAAGGAGATGCATTATATGCGTGAATAAAAGGAAGCAAGTACAAATCGAACCTGATTGAAGATCGGAGGCGCAGAAACAGAAAATCAGAGGGAAGCTCCGAGCGGTGACCACGAAATAAACGTGTTGAAGATGAAGTTCTTCAGGTAATCTTGATTTCACGCTTCTCTTTATCTAGTCTTTCTTCTATCTTCTTCTTCTTCTTCTATTTTGATTTTCTGAAACTCTGAGATTTGTTGTTGATGATGCGCGATGTTGACGTAGAATAGAAATAGAGTGATAGGAGAACCGGAATCGGAGAAGGCTGAGCTCAATTAAATGGAGCTTCAAATGTTGAAGCTCATTCAATGGCGGATTGAGCATGTAGTGGTGTTTGGGGAAGAATGAAGGTGACGGTGAAGGTTGGAGTAGAAGAAAGAGAGGTTGCAGAGAATTGTGAGAGAGAGGGAAGGTGAAGAAAAGTGATCGTGAAGTGATGATTATGGTGTGTCTAGAAACTGATAATTGTGGAGGTGATAAGAATATATAGAGGTTGAGAGAGTGGAATTCAGCTGAAGGAGGAGATTCTGAGCCATTGGATTAGAGGGAGTTAGTTATGAGATTAAGGGTGAGGATTGAGTTAAGTGGAGAGGTTAGTTATATAGGTTGTTAGAACAGTTAGGTGGTTATATTTCTGTTTTTTCTGTTATAATTCTGTTTGGAAATTAGTTAGAGACAGTTATGAGTTTTTCTGTTACTGATGGTTATGAGATAAGTTAATGTATGCTGCCGCATAGGACTCATAGTGAACTAGTGTATGTGTTGAATGAATATGAAAGCCGAAAGTGCAACCGTGAGAAATTAGCTTGCTGACTGATGTAGTAACCTTGTATTGATGCAGGACTGCAAGATTTAATTTCTGGATGCATTGAAGAATTGGTGAGTGAGGATATGGAAAGTGGTTGTAGGATTTCTAGAAGCATGTTCATTGAATTCAGATGTGACTTTATTTCGGTTAGGGGGTGAGTCTGGCTGCTTTGAAAGTACTGAGCAACTTCTCTTTTCTCTCTCTTTTTTTAGATAGTTTCATGAATGGAATAACAATATTGTTTGTACTTGATTATGCAGGTTCAGATTTTTTTTGGCGGCCGGTACTGGACATTAAAATGTGATGCGGGCTGCAAGTTAGATGTTAGTTACCTCTCTGTTCTAATTTTTTTCTCTGCTTTCTCTGAATGTCTTTTTAGAATGCGGCAGTGCCATGGTTCCTTTGTGATGTAGCCTTCTTGAATAGATTTTTCTTGAATTGACGTAGACTGACTAAACATAGGTTTATATTTGACTTAAATAGCGTGGCTGTGTCGTATTGTGAGTGAACCTCAACTGGTTTTAGAGCTGAATGTGGAACGTGGGGCTGATGTGTAGTACAATTGCTGTATGGTATGAATTGGATTAGTAGCAGGTGTTCTTTTGATTAATCTTATGACTTGTGATCTGTTTGAATGGCGCCATTGATGTAGGTTGGATTGCAGGCATAATCTAGAATTGAACCAAACCTCAAGTCTCGATGTGGTTAGGGACATGTGCTGATGTAATGGATTCTGAAACTGGATGAATTGTATAGGAGGGACGTGATTTCGAAATGTCTGAATAAATCTGAATGTGTATGCCATGCTAATTTTGTGAACCTTGCTGGAACATATTGCTGACAGGTCTGTAATATCGGCACAAGGTAATGTCTTCAATTTTGAAACTGTTTTAGGACAGATTTTGTTTATAATCTTATTGAATGATCTTGACTTGAAGTGTGGAATTGCAGGGCATAACTTTTATGTGCAGGTCTGAACTGTTGTTAAAATATGATGCAGGATTGGCCATGGTAATCTCCTTCTGTTAAAATTCCAGCACTTGACTCATCCTCGCCTCATTCCGACAACTAATCTGAACCTTCAATCACAGGTTAATCGGCTTGAGCTTTGGTAGAGTCTCTTATCAACATCCGATTCTTCCTTTCGAAGCTTCGACAAATTCAAAGAATCGCCGCCCGTCAACCGAAACCTAGAAGTCAAATATGTGATGATCAAGCCTAGAACCAGTAACGCCAATATTCAAGTCACTCTCTTCTGTTGTAAACTCAAACTCAGCAGCAACCACATTTGAGTCAACATTATCATCAATTTTGGGAGATTTGTTCAATTTTTTTACAACGGATTCTGTTTGTAAAAAATAAAGTATTATTTTTGTACAGCATTATGTAGATTTGGAATTGTAATGCTGCTGGGATGTGAGGTGTTGTATTGTAATGGACAGTGCTTTGAAATGCATTTGCAAGTAACTTGAATTTTGTAATTGAAAATTTAAAAAGGGATGTTGACTTTGTGTAATTTTCTTTTTGTGTAACTTTCTCCTGCGTAGTGGACCAATTCCCTCCATCGGTTGTTTGATTCCAATTCAAATCTCCACTTGCACTCCTATTCTCAATAATGATCCAATATACATTATCTTCCCCCATTCTTAAATGAATCCTGATACTAGTGACCTGAAATCTAAGTAATCATGGATAAAACACCTTGATTGAAGAATTTCTTAATGAGAGTGAGAGCTTTAAAGTAATATAATAAACCTAGCTCTTCACGCTCCTTGATCCCAATGCCAAATTATTGATTAATGAATGCGTGAGTTTATGATGACCTAAGATGTAAATGAATGAGATATGTAAGCCAATTAAGAATAATTGGGCAAATTTTGGGGTGCAACACAGAACATCTTCATTCAGGAAGAATCTGCCAACTAACTTTCTCAAAGTTTTTATATCTTTCTTTGACGTCCCAAGAGGGTACTCTTGCTTTTGAAGAAAGTTTTTGATGTCGTGATACCACGGTTTGTCGTCGATGACTGTCTCTGCTGTGAAAACATGAGCGGGCCTATCCAGGTGCATGACATCGATCCGAGGAATGTCATTCCAATGATTTATCCTAATCATGGAAGAGAGTGTGGCTAATGCATCAGCCAAGTTGTTTTCTTCACGAGGAATGTAATGAAAATCTACCCTGTCGAAGGATGGTAACAATCTTCTCACGTAGTCTTTGTAAGGGATTAGCCCAGGTAGGCGTGTTTCCCATTCTCCTTTGATTTGATTGATGACCAAAGCAGAATCTCTGTATACATCCAAGTGTTTGATTCTTAGATCCACGGCTTCTTCGAGACCCATGATGCAAGCTTCATATTCGGCCTCATTGTTTGTGCACTTGAAAGTTAATCTGGTGGTAAATGGAATATGGGTACCTCGAGGGGTAACAATGATTGCCCCAATTCCTCGTCCATAAGCGTTGACAGCCCCGTCAAAGATCAAGCCCCACTAGGATCCTATCTCAGGTCCTTCGTCTGGTAGTGGCTCGTCGTAATCTTTCATCTTGAGGTACATGACGTCCTCGTCCGGAAAGTCAAAACTGGTTGATTCATGACCATTGAGTGGATGGTGAGCCAGGTGCTCAGCTAGGATGCTCCCTTTCACGGCTTTCTGAGTGTGATACTCAATGTCGTATTCTGATAACAGCATCTGCCAACGGGCAATTCTCCCGGTTAAGGCAGGCTTCTCAAAGAGGTACTTGATTGGATCCATATGGGAGATCAACCAAGTAATATGTCGAATCATGTACTGGCGGAGACGCTTGGCAGCCCAGGCCAAAGCACAACAGGTCTTCTCGAGCATGGAGTAGCGGGATTCACAGTCAGTGAATTTCTTGCTCAGGTAGTAGATGGCATGCTCTTTTCTTTTTGTCTCGTCTTGCTGTCCAAGGACACAACCCATGGAATCTTCTAAGACGGTTAAGTACATTATCAAAGGTCTTCCTTCCACTGGAGGAGACAAAATGGGTGGTCCGAGCATATATTCCTTAATGCTGTCGAACGCTTTCTGACAATCGTCTGTCCAGACACAACTTTGATTTTTCCGTAGAAGTTTGAAAATTGGGGCACAAGTTGCAGTCATGAGATATATGAATCTCGAGATGTAATTCAGACGTCCAAGAAATCCTCTAACTTGTTTCTCGGTTCGGGGTGAAGGCATTTCTTGAATTGCCTTGACTTTCTCTGGTGTTGCACCCCAAAATTTGCCCTCTTTATTTGAACTATAAGTTATCCATGACGTTTATTTCGTCATTCAAAAATTGAATAAAATCAATAAAAAGTTCTGGTGGTTTTAAGGAAGCGCGATGTGAAAAATGGTTTAAACAGTGGAAATACGAGAAAATTCACAAATCTTATTCTGAAGGTGATATGGGTGGAGTTCCCGCGTTACCCCCGACTGTTTTGACGATATCTATAACTTTCGTGTTTGGATCGGAATCCAGTTCTTTGAGGAAGGTTGTCAGATTTGCAAATTACTTGAGATTTCTCAGTGAAAAATGGTGCTGAATGTAGGGTTTCGGGCCTCAGAAAATTCATATCTCACAATCTGCTCGTCGGATTCGCTCAAAAGGTTAACTGGAGCTCCGTACCATCATTACCTAGATTTCATATGTTCGGACCAAAGGCCAATTATGCACTGAAAACTCCCAGCATTTTAATGAACGACGTAATCTTTCGGTAAAAAAATGTGTTTTCGAGTATGTCGCGCCAAGTTTGAAAATTCATAACTTCTTTGTTTTTTATCGTATGAAGTCCATTCCGGCGGCATTTTCTCGGAAATTTTGTTAGCTTCGATTCTTTGTCACACATGCTTGTTCAGATTTTGAGCCGAAGATGGAGTTTTATCGAGTTTTTTGAGCGGTGCGCACAAAATTCTGCACAGTCGCGCTAGATGAGTCGGCGTTTCTCGTCATTCAAACTGGCGTATTTTCTTCATCGCTTATTGGATTGAGACGATTCTCGCGGAAATGAATCACGAATTTGGTCATCTTCACAATGGCATTGGTTTCGTTCCGGAATTCAGAGCCGAACCGAGTTTCCTTAAAAACGAGCCAAAAAGAGACAACTAAGGGCGTTTTGGACATTTCACCACTCACACTATATAAGTTATTTTTCTTCATATTCTCTCATAACTTTACTTCACCCAAATAATCAAAAACACTTTCTTTCAATTCTCTCTCAATTCTCTCAAATCAAAATCACAAATTACATAAAACTTTCATCAATATTCATCAATTTTCTTCAAGAATCAAGAACAACATGGATTGAAGATCAAGATCTCGAGTTCGAATTCTCTTCTCTCTTAAAGATCTTGCGTGCCACTCTCTTACTCTCCTCGGGATTCGCTCTTCGACTTGGATTTTGTGTTCGCGTTTGTGTCGTGTCCGTGTTCACGCATCGGTTTAGATCTTCATCCGGTAAGTTTTCGGATCTTGAATTAAGTGCTTAATTGTTGATCGTCATGTGAATTCAAATCTAGATTCATATTTTGTTCTTGATTAATTGATGATGATGATGTTGATTGTTGTTGAATTCGATCGATTATTTGATATGCTTGATTCTTGAAAATCGATTACATAATGATAATGTTGTTGTTTCTATGTTGATTGTTAGAGAAATTGCTTGGTGAAAATGTGCATGTCAAGTGTTTGTTCAAATGCTTGTGTGAACTCATAAAGTGGCATAATTTTTGTTTTTGCTCTAACTTCTTAATAGTAAATTGTTTTAACACAAAAGATTAATGAAAACCGATTATCTTCATCGTTTCGAAGCTCTTCACGCGAACGGTTTTTCAATTCGGATAATTTTCACCCGATTTTTATGCTACTGTAGCAGTTTCGGATTTTGACTTTTCGGGTGAAACTTGACCGAGTCGACTGCATTTTTGAAACCGCTTGCGTGTGTATAGGTTCCGATAATTTTGTTAATTCATTCCGGGCAATTTCTAGTTGTGTGTCATTGTAAAATCTTCACTTTTGCAACATGTATATGTTATGACTTTTTGCTTGTAATTGTGTTATTTTGTCATTGATTCATTAAGTTTAGCTTATGCTAATCTCCAACTTGTAATTTTGTGTGCTATCTTGTGCTACTTTGTGCCAATTACGATGTGCTAAATTCTTGAGTGTATATGGTGTTTGTGAGCTCTTTGGGACTGTTTTAGAAAAAGTCTAATAATGCAGAATTTTTGTGGACCACTTTTTGTTGCATTCCATTGCATTTCAACTCATAAAAAACATAGAATTTGGAGGAAAACTATCATGCATTTGACTTGTTGCTTAATTGTTGATTCATGGATGTAATAGAACTTGTTTGAGTGTTACATAATGCTTTTGCTTGCTGAAAACTTACTGCTATACCATGCTATTTGCTTTCGTTCCGAATTTTTCCATAACGCGCGCGGTGTGTCGGCTTCATTTCAAAACAACATAACTCTTGAACCGTGTGGACTTTTCGCGAATGTGAATAATGTTTCTTGAGTGGAATAATATTTTCGGAGCTGTTGGTGAGGTTTATTTTCAGTTTCGGACGACTTTTTTTATCGTTTTCGCTTCTGTCCCGTTTCAAAAATCGTGCTTCCGAGCCGATTTAATAAATTCCAACCGCATATTTGAGTTCCTTGACATATTTTTAGCTTACCATGAAATTTTGGTTTAATTCCAACAAGTTTAGTTTTTATCGTTTTTACCCGATTTGACCGTTTCGGTGTACCTTTTGACTTGTAAATACTTGCTTTGGTTTTCATAATACTCGTGTACATATTTGACTAACATTTGAGCATTATTTCATGTTGCTATCTTACTTTCGCTCGATTTATGCTTAAAAAGTATTAATTGTTCAATTCTCGCTTAAAACGGTATACTTTTGTTTCTAATGATGTCTTGCCTACTTGTGGATGTTTGTTGTTGGTTCCGACGCTATTTTGTATATATTTTCTTGTGTGCATTGTTGCTGTCCCGTTCGGGTTTTGATTTGCTTTCGCCGTATTTTCATTTTCTACTCCGTATTTCATTTTCGGTTTAGTTTATAATACAATAACGCAATTCCGATTGCGGATTTTTGTTATCTCTAACTTGTGTGTTAGCGTGCAAGGCATTTGGATAGTCACTGATCCACACTCTTTGGTTTTCTTTTCTTAAGAGCTTGTTATTTCCGCTCCATTCCCAAGCATAAGTCTCCAAAGGTCGAGCAGCATAGTGAGAATGTAACTCGTTCACCTAAAAACATAAAACACACAGAAATTAGTTAGCCGAGCTACGGTAGCTCTGATTCTGCAAAACAGATACGTAGGCAGCGGGGTAGGGCCCGTGCGAGCACAGTCCTTTCTTTTCCCTACATTCTGCATTCATTTTAGTCCAGATTAGCGTAGATTTATTATACACCCATAGTTTTAGACACAAGCATGGATACCATCGAGTACGATGGGCGTGAGGGGTGCTAACACCTTCCCCTCGCGTAATCGACTCCCTTACCTTTTTTCTCTGGTCGTGAGACCGTTGTTTTGTTTTGTGGTTTGCTGGCATTCCCTTCCTTTTCAGGATAAATATGTTAGTGGCGACTCTGTTAATTTTCGCGGTAGCGACATCTGGATCTATTTCAATTCCTCGTATGCTGACGATGAAACCAAAGAGTTTTCCTGAGTAGACACCAAAGGTACACTTGTTGGGATTCCGGCGAAGCTGAAACTTCCCTAAGCATTGAAATAACTTTGTCAGATTATGTATGTGATCTTCCTCATTCTCTGATTTGGCAATCATGTCATCCACATAGACTTCCACTTCCTTATGCATCATGTCGTGGAAAAGTGTAGTCATGGCTCTTTGATATGTTGCCCCTGCGTTCTTTAGTCCAAAAGGCATAACGCGGTAACAGAACGTGCCCCAAGGGGGTGATGAAAGCTGTTTTCTCCATGTCTTCAGGTGCCATCTTGATTTGGTTGTATCCTGAAAATCCGTCCATGAATGAGAAAACTTTGGATTTTGCTGTACTGTCAACCAACATGTCAATATGTGGTAAAGGAAAATCATCCTTAGGGCTAGCTTTGTTCAAATCTCTGTAGTCGGCGCACATGCGGACTTTTCCGTCTTTCTTAGGAATGGGATTAATGTTAGCTAACCACTGAAGTATTCTGAAGTGACGAGGAAACCAGCGTTGATTTGCTTTTGAACTTCCTCTTTGATTTTTATGGCCATCTCCGGATGAGTCCTTCTTAATTTTTGCTTGACCGGAGGGCATTCTGGCTTCAATGGTAAGTGATGCTCCACTATACTGGTATCCAAACCTGGCATATCTTGATAAGACCAAGCGAAGACATCTGAAAATTCTTTGAGCAGTTGTATCAAACTCTCTTTGATCTCTGAACTGAGCGAAGCTCCAATCTTAACCTCTTTTCTGTTTCCATCGGAACCAAGGTTAATGATCTCTAAAGGCTCATTGTATAGTTGAATGGCCTCTTCCCTTTGTTGAAGTAACCGTGAAATTTCCTTTGATATTTCTTCGTCTTCTTCTTCCTCCGCCTCGAATACAGGAAACCCAAAGCTTGGAGAAGTCATACGGTCGTACGTTTCAATAGGGTGTTTTATGATTAATCTGCATATGTGTGATGATTTTTATTTAGACAACGAGGGAAGACTCGGTGTATGCAGTTAATGGAATATTTTGATGTTTTTTAAGGTGTTTTTTAGGATTACCAATTTCCGAAAAAAGAAAAGGGAAAAACTAACGAAGGAACAAAATGACATTTTTATTTATCGACAGTCATTTCTTGAAACAAAGACCCTATAAAACAAAACTCTATTGCTTAAGGTGAAGCAAAGAGGGACATTTTCCTAAGAAATAGTAAAATGCAAAGCCCTATGAAACATCTCTTCACCCTGGGCTATGGTGACAGGACAAAATAACGGTGAAAGTTCCTACTTAGGAGTGCGAACAACAGTTGAAACTTCAACAGCCGTCCAATAGTGGCGAACCCCATTGTGCACTAGGTAATCTGGAACCTTAGGCTAAAGTTGGCCTGTGGTAGGTCTTGATTTACCAACCACTGTCTTTGCAACACTTAGACGATCTTCTTCTGCTTCAGCAGACTGAGCGGTGTGAGCATACCCATTTCCAAGTGGAGTATGTCGTATTTTCTTTTGAGGAAACTTCCAATCTTCTGAATGGAGAGACTCATTGTCAGAGACACTTTCGAGACCATCCTCTTCTGTATTTTGGTCTTGCTCTTCTCCCAAGATGGCATTGACTAGGTATTTGAACTCTAATTCCGTAGCCTCGGTGGGTGACTTAGGGATATAATCCTCAATGATGACTTCACTAGTCGCCGATGATGAATAGCAAGGGTTATATATCTCTTTTGGCTGAGTGAGGTACTCATAATCAATGTTCCATCCAGTCGGAACAATGTCTTCAAGAGAGATTTTTGAACTTTCAGGAGCGGAGTATTTCACCATGTAGTCGAATTTTCCGCTTGGTTCTCCTAATGTATCCCAGGTTTCTTCGGGGATAGGAGGAACTTCCTCTGATGAACCATGACTTCTGGTGGTGAAGTTGTTGGTAACTTTGTCACTGCTTGGTTGAGTCTTACTTTCAGATCCTTTAGTCGGATAACAGCAAGGTAAATCAGACTCTGTTAGGGATATGTATCCTGCCTCGAGAAGGTAGGACATACATTCCACTTCAAAATTCTCATCGGTGTTTTCTGTACCGATGATATTGACAATTTGTTGAACAGGTTGAAGAAAACCTCCACTGCAGAAAGTTTCTTGAATTGGAAGAACTACCTAAATTCCTGGAATAGCCTTTGATGATGTTGGAAAGAATCCAACTCCTGTTCTGTTCTTGTTGGTGGTAGGAATATTAATGTGCCCCCAACCACTGGTAGTGTCATCCTTTACAACTTGGATTGAATCTTTGTAGGAAGAAATAGACGCTTCTTTCTCCTTACCTTTTTCCTTATCCAAGGAAATTGCTTGGAATTTAGTTCCAGCGACTTCTTTTGGTTCTATGTCGGAGAATGATGATAGGTTGCTGACGATCAGAGCTCGTTCTCCACATATGGTTACCAATTTGTCATTTCTTATGAACTTCAGTTTTTGATGAAGCGTTGAAGTAATTGCCCCGGCCTCATGAATCCATGGGCGACCTAGCAAACAACTGTATTGTGTCGGGATATTCATAACTTGGAAAGTTATTTTGAACGTCTGAGGTCCAATAGTTATGGGAAGATCTACTTCTCCAAAAACTGACTTCCTTGATCCATCAAATGCTTTGACGATGACGTGACTGTCCCTTAGCGGGTAATCCTTGAAGGATAATCTTGACAATGTTGATTTTGGCATGATGTTGAGAGAGGATCCATTGTCTATTAGGACTCCTGTGAGTGTATCACCCATGCAGCCAACTGAGATGTGAAGTGGAAGGTTATGGTCCACTCCTTCTTCAGGAAGATCTTCGTCACAGAAACTCAGATTAGTTCCTGCATAGATGTTGGCAATGATGTTGTTGAATTGCCTTATAGTAACACCAGGTTCTACGAAAGCTTGGTCCAAAACTTTCTGTAGAGCTTCTCTATGAGCTTCAGAACTCAATAGTAGGGAGAGAACAGATATCCTAGACGGAGTATGTAGCAGCTGGTCTACAATGTTGTATTCACTCCTCTAGATTAACTTCAAGATCTCATCATTTTCTTTCGCTTGAACAGCATTGGTCGGATGATTGTTTTGTTTATATGGTGCTTCTTCGGAAGGTTTCTCCATATTTTCTGTTGTTCTGTTGAAGACTCATCCACTTCTGGTGACTCGACTAACGTCAGCAATGTTGACAACAGACGGTAATGGTATTTCCTTACCATTTTCAATGAATGTAGCGTTGTACTTGTATGGTATAGCCTTTCTGGACTCATACGGCACAAGACCTGGTAAGTAGATGACTAACAGAGCAATTGCTGTCTTCCTGCTGTCATACTTGACTTGCATTGGTTCATCTTGATTAATTTGAGGAGATATGGTAAAGACTTCATCACCTTCTCTGTTGGCAAGAACTGTAATGGTATTATCATCCATCAGTTTCTGAATGTCGTTGCGAATGCGCAAACAACCTCGTGAATTTCTTCGACAAATTCTGCATCTACTGTAAGGATGGAAATCCATTCCAAAGTAGGCAAGTCCATTTAAAGTCTTATTGAACCTGACTACCAATCCTTCGAGATCTTCAACTTTGTAGATCTTGTATTCTCCTTGATATCCTTGAACCACGTTGACGTCGTACTCAGTTTTGACTCGGATATGTTGAATCCATCCTAAATCCATTTGTTCTTGTAATGCAGCTTGAACTACAGCACATCCTTTATTATTCTTTGGACAAATTTCACATGTGAAGTAGTTTTGAGGTGGTACATGGCCGTACCCATCTTGTCTAGCATGCATTTTGACGAGATTTTCCCCTATCCGACGGATGTCATAGATTTGAATGACGTTGGGGTGTTGATCTATTAGATTTACTGAAGCTTCTTTGTGCTGCGGCAAAGGATTCGCTTGGACGTTAGGATTAGTATCTTTGAAGGATAGCATTCCGCTCTTCACTAATCTTTGAACGTCGGCCTTGAAACTGAAACAGTTCTCAATGTTGTGACCTGGTGCCCCTTTATGATAAGGACAAGACTGGTCAGCCTTGAACCAATGTGATGATTCATATGCAATTTGGAGGATTTTTTGTCTGAATGAGTCCTTTCGCCAGTAGTGTTCGAAACAAATTTGCATAAGGCATTGGCACGGGGTCAAAAGGAGGATACCTTTGTGCCCGATTGTTGTTGAAATTTGGAGGTCGAACCTGTTGCTGAGGTTGTTGCGACCTTTGTTGAAATGGTTGTTGAGAACCTTGAGGTTGATAAGCTGGCGCTGAGTTAACAACCGGAGTTATTGTAGCAAATTGAGGTGGAAACTTCTTCTTAGCTTTGTGCAAGACATTACTGACATCTTGATCCTTTTTCTTTTGGAAAAAACTCCCATACTTTCTAGGACCAATAGAAGATTCTGGTTCTTTGTTTAAGCGTCCTTCTCGAACTGCTTCTTCTAAACGTACACCCATGTTTACCATCTCTGTAAAATCACTAGGCGCACTAGCGACCATTCGTCCGTAGTAGAATGGACTCAAAGTCTTGAGATAGATTTTTGTCATTTCTATCTCTTCAAGTGGCGGACAGATCTGAGCAGCCACTTCACGCCATCTCTGAGCGTATTCTTTGAAACTCTCTCTATCCTTTTGAGTCATGGCCCAGAGTTGATCTCTGTCGGGAGCCATATCCAGATTGTACTTATACAGTTTGACGAAGGCCTCTTCGAGGTCTCGAAAAGTACGAATCTCTGAACTGTCCAAGTTCATGTACCATTTGAGTGCAGCACCAATCAGGCTGTCTTGAAAATAATGAATGAGCAATTGTTGATTATCAGTCTGAGTTGACATCCTTTGAGCGTACATCACGAGGTGACTTTGTGGGCATGAATTCCCTTTGTACTTCTCGAAATCTGGTACTTTGAATTTGTGAGGAATCTTAACATTTGGAACCAGACAGAGGTCTGCAGCATTCTTACCAAACAGATCTTATCCTCAGAGAGTCTTGAGTTCCTTCTGCATTTGCAGAAAATGTTCCTGGAACTCGTCTAATTTTTCATACACGCCAGCGTCCTCACTGGGAGCGTGATGATATACTTGTCCACCCGGTGGAGGAAAAGTATGCATAATCGGCTGTGGAGAAGCCATGACAGCAGATCTTGGAATCTAAGCATTCTATTGTGCGTAACCCATTGTCGTTGCTCTTGGAACTTCAATTTCCATAGGTCTGTAACCCTCCAGTGGATGCATCTCCGTTGTATCCCTTGGAACTTCAGAAACTGGGGGTATGTACCCGTCTGGAATAAAGTTATACGGCATGCCCCAAGGTCGGTTGGGCGACATGGTATACTAAGGAATAGGAGCAGAAACAATCTCGGAAACCACAGTCCTTTGTGGTTCTTCCGGCGTTGGTTGATTCTGTGCAACTACCAGGGCTTCTACCATACTATTGAGTCTTTCAACAGCATCTTTGAGAGTAGTAACCTCTTCTCTGAGTTCTCCATTCTCTTGCTCTAAGTCGTCCATTCTTTTCTTGCGACTTGAACGAGTGTTGTATGAATGAGACAGCTTGAATGCCTTTGTTCACCTCCTTCTCCTCCTCTCTTTCTGGAGAAAGGAAAGTGACGATTAGATCTGCGACAATTCTCGTGTCAGTGCGTACGACTAAAGCGATGCATGATGTGCAATTAAGTTAATATTTTTCAAGGAAACACCATAATTACGTTATGAAACATCAAACTTTTTATTAATTAAGCGTAAACGCCGTTTTTTACACACTTTGAAAAGGGAAATACAGAGAAACATAGAGAAAGGACTCTAAAACTTTGATGAAGAGCCGACTTCACATTCTAACATTTTCTTCTGTTTCTTGAGTTGAGCATTCTCTGACATAAGCTGATCGATGATCCAGGAAGCAGGAGGGATATGATGAGAAAGTGACGTTTGTATCACTTGTCGATCGAGTACTTCAAGTAACTCATCCTTCCTTCTTAGGATGTTCTGAATCTCAATGTTTTCTGTGTTGACGATTCGATACTTGTTCCTCCAAGCGTTCCTTTCTTGGCACACCTTGTTTAATGCTGCTTGTAGTTTCTCAACATCGGTGGAGAAAAGGTATATTGGTTCCCTTAGGGGAATAGGTTCTTGATGTTGATATGGCATCCTGAGCTTGAATGCCCTGACGCGTACCCATTGAAGGTAAGGATCCAGGGAGATGCAAAGATGTTTTCCTAACAATATTCTCCCTTTGCTGTGAATAAGACGCCAGGCTTGGATAATTTCCTTCTTCAGCATGTTCCCAAGATTGTCAATGTTCTTGAAGAACAGACCCTCCAATTGAATATTACTTGGTATATTTTTCATGGGATAGCCGTATTGACGACGGGCTAAAGCCGGATTATAACTGATTCCTCCCTTAGTTCCAATAAGGGGTACGTTGGGATAACTTCCACAACTGAAGATGATCTTGGTCTCGTCGTTGTTCGGACTACACCAATAAATGTCCGATTGAGTTAGGGACATGATTTTTTGTGACCAGTGAAGGCCATCCCTCATGTTCCAGAAAGTGCCAGATTTCGGCAGGTGCGAGACGAACCATTCGTATAACAATGGTACGCAGCATGTAATTAATCCTCCTCGCTGTAGGTTTCTTGAATGCACAGAGTGATAAGTATCCGCAAGCAAGGTTGGAACTGGATTTCCAATTAAGAAGATCTTAATTGCATTGATGTCGACGAAGTTGTCAATGTTAGGAAACAAAAACAATCTGTAGATAAGCAAAGCCAAGATTTCCTCAAAAGCGCTCATATCTTGGATGTTGACGAAGTACCGAGCTTGATCTAACAAGAACTTGGAGGGTAATCCTTGAATTCCTCCTTTACTCACCATATGAATTCCGACGTCGACTATGTTCAAAGGAGTAGTTGCAGCAATGATAATGTCGTCAGGATTATTTTCCAAACCGGAGTACGGATCTTGCACGTACACGGGTATTCCAATCAGACGAGAGTACTCCTCCAACGTAGGCATGAGTTGATAATATGGAAACGTGAAACAGTGATACATTGGATCGTAAAACTGTACCAATGCGGGAAGAATCCCATCCACGATGTTGGTATTGAGAAGAGGCAGAAGTTTTCCATACTTCTCCTTGAAAGCTTGGGGGTTGACCACCAGTTTTCCGAGCTTTTCCAATTCCTTGACCTTAGAAATTTTGAAGGTGTATTTCCTAGCTCTCTTTCTTTCGTAATCCATGGTAGAGATCCTTAAGTCCTTTCTCCATTTCTCTCTTTCTATGAAGTTCAAAATGTTCGTTATTTAGTTTCCTTGAAAAACGACTCGAAAAAGACTCTTTGGTTTTTAGTTTATTATGACGAATGAATGCATGAATGCACACACAAGAGTTTTTAAACAAACATGGCGTAGAAGGGTATAGTGGTCATGGAGTCACAACGCAAACCTCGCCCCAGGGTAAACTAAGGATAAGGATTTTTGTACCTGTAGAACGGGTTCTAGGGGTCTCAGAGCTTTTGCTCAATCTTAAAGATACGTTGACTGGTATCTATAAGAGAGTTTTCTCTGAGTGTAGTATCTGTGTGACAATTACTTTCGTAATCACCGCTCTACGTCCTAAAAAAGGCTTTAAGTGGGTTTAATGGGTTTCTAGGTCCTCCTGGTACAAATCAGTCTCGGAATGCATTGGCGCAGTTAATCACAACCATCCAGGCAAATCCCAAGAGTAGATTCGGGAACCAAGACTAGAGGGCCTTCACCGAGAAGACATCCTCCATCCTATCTTATGTTGCACTCAAATCCGGGTATAGGATTTCTCACCTCAAGGGGGAATCAAGCCCTTTTCCGATACAGAATAAACAAAATAAACAAATATAAATGCAACAAACACATGAAATGACACAGAGGTTAGGCAGGACCTCTCTTGTTTGAGGGGGAATTTGGCATCCCTAATTCCTCATTGGGGGCTGGACCAACACAGGTCAACCATTGGTTTGGATGAAAAACCAAGGTTATTTTTGTCCCCAGCAGAGTCGCCATTTTTCTGTGGTTTCGTTTTTTTTTACTCCCCGTTTCACTTGAGAGGACAGCACGCTAGACCCTTCACGCGGAATTTGGAAGGAGAATGCGCCCGGGGCAGGATGAATTTTGTTTCAGTTCTTCCTACGATATGACACGAAATTTTTAATTATCCTACGAGGAGGAAAGGGGAAAAAGATCTCAAATAAACCCTAGGAATTTGCTAAGTGTGGGGATTCACCTAGACTAGAAATTCTGGAGTCCGGGAGGTCGGTTATACATAGGGAAAATTTTAAGCACCCTACATATCCGTAGTACTCTACGGGAACCTTCTCTGTGTCTATGTGTTTGTGTTTGTGTTTGTTACTTATTGATTGGGAAAGTTTCTCCTTTGTGTTAGGAGAAGGAATTGAATTGATTTGGAAAGAAAGACAAACAGACTGACTATTTTTGGTTTTTTATTAGCTCGTTGAGATTCCTTGTGAACCTCATGCCTACATATCCCTAATGGAAGTCAGAGCTTTTTGTAGTTCGGAGAACTAATTAGGGAAATTAATATATTTTTGGTGCCTTGCTTGAAGCTCAAGGTTGAAGCTTGAATTAAATCTCTGTTTACAGTAAAGAGACATGAAATTATCTCTACAGAGAGGTATTTATACTATTCCACCACAAACATTAAAAAAGTGACAGAAAAGCTGAATTCATTTCATTAAGAGAGGGACCTTACTTGTATGTTTGCAAGTACGCCAGTCACGTGTCTCTTGAATGAAAGAAGGATTTTCATCCAAATTAGGGAAAGTGTACAAGTCTGGGTTTGTTTTCCTCAGAGAATGCCTTTCAAAGTCCTAAATGGGAGAATGTTTGAAATTGAAATTGAAATTGAAATGTTTGTTTGATTGAATGTGGTGAGATAGGAGAAATATCTCTCTATAGAGATAAGCTATGTCTATCTACTATTTGAAAGATTTAATTTTTAGCTGGCTTGTATGAGGCCCAAGCTTGAGGCTTTTGATTGATTTTTATTGACTCTGGGAGATAACTCTACTAGGGATTGACTTAAACTAAGAAGTTTTTGTGTTCTGTACAAAGCCCAGAATTGAGGCTGACTCATTATTGAGGAATATGTCTTTTACTGACTGAGACTGGTGAGATTATCTTTTTAAAGAATGAATGGAGGCTGACCCTTTCCAGGGGTTTTATGGCAGAAGAAAAGTCTATTTGAGACTTCTTGTTTAAAGCCCAAGATTAAGGCTGACACTGACTGAAGATAAACAAATATGGATCCTAGACTCTACTAAGGAAAATTAATGAAGATAAGGGTGACAGAGACTGTCCATGTCTCTCATTCCAAAAGGTGTACTCAATGTGAGATTGAGACATTCTTAGCTTGTTTAAAGTCTGTTTAAAGAATGGAAGAAACTCACTAGGGTAGGCTAAAAGGTGACTAAAGACTTGTTCCTATGTTTATAAGAAACCTGATGAGTCCTTGTATACAAGTGTTGAAAGTCTTTGTGGGTAAATATTTTCGGTAATATATCGTATCCACAGGGATTGGTTTAATATCACTGTCGTTCTATAGTTGATTATTTTGAGTGAGAAAAGTTAATTGGATTTGTTTTATGATTATAGTACTATCAAATGTAAACAATAATGTAAATGCAAATAATGAACGTTTGTTAACGATTAAGGAAATATGTTGAGCTTTAGGGTTCATCAACCTATTCCTATACAATTTATCAATTAATTCACAATTGAACAATATTTTGAATTACTATCTTCACTTATCCTCAAATATGATTCCATGTCTGCAAATCAAATTAGATAGACTTTTACCGGTATGAGATTCGATCTCTCCAAATATCAATATCGATAATAGTAATAAGGAACGATAATTATGAAAACTCAATCACAATTCCATCTCTGCAAATTGAGATTGAATCAATATAGTAACCTAGGGCAAAAGTTAGAATCTTTTCTTTCGATCAAAGATTCCACGATAATTTAACATAAAAAACAAGGTTTCTTATTGATAATAAATTCAAACAATTGTTCATAGGAAAGAATCAATGATATTGTCTATTCATAGGTTAATTACTACCTTAAACTCAACACGAGGTATTTAGCTCTCCATAGACATGAAGAACACACAAGAATTAATAGAGGGATTCATCTTCATCAATGGAATGTCTTCGATTGGTAAAGATTTGGCCTTCAATTGTTCTTCTTGGCTGCAAACTCAGAATGCTCTCCTTATTTGGCTCACAAAAGATCCCTTTCTTATGAGGCCTAGGGCTTCTATTTATAATATTTTAACTTTGTAACGCAGCCACCGCGCCTCGGCACGCAATGGCGCGGCGCGAACTCAAGGCAGAGAGTTTGGCGCGTCTCGCCCCTTTATTGGCGCAGCTCGCCCTTTAATTCTTCTTTCTTCTTTGTGATTCTTCCTCTCTAGAGCTCTACGCCTGCGTGTTTCCTAGTCTTTGCCTCTTAGCTTCAATATCTGCACCAATAACACCCAAAGTGATGCAAGTTGTTCTAAGATTAGCATCGAACCTCGAAAGTTCAATTCTAACTATAAAATCCGTAAAATTCACAAGATCTATTCACTTTTAGCTCAAAAGGTAGTTAATTTAACACATGAAATTACCATTAATTCACTCCTAACAAACTCTCCCCAACTTAGAGTTTTGTTTGTCCCTAAACAAAATTACTTACCTTAACAAAACAGACCAACAATCATGCACAAGTTTTTCAAAAAGGTTTTTCAAGTGGCTCAATTCAGCAACCAAATCGGATGCTCCTCATCTCCCTGTAAACTTAGAACATATACATGAAACAGATTTTGAAAGAAAATTACCTCCAGAAGTTCAAAACACTACACCATTACAATTGAATCATCACTGATCACTCACATCAAAAAGGATGATGAATAATAGAGGGGTTAAACACTCATCCAAACAATTAAATCAACAAAAATCCATATCATACGTTCACCATATTGTTAGCATCAAGTCCTGTGGAATCTGAGAATCAGAAGGTCTTTCTAGGGTTGTAGTGTGGTTTAAGATTCAAAGAAAAGAAGACAAACGAGGGTTGGTCCTATTCTAGGGAAGCATCCGAGTCATAACTCCTTTCCTTTTCCTTTATACCTTCAACTTTTTCACCCTGTCTTCTTTTTTTTTCATTCGTAGCTCGATGTTTCTCTTTTTTTTTTCAACAATTGTTTTCTTTCAAATATTGTTTTTTTTTTCGAGCTACGAATTTTTTCGTTCTTTGCAAATTACCACCTATAGACATACTCTTCTTTTGATTATGACTCTCCCCAACTTGGAGATCAACCTGTATTTAGATTATATGAATGCTCCCCTACTTTCTATGAAGGTCAAAGAGAAAACACATCACCAAATTTTATGGTTGATGGTCCAAAACAAAACTTTTTATTGAGATCAAAACTCACCAGGTTTTTCCTTGGTGCATATGATGAAATTTACCTTGATCTCAGGCTCAAAGAATGGTTAGCAAAGGATCACACTCTCACAGAAGAAAATAATTTTTAAGATGGAATTGGCTCAAAGAAACCCTCAAATTCAAACAAATGCCTAAATCACTTCCACAGATTTCCACAAACGATGCGACAAATGGTTTAGCATGATACAAACAAGTCAAAATAACCGATGGTCTCCTGCATATAGTAAACAATGGAAAGCTTTCCTCACAATGGTTAAGGCTAAGCCGATCCAACAGAAATAGTGTACCATAAAGAACTTCTGCCAAATATTTACTAACAACCTATGTTTCATGCACACAATAGAAGTTTGAGTTTGAAAATTCATACCTGACTTGTTACTTATTGAAAAAGAAAGTGAAAACTGAAATTTTTTTTTTGAACATTCACTCACTACCACTTTCATACATGTTGCTCCATTGTTGGTACTTTGCTCGAGCTTTTCATTATGTTGTAGAAACTACTCATTCTAAACTAGGGATAAAACAAACAAATAATAAACAGAAAATTGAAAAATGCAAAAGAGTAAATCCACCCCCAAACTTGAACTAAACATTGACCTCAATGTTTCGTAACAAGCCCGAGAGGGTTGACTCACAGAGGGTATTGCAATATCAATTGCCTCTTCCTAGCTTTCACCAGAAAGGTTCCCTTATTATTTCCTGAAATAAAATAAACAAAACAAAATAAAACATTAGAAGCGTGGTTTGCCTCCCACGAAGCGCTTCGTTTAACGTCGCATGGCTCGATGGTTCATGGTTGAATCATCAACCATTGTCTCGTTTTCTTGGCACTTTTCTTACCAATGTGAAGCCCCAAAAGTATTTCATGTTCGCTTGTTTGGTTTCTTCATCCTTAATTCTTACCACTTCAACTCGCGATCTCTCTTCCTTCATTTTTTTTCCTCTCCTTAAGAGAGATAACCTCCTTATCCGTTAATTTCTTCGTCGGTGAGAACCTATCCTTGATGAATTTGACACATTTTGGCTTTAACTCTAAACCTTCTAAAAATGGGATGGTGATTTGCAAACGGCTAAACATTTCCATTGGCCGAAAGCAATGACTCTCCTTCCCTTCTTTATTAGGACTTTGTGGAGGAAGTAATTCCAATGAGAGTTTATGCTCATTTTCATTACTACTCTTCTTCAACTCTAAGTCCACCATATTCTCTTTTGAAAAAGTTTCAACTGTTGACGTTTCTAACTCATTCACAACTTCTTTGATTATATCCTCCTTTTTTGTTCCTTCGACTAACACATCGTCTACTTTTTTAGGAGGTCTTGGATAAGGTAGCTTCATTGAGGGCTCATACTCAACTTCTATATTTTCCCTGATGTTTATATGCTCTATATTTTCTTTTTCAACAACATCTTCCTTGTCATCAACTTCCTCCTCCACTCTCTTCTTTCCAACATCCCCACCAATCACTTTTACACTCCTTATAGAAGTAGTATTGCAAGTTTCTACACAAGTCGTAGGGTTCTGAAAAGTTGGGATTTGACTTACGTTTTGCTCGGTTAAGAATTGGGTAAGTTGAGCATCTCGCGTTTCCCGGTTTTGTTGAATGGATAAAGAGAGTTGCATGAATTGATTCATGGTTTCCTCTAACTGAGTGGGTCCTCTTTGATAACCTTGATTATAATGTGAAAGCCCTTGTTTATTTGTCATTGACATTTGTATGAACTGATTCATGGTCTCTTCCAACTTAGATTGTCCTCCTTGTTGTTGTGGCGACGGTTGAGTGTAAGGTTGAAAGGCTTGTTGTTGATATTCATGGTTAGCCATATGATACTCCATCGTATCTTTCGGTGTGCCCCATCCGCTATCATAAAACTCATTAACTTGAGGTGTGAACTGTGACATACTTTGAAGGAGGTACTCCATTTGTTGGAATAGGATCTCGTTATGAGCATGAATCCCGGCATTTATGTTTGGGTCAAACATTCCGACAACCAAAAATCTACAAAACTTAGCAAACAAGTGAAATAACAAGATAAAAAATAATTTAAAAAAAAATCAAAATTAAGAGACTATTGCAATAACAAAATCTAAAATAAAGTAACTAACTAAAAATCTAAAATAAAGGAACTAAACTAAAAATCTAAAATTAAGCAACTAAACACAAATCTAAAATTAAGTAACTAAACAAAAAAATCTAAAAATAAGTAACTAAACAAAAAATCTAAAAATAAGTAAATAACTAAAAATAATATAACTAAAGAGAAGGAAATAACTCAAAATAAAAAAAACTATTGCAATGCGTGCACTATTGACACCAATCCCCGGCAACGGCGCCAATTTGTTGAAAGTATTTGTGGGTAAATATTTTCGGTAATATATCGTATCCACAGGGATTGGTTTAATATCACTGCCGTTCTATAGTTGATTATTTTGAGTGAGAAAATTTAATTGGATTTGTTTTATGATTATAGTACTATCTGATCGCGACTTTGCGTGTCTATTAGTCGGGATAACTGCAAGTGCACAGTCGTGTCGTGTAGTTTTAAAAGATATCGAATCCACAGGGACTATAAATCGACCTACCGTTATCTAAAGTTACTATGTAAAGCTAAGGCTAATGATATTTGGGTTTTTTTATAAATGGGGAAACTAAAATCCTAAATCTAAATAAAATATAAATGCGCGGATATCGGTATGTAGTTCATCTGACTTAGGTGATCCGAAGTTCCATTGGCCAGATTCTAATTAAATCAAAGATCTTTACTAACTATATTATTTAAAAGTCCTCCTCTCAAACTGTCGCTCTATTGATTCAGACTACGATCCTAACTCTTAATGTACGCTTTCGCCATCCCACCAGATTTAGAAACGCTTTTTGAAAACAACATAGTTAATAAAATGCTTGTTTTATGAAGTCGTTATCTATTTAAATCTCCTAATCTCAAACTCTCGCTCTGTTGACTCGGAACATGCTAATATCCCTAACGTACGCTTTCGCCATCCCGCGCGGGTGTAAAAACACTTTTTGAAAATAAATAAGTTCTAATTAGTTTTAATACGCTTTCGCCATCCTTAAAACTAATGTCCTATGTCTACTATCCAGTTAAAGATCTCAAACTTTCGCTCTATTGATTTTAACCTTTGACCGTCTTAACCTCTCAAACTTTCGCTCTATTGGCTTTAAGACTTACTAATTAAATTAGACATACAAACCAAAAACAAGTGACAATTAATAAAACATAATTAAGCCAATTTATTTCGGATCCCTACGATTAAATTACTTTACATACCGACATCTAAATAAATTAGCCAGACATATTAATATGGTTAAACATGCATAAATAAATTCGGTTCATAATATTAGGCATATTAATTGGCATATAATATATCATGCAATAAATATAAATAAATAAAGGCGGTAAATAATAAACCTGAATAATATAAATCTGAAATAAAACTTGAATCTTGGAGTACTTGAACTTCCACCACAGGTTGGTTGGATTGTTCTTCAGAAATTATTCGGTGTAAATTAAACAAGGAAATTAAAAACCAAATCTAACGTAAGGTTAGATCCGTTAAAGATTCACAATAATTTCTGGTGTAGAAATTGTTGTGAGAAAATATGAACGAAAGTAGAAATAAAAGCTGGAATTAAAAATGCTGGAATGAAAGGGAAATAATACTGAACTAAAAATGGTGGCTGGGACTAAGCATGGTCCAACCCCTTTTACGTGAATATTTGGTTCTTTATATAGTGCTCTTTGTGGTAACTGCTTATTCTAGCTGGTCCCCTTTTTTCTCCTAAAATGTAGCACATTAATTGACTCTGCAGAAGTACGTTGCGGCGTGTAATTCTCCACTTTCAAAACAGACTTGAGACGTGCGTCTCAAGTGGACCTAGTGGGAGAAGACGGGCGTCTCCTGAGGAGACGTGGCCCCCTAATATATAGGAGACGGACGTCTCCATGTTTAACCACTATATATATATATATATATATATATATATATATATATATATATATATATATATATATATATATATATATATATATATATATATTAATGTGGCGTGGGGCCCACGTTCTTATATATATATATATATATATATATATATATATATATATATATATATATATATATATATATATATATATATATATTTAATATATATATATATTAATGTGGCGTGGGGCCCACGTTCTTTATATATATATATATATATATATATATATATATATATATATATATATATATATATATATATATATATATATATATATTTTCATTTCTTCATTCTTTGTGGTTTGGGCTTGCATCTTTGCCCAATTGGGTCTTCTTTGCACCTCCTTTTCACTTCAGCACCCATTTTTCATCTTTTAGGCACAATTTGTAGTCATTTTAGCTCTATTTCTTCTCCTTTTCACAAATAGTCTCAATATGAGCATAAAACCTGAAACAAAGCAAATACTCGCATAATATCACAATAAAATAACATAATTATAATAAAATAAGGAAATAATTGATATAAATCGAGCCAAATAAACGATACATTTTCGTGTTATCAAATACCCCCACACTTAAACCATTGCTTGTCCTCAAGCAATCAACCACACGGTAAAAGAAAATGATTAAGCAAGTTTCGAAACAAGGGCATGACACGACTCCTAATCATATTTATGTTAGGCAAATGTTACATAGATAGGTAATAGATATCAACACCAAGGTTACCGTAACGACACAATGTTCAAAAACTCCCTCCTTATACAAACCAATTCGAATTATGTCATTATAACTCAACCTATATCTCTCGTTTTTTCCTTTCACTCTTTTCATTCAAGCGCAATCACATTAAGCCCGTTATCCGTACACTCACATAGTAGGGGAAATCAGTTAGCGACTATGATCCTTTTCTTTTCTTTAGCACGGGGTTCTGGTTTTTTTTAAATGGTGAAGCCCCATCTTTCCCAACTGCGGTTGCGGGGGATCGGACCGTAGTCCACCCTACCAAGCCCAGTACCAGCGACCTCTAGGCCAACCAACAGTGGGTGCTAATTATTAAATCCTTATAGGCGTAACAACCGTTGGGCTAAATGACCGGGTGAGGGTCACCTAACTTAGAGGGTTATTTTTCAATTAAAACATTTATTTATTAAAAACTGGATCATTCACTTATATTCATCGACTCCCTACGTAGTTTGTGCTTAAGATGGTGCCGACTGCTAATATAAACTACTTAAGAGCTACTTTGAAAACTTGATCCTAAGGTCTCGGCATAATGGGTACTCAAATTGATATCACATAAAAACCAAATAATTTTTGTTGGTGGAATAAAATTTTAAATTTCGGGGAAATTCAATAGCAACAGAAAATCACGTATAAAGACTCGACAACATAACTAGGATACAATAAATAAGGCAATAAATGAAAGCGGTAAAGCTTCTCCCCCACACTTAAACCAAACATTGTCCTCAATGTTTCGATCCAAGGTGGAGAAGAAAAGACAGAACCTATATGGATGCTACCGGCGGGCTATCACAACCAAATTTGCTCCGCGTCCGGAGGAAATATCTTCTCCTATCATGCTCATCAATGGTGTCACCACCAGCAGCAACACTCGTAGGAATGTGTGTGGAGACCCATTCATCTTTGAGATGATCGTCTATAGATTTTTCGCCTAGATATGGCTGAGATGTGACAAGAGATCCATATCTTTATTATCTGCAAGTTCAAATGATAAAAGGAAAACATTAAACTGAAAACTCGTGGGTTGCCTTCCACGCAGCGCTTTGTTTAACGTCGATAGCTCGACGGCTTAATAGTGCAAGCACTCAAGGTGGTTCTCTCGAGAATGACTCCTCGGTTGAACTTTTAGTAAACCTTGTTTTCCATGGCCATTTATCAAGCCATCTCACATATCCCTCACCTTTTCTTTTCTTTCTTCTGTGGGGTGGTTCATTCTTTTGAAATCGTGGTGGCGGTTCTGGATCGATCCTAAGTATGAGCTTTTCAAGTTCGGGCTTAGTGATATTATCCACCACCTCAAAGATTAACCTTACCCTCTTATCACTAACGATATCCTTAGTTTCATGGTCGTTTAAATTTCTCTTTTTATGCAAGACTTCAAATAGGGGTGCAGTAGTGTGGATATTTTCCAATATCTTCACATACATTATGGATTTGGAGTCTACCTTAGCTTCCACAAAACTTTGCGAGAAAGAAATCGGTGGGGTATAGGGAAAAGGAATAATAATGGGTGCTTCCCTCTCTACCTCTTCTAAAACCTCTCTTTCAGATGGTGTTGGTGGATTTTTCTCAATCTCCACTCTTTTCTCACTAGAAATCTCTTCAACCACATTATCACTCTCCTCAATCTCATAATCACTCTCCTCAATCTCATTATCGCTCTCCTCAGGAATTTCAATTTGTTCTTCACTAATGGTTGTTTCCATATACTCCTCAAGTAAGTGTCCTAGCGACTTTTGTTCAAGTTGGGATATTTGAGTTTCTAATGCCATGTTGTGAGTTGCGAGGGACTCAACCATAGTGGTCAGTTGCCTAAGGGTTTCATTGTTTTGAAGACTTTGTTTGATAAACTCTTGGTTTTGGACGGTTTGTGTCTCTACAAAGTGCTCCATCATGGCTTCTAATCTAGAGTGAGTTAGCGTCTCGTCAGAATCCTCCATTGATGTTTCGAAGTTAAAATTATGGGACTCTTGAGGTTCTTCAAAGGGAGTTAGCGTTGCGTTTTGTGTTTCCTCAAGGTGCTTCGTCATCATAGATTCTAGCCTAGAGAGAGTTTGTGCTTCAATGAATTCCTCCATTAAGATTTCGAGGTTGGATTTATGATAATCTTGCGACTCCCAAAATGTTGGGCATGGTGATCGTAGAGGAAATTTGGTTGATGATAAGTTGGCGTTGTATTGAAATCCTCTATTAATGCTTCGGGGTTAGAATTATAGGATTCTTGTGGTTCCTCGAAATATTGGGCGTGGTGATCGTAGAGGGAATTCGGTTGAGGATAAGTTTGGTTGGAATTATAAAATTCTTGTGGTTCCTCAAAATGTTGGGATTGGTGATTGTAGAGGGAATTCGGTTGAGGATAAGCTAGTGTCGAATTGTAATCCCCAATTAATGTTTCGAGGTTTGGATTGTAGGTTTCTTGTGGTTCCTCGAAATGTTGAGATTGGGAGTTGCAGAGGTAATTCGGGTGAGAATGAATTGGTGGCGCAGCATTGAAATTCTCCAATAGTATTTCGAGATCGGATTTATAGGATCCAGGTGATTCCTCGAAATACTGGGAGTGGGGGTTATAGAAAAAGTTTGGGTGATACATAGTAGTAAATGAAAAGAAAGAAAAAAAAAATGCCTTAGTCTCTACGGTGTAACAGAGAGTTACGATATCGACTTGAATAGTCCCCGGCAACGGCGCCAAAAACTTGATCGCGACTTTGCGTGTCTATTAGTCGGGATAACTGCAAGTGCACAGTCGTGTCGTGTAGTTTTAAAAGATATCGAATCCACAGGGACTATAAATCGACCTACCGTATCTAAAGTTACTATGTAAAGCTAAGGCTAATGATATTTGGGTTTTTTTATAAATGGGAAAACTAAAATCCTAAATCTAAATAAAATATAAATGCGCGGATATCGGTATGTAGTTCATCTGACTTAGGTGATCCGAAGTTCCATTGGCCAGATTCTAATTAAATCAAAGATCTTTACTAACTATATTATTTAAAAGTCCTCCTCTCAAACTGTCGCTCTATTGATTCAGACTACGATCCTAACTCTTAATGTACGCTTTCGCCATCCCACCAGATTTAGAAACGCTTTTTGAAAACAACATAGTTAATAAAATGCTTGTTTTATGAAGTCGTTATCTATTTAAATCTCCTAATCTCAAACTCTCGCTCTGTTGACTCGGAACATGCTAATATCCCTAACGTACGCTTTCGCCATCCCGCGCGGGTGTAAAAACACTTTTTGAAAATAAATAAGTTCTAATTAGTTTTAATACGCTTTCGCCATCCTTAAAACTAATGTCCTATGTCTACTATCCAGTTAAAGATCTCAAACTTTCGCTCTATTGATTTTAACCTTTGACCGTCTTAACCTCTCAAACTTTCGCTCTATTGGCTTTAAGACTTACTAATTAAATTAGACATACAAACCAAAAACAAGTGACATTTAATAAAACATAATTAAGCCAATTTATTTCGGATCCCTACGGTTAAATTACTTTACATACCGACATCTAAATAAATTAGCCAGACATATTAATATGGTTAAACATGCATAAATAAATTCGGTTCATAATATTAGGCATATTAATTGGCATATAATATATCATGCAATAAATATAAATAAATAAAGGCGGTAAATAATAAACCTGAATAATATAAATCTGAAATAAAACTTGAATCTTGGAGTACTTGAACTTCCACCACAGGTTGGTTGGATTGTTCTTCAGAAATTATTCGGTGTAAATTAAACAAGGAAATTAAAAACCAAATCTAACGTAAGGTTAGATCCGTTAAAGATTCACAATAATTTCTGGTGTAGAAATTGTTGTGAGAAAATATGAACGAAAGTAGAAATAAAAGCTGGAATTAAAAATGCTGGAATGAAAGGGAAATAATACTGAACTAAAAATGGTGGCTGGGACTAAGCATGGTCCAACCCCTTTTACGTGAATATTTGGTTCTTTATATAGTGCTCTTTGTGGTAACTGCTTATTCTAGCTGGTCCCCTTTTTTCTCCTAAAATGTAGCACATTAATTGACTCTGCAGAAGTACGTTGCGGCGTGTAATTCTCCAATTTCAAAACAGACTTGAGACGTGCGTCTCAAGTGGACCTAGTGGGAGAAGACGGGCGTCTCCTGAGGAGACGTGGCCCCCTAATATATAGGAGACGGACGTCTCCATGTTTAACCACTATATATATATATAAGTGACCTCACGTCACTATATATATCACATTATATATATATATATATTTAATATATATATATTAATGTGGCGTGGGGCCCACGTTCTTATATATATATATATATATATATATATATATATATATATATATATATATATATATATATATTTTCATTTCTTCATTCTTTGTGGTTTGGGCTTGCATCTTTGCACAATTGGGTCTTCTTTGCACCTCCTTTTCACTTCAGCACCCATTTTTCATCTTTTAGGCACAATTTGTAGTCATTTTAGCTCTATTTCTTCTCCTTTTCACAAATAGTCTCAATATGAGCATAAAACCTGAAACAAAGCAAATACTCGCATAATATCACAATAAAATAACATAATTATAATAAAATAAGGAAATAATTGATGTAAATCGAGCCAAATAAACGATACATTTTCGTGTTATCACTATCAAATGTAAACAATAATGTAAATGCAAATAATGAACGTTTGTTAACGATTAAGGAAATATGTTGAGCTTTAGGGTTCATCAACCTATTCCTATACAATTTATCAATTAATTCACAATTGAACAATCTTTTGAATTACTATCTTCACTTATCCTCAAATATGATTCCATGTCTGCAAATCAAATTAGATAGACTTTTACCGGTATGAGATTCGATCTCTCCAAATATCAATATCGATAATAGTAATAAGGAACGATAATTATGAAAACTCAATCACAATTCCATCTCTGCAAATTGAGATTGAATCAATATAGTAACCTAGGGCAAAAGTTAGAATCTTTTCTTTCGATCAAAGATTCCACGATAATTTAACATAAAAACAAGGTTTCTTATTGATAATAAATTCAAACAATTGTTCATAGGAAAGAATCAATGATATTGTCTATTCATAGGTTAATTACTACCTTAAACTCAACACGAGGTATTTAGCTCTCCATAGACATGAAGAACACACAAGAATTAATAGAGGGATTCATCTTCATCAATGGAATGTCTTCGATTGGTAAAGATTTGGCCTTCAATTGTTCTTCTTGGCTGCAAACTCAGAATGCTCTCCTTAATTCTTCTTTCTTCTTTGTGATTCTTCCTCTCTAGAGCTCCACGCCTGCGTGTTTCCTAGTCTTTGCCTCTTAGCTTCAATATCTGCACCAATAACACCCAAAGTGATGCAAGTTGTTCTAAGATTAGCATCGAACCTCGAAAGTTCAATTCTAACTATAAAATTCATAAAATTCACAAGATCTATTCACTTTTAGCTCAAAAGGTAGTTAATTTAACACATGAAATTACCATTAATTCACTCCTAACAACAAGCTCAAGAGGAAGCTGGGAATGCTTTTAAGAAGCTTGTGGGTCCTTGTACAAACCCCAAGAGGAGGCTAATCGAGGGTCATCGAGGGTCCTTGTTATAGCACAAGAGAAAGCTATGTGGTTTTGAACTTATTTTGGCTCTAAGTAAATGGGTAAGAGGTATCACCGGGAATAATTCCTCTTGGGTGGATGTATCCTAGTTTTGGGTTCTAAGGCTTTTTCAAGATGTTTCACCGGGAAAAATTCATCTTGAGGGTGTGAACTAAAGATCTCTAATTAGGAAAGAGCCTTCACCGGGAAGACATTCTCAATCCTAGGCCATAGTCCTATAATATATATATATATATATATATAGTTTAACTATCCTAAGGTTCACACTCAGACGTAGTCCTAATATATAAACAGTTTATATTTGACAGTAATTTAAATAAAGACTGTAAATTGAAAACTTGTAAAGCCTAACCTGGATGGAGTGGAGGCCTTTGAAGATGTATGTACAAAGCCTCACCAGCAATTGATGTTTTATTGATAACAGTTGAATATTGATGATAAACAGTTAAAGGTTTTTTGAAAACAGAAGAAGTGAAGATGGACAAAGGTCACATAGGTATCTGAAGAGTTTCACCGGGAATAATGCCCTTCAAATACCAGAAGAAAGTTTTGAAAACAGAAAGAGGATTTTGTAAATACAGTTTTTGAAAACAAACTATGAAAAGAAAAAAAAGGTGTTGGCACTTACACTCTATTAGAGGCCCATTGAAATATTTACTGTTTATGAGAAACAATTGGATAATGATTTGAAATGATTACTGTTTTGTTGTCTAAAAAATCTCGATCGCCTGGCTAATCGGAGATTTGAAAAAAACAGTTTAAATTCTTGATAACAGTCAACTTAATTAGGGTAATGACAAAGTCTATACCCTATTAAGACCTAAATGATTAGGGTTTTAACTCAAAAATATTTACAGGAGATTAGGTTTTGAAAATCAAGTGATAATTATATTTTTTAAAGTATTAAAACATACTTAAAATATATGATTTTAAACCTAATTAAAAACATATTAAAATAATATATTTTTTATGATTTTTTGGTATATTCTCAAAAAAGATATATTAAATGAGAAGTGTGTGAAAAATCAAGAGAAAAATGATTTAAATTGATGGGTGAATTAATTAGGTGAAGTTGTAAAATAGAATGAAAGAAAATAGTGATAAAAAAGGGGTTTGGTCTTGCCAAGGGTTGAACCCACGCCCTATAGATTACCAAACAAAACAAATACCAATTGGGCCACGCGCGTGGCCTGTTTAGGAAAGGCAACCATATGATTATATGTGAAAGCAAAACATCAAAGTGGTTTGAAAAATAAAATGAACAAAAGGTCTGAGGGGGGGATCGAACCCCAGACCTAAGGCAAGGCAAGGCTTTTGGACGTGCGTTGTAACCAATGGGACACTATGATGAATTCGTAGGTTAAACACAGACCATTCAAAATATAATAAACTAAAACCTGGGAAATTTGAAAAATGGCGCCACCATCTTCATCTTCATCCTCAAGCTCCAAACATTTGAATTTGCTATCTCCTTCGTTTCTCAACCAAACTCAAAGATGTAAACGTGGATTTTGCTCGTTTTTGAATAAGGATTATGATGGTATCCTTTGATTTCATTTATTTTCAGTGTAATTCAAAATTCACACGCATGAACACTAAGAACCCTAAAACTGGAAATTAACATGAAATACTCTACATGTATGATATGATGCAATTGATTGAAGGTTAATGATCCTTAAAGGTGCAGAAACCAACTGGTAACTTCATTTTTAATTTATCATGCGTGAATTATGGAGTTTGAAGTTCATGAAACTTACCTCAAAAATGGAGGTTGAGCTCTGATCAAAGTGTGCTACAGAGTTGTTGCAATGGTCCAGATAGCTTCAGTGATCCCTCAGGAAGGTGTTGAGATGCTTGGCTTGGGTTGAAACTGCCCAGAACTCCTAGCTCGACCCCAACTGATACAGCTCCAAGTGAGAGGTGAAGATGATGATTCTCCACGTACAGAAGTGTTCCAGAGGTTTGGATCACCTCTAAATACCTCCCTTGATGTGTTTGAATACTTACTTTCAAAGGAAGAGCTTTGGTTTGAAGAATCCGAGACTTCTTGCCAAAGAACCTTTGAAAAACCTACGTATGAGAAGAGAAGAGAGAAAGCAAGATTTTTGTTGCTTTGGTGTGTCTAATTACTGAGGAATGCACTTGTATTTATAGGCAAAGAGTTCAGTGTAATTGCAGAGGTATAATTCCCATTGTGCAGAATTTATGTCGGTTGGACTGTATCTTGATGATGAATAGATAAGTTGGATGGGTTTAGCCCATGTATGGTACCACATGCATAGAGTCAGTTCATTCATGTGCATAATGATATAGTATGACTGGATGGATTGCGTATTATGTTCAGTGATGTGTTTGGTTAGCATGATTATTTGGTTAACTATTGTGTATCTGAAATACATGTTATAATTGGGTGAATAATAATTGTGTGATGTTTTATTGCTGATGAATGTATAATACTTATTAATTTCGAATGAGACTCACCCTTACATGTTGATATTTTAAGATTGAGGAGTAGCGACCTATTGATCGATGAGGATAGCTTATAGAGCTCATCCAGTAGTTTGATGTCGTGTCAGTCATGCTCTGATAGTGTAACACTGGGGAACAATTTAGTTAGAGTTTGAGTTGTGTACTTTATTTTGGTGGTTTTCGTTTTATTACATTACTTTAATTTGGTGATGTATACTTTCCGCCGTGTTAAACATGATGTGGTTTAATTGATGAATCGTTTCTAATAAGGCATGACAATTGACACATGTTTGGTTTAAATTAATTGTGGCACCCTTGATTTTATGTTTTTACTCTGATTATTTTAATAATTGCAGCGGGGTTTAGAAGGGTGTTACAATAATGACATCTCCAATTTAAATAATTGGAATTTGTTGGAGTTTCATTAAATCTACTAAGATGCTGGACCATGTGGTTGGACATGTTGATCATTCTTTTCTTTTCAGCAGGAAAAAACTTTTCTACTGATCTTTTATTTTGTTGATTATCAAATGAATGATTAACCTCTGTGTCTTCAGCTTCTTTCATCATATGAGCTCTATTTTTCCTCTTTTTTAAAGAGTTTGTGAAGTTGTCATGCTTGGAATTTAAGAGAGCTATGTCACTTTGAAGATGAGAAACAATACATAAGAGTTCATTCTTTTCATTTTCCAATTTAGCTATGATCTTCCTCTACTCTTTTCATTTCTGGAAAGGTCCAATGAAGCTCAGCCAGAGCTGGAAGTGTTTGATAATCAAATGTGCAAAGAGATTACTGCTGGTCAAGTGAAGACATGGTCTGTCAAAGGGAAGCTGATTGTGAGAAAACTAAGTGTGAAGTATGTTGTACTTCACAGGATTGGAGCTGCCAACTGGGTGCCAACTCAACACAAGTCTACAATTTCTGCTCTCCTAGGTAAATTCATCTTTGCTATTGGTACTAAATCCAAAGTTGATTATGGAACTTATATTTTTAAGCAAACCTTAAAGCATGCTGGTAGCTATAGTTTCAAAGGTCCCATTGCTTTCTGTGGACCTCCGTTTTTTAATTCCGGGCCATACCTCTGTTCTGTAGAGATACGTGAACTGACTCTTTTTTATCGCTTAATGCTTTCGCATTTTGAAAATTCACAGAGTCGCCACCGACCTTTTATTTTATCCACTTAAGGAATGGTTTATAAAATAAACAGAAAAAAGACCTTTAAGAAATTCTGGGTAAGGGGGTAGGTTATACAAAGGGAAGGTGTTAGCACCCTTTGTATCCATGGTTATCCATGGGCTCTTAAGTTTTGCTTAGCTCACTTGTTTTTCGATTACTTTTCAATTGCTTTAGAATGCTCATATGTGGTTTCAAATACTTTTGTAAATTGAATTTTGTAATGATCCGTGTGTGGATGTATACAAAATGCTTGTTTATCTTTCGAAAGATGTTTTGAAAAGAACGTTAACTTTGTAATAATCCGTGTTTGGATGTATACAAAGTATTGTCTTTTTGGAAAGTTTTGTTTTGAAAAACAACAGTGTATGAGAATTTTGTTTGTTTTGATTTGAGCAAGCAAACTAGGAGGTCTACCCTGAGTTGTAAGGTCTTTATCCTATTTCCTTTAAAAATCTATCCTTTCACCGGATATAAACGCAAGGTTCGATTTTGTACTCAAAATAGTAGAATTTTGACTTTGATTTTGAAAAGAATGAGAAGGGATTACCTTAAGAGGTGCAAATGTGATTTGTGTTTGGATTCAGATATTTTATCTTTGAGGTTAGTGATCTAACGGTTCAATTTTATCTTTGACATACACGCAGTTTATATATGCGGGAAATTAAAATGCGGAAATGTAAAGTGCGGAAAGTAAATCTACGCTATTACATCGATTGTGCAGGAAATGTAAACTAGCCTATTTACATGAATTTGACATCCTATACATTTATCTAGGAATTTAAATTTGCAAGAAAAATAAAAGGCATGTTTTAGGATTTTTTATGATTGATTTTAATTATAATTAATGCATGATTAATTAAATTAAAATGAAGAAAAAAAGATGAAAATAGATTTAAACCTAGAAATTAAGTTTAAAATATGTACAAAATATTTGTCAATTAATTTTAAAACAAAACTAATTTTTTTGGAATTTTTGGAATTGATTTGAAATTTATTTAAGTTAATTAAAACATAATTATGCAAATAATTATACAAATAATTAAAACTTAAAGATAAAATTATTCAAAATATGTACAAAATTAGTTTATAATATATAAACAATATTTAACATAAAGAACAATTTTTTTTATGATTTTTGATTGGTTAGAATAATTAAAAAGCAAATATATAAATATATACTAATTAATTATGCAAAATATTGAAATTTTGAAGGAAAATAAAATATTTTTATTTCAGAAAATAATATATTATTTTAGAAGTCTAAAAATATTTTTTGTGTATTTTTTGGATTTTAAAACTATTTTTAATTAATTTTGCAAAGAAATTAAAATAAAAATAGAAAATAAAAGGATACTGATCAGGTGTGGTTAATCTGAGAGTCCATGGTATAGGGCTGCTTGTCTGATGTGTTGGATTGATTTTTAGTGGAGATCAAGGGCTGAGATTTTGAGTCACATGGCACACGTGATTAGAGGTGTAGCATGAGATCATGCTGACTTTGAGAGTCCAGCGTGGGACCCACGTTCAGTTGACTGGCGAATAGAAAGATGAGGACAGGCCACGCGTGCAGTCAAAGGGTCCTCATCACTATTCATCATCTTCTTCAATTTACCTATGGAATTTGCTGCGGATTTTCCTACAACTTTACCTGCGGATTTTGCTTCAGATTTTCATGCTTTCAAAAACCTACAAAAATGGTCATTAACAAAAACAAGGGGCACCCAGGTCGACTTAAAATGACCTCCTGAACACGATGGTGGCATTAGTTTTGGCTAAAAACGCCTGCATCATGGGATTCGAAAGTTCACATATTTGGAACCTCAAGAATGGCACATGTGTATTCTCACGTTAAGACTTGCATGTAAGGGTTCAAATCTTCCCTAAACCATCTTAGCAACTTGTTAGAAGCGTTAGTTGGCATTAAAACATGCTTAGTTATGAGATTCGAAAGTTAGAAAAATACATGAATATGTAACTTTTTAAAGCATGAGTTTTATGTACATGTAACCATGAATTATGATCTTAACTTACTATATTAGATCCCAGGAGATGATTGGAATGATTGGTTTGTATTGATATTGATTGGAATATTGAATTTGAAAATTACAAAATGTATGGAAATTTTGAGAAATTTGATGAGTTTTCTTGCTATACTCTTGCTATATTTCGTGGGTGTTTGGCCCTCCCTTTGTTGCTGAAATATGCTTGCCTATTTATAAGCCATGAGGTGCTTAAAATTGAAGCTAAAAGCATTGATTGCTTTTGTTGAAATTTTGACCTTTTTAGCTTAAGAATTGGAGTGATTATTTGATGAGTCATGCTTGGAAATTAAGCTACCCATTATCCTTCCATTTTCCTTTTTAAATTTAATCTTATATGTGATAAAATTAAATCAAAAATGGATAAAAATGACATGGGCCTTGTCTTGGTCGTGGGAGGCCCATAATATTATGGAAATAATGTTTGAACCATGAAAACTTGGCCCCATTTGGAAAAAATACATTTTTGAGCAATGTTGGTTTCATGCATTTTCCAAAATTTAGCCAACTTCAACAAGGTGTAAATCCTTCAATTTTTGTCATATGAAGGAGATCTTGCACTTTTTGGAAACCTCAAAGAGTCCTCTAACCAATGTCTTTGGTCTCATGTCAAAATGATTTTTGATGCTCCTTGTGTGTCCTTTTGAAAAAAGTGTCTTTTTGTTGACTTTGAAAATGACCTGTAATGTCTTTGATCATATTTTTCAAATGGTGAATCCAATGACCATGGGATCAATGGCATTTGAAAGATAATTGAATTTCCTTCAAAATGAGCTTTGGTTTGAATTTTTTGGATGAAGGATGAGAGAGTTATGACCAGTCAAAGTTGAGTTGACTTTTTAGGCAAAAACCCTAATTTTGAATCTTAGGGTTTTGTTGATTTTTGATCTTTCCTTGATGAATTATGATCATCCAATGATCAAATGATGAATCCTTTGACAAAATATGGACTTTGACAAAAAAAATTCATTTTTGACTGTCTGTTGACTTTTTTTGGTCAAACGGGTCGTCTGTTGACTGTTTGAGCTGCTGACGGTGCGTCTGAGTGAATTGAAGTTTGAAAATTTGTATGATGGTACTTTGAGATATATGGATGTGCATGAAATCCATTTGAGCTCTCAAAAACTTGTTTCTCCTGTAAAAACAAGAAAACCCTAGTCAGGGACTGTTTGTGTAGGAGACAGTTAAGCGTACCTGATTTTTGTGCAGTGTTGAGTCTCTGCTAATCGCGTGATATTCAGAAGACTTCTAGAACAAAAATCTTGGAATTTTGAATTGTGAAAGATTGATTTGATTGATGGTACAAAACACTGAGAATTGTACTGCCAGCAGTTTGGCTGTCGACTGACTGTCCAGGTATTGACGTAGCAGTTAGAGTGAAAAATCAACAGTCAAAGTTAATTTTCTTTTTTGTTGTTTTTGTTTTATGTTTTATGTGAAAAATGAAAGTTTATTTACATGACTTGTTAAAAAAACATAGACATAATAAATAACTAATATTTACGGTATGAGGGCAAAATTACCGATAATAACCCTGAAAATCATTTAATGCACAGAAAAATGAATATTTGACTGGCAGAAAACACACAAAATATTATCTTAGTAATTAAGCAATATTATGAAAAATAGTACAACATTTAATACTGACAGTACAAATAGTACATACTATATTGAACAGTACGACGAATAAACGGTACATTTAAGAAATAAGAAATACGGCAAATTTTAAGAATGACGATTGATGACCCATGCTATGAACAATAACATGTAGATGATTGGGAGTGCAACCATTGCAGGTCCACACTCTTCAGGACTATGCAGGCAGAAGAAAGTCATGATCACCGTAGCAATGGTGATGACTGTAAGAGACAGTGTCTCTATCCACTTTGCCATTCTTGTCAAGGAAGAAGAGAAAATAGATATGAGGTAGGAATTTGAAAGATGAGTTAGAATTTGATGTGATATTTTATGAAATAAAATGAGAGGTATTTATAGAATGGAAAGGAGGATAGAGACGTTGGGGAATGATGTGATTCCGTAAAAAAGGAAAATTTGAGTGGAAGTAAGATTTGAAAGAAAGTGTATGATAGTGTTGGGAAAAAGAGAGATGTGGAGAATAAAGTTAGGATTTGATTTTTGAAAAAGAGATATGAAAAGATTTTTGAAAATAATGGAATATAGTACAAAAATTAGTGGGAAACAAAAGATAATAATAATCTACTTGTTACCAGTATAGTCTGAGTTTCCTGATTCTGCGCCTGCAAAAAGATTTAACTCTGTACCAATTGTGTCAGTACTATTTATCTGTAAATAAATAAATAGCATGTGTGAAGTAATAAACAGTATTTGGCGTTTGCGTAAGAATAAATTCAACTGCAAGCCAAATTACTGTATAAGAAAAATTCTAAAAACTAAGTATTTCATATGTTAGGATCTTTGTTGAAATAAAAATCCATGATTATATGAGACTCTTAATTTTCAGATTGGAGTTTTCTTGAAAAAAGATGCGGGCAAATTTTGGGGTATAACAGTTGCCCCTATTCAATCTTCTTAAACCTGAAGAGATTGTCTGAAATCTGAAGGTAGAAGATGATTGAATATTTAGATGCCCTGAAAATTTGCACTTACCTTGATCAGAAGAGATGTTGGAAGTTGCATTTGAATGTCGTCTGCGAAATGTTGGTGGCAGATTGACACATTACCTGAGATGGGCTTTCAGATGCCACCTGGTGAACGGGTTGATGGTTTGTTCATCAGAATGAATCCATTGATTATATCTTGATGAAGGATTTGAAAGTCTTTGTGTTGACTGTTTCGGAACCGTCCAAGGTTACCGCTTTAAGTCTTGGAAGATAATCGTTACGGAACTTGTCCAAAGTTTTTCCGATTTAGATTTTGGAAGTTGATCATTGTGGAACCGTCTGAGGTATCGCTTTAGATCTGCAATGTTAAACCGTTCTGGAACCGTCTGAGGTATCACTTTAGATCTGCAATGTTAGATCGTTCTGGAACCGTCTGAGGTATCACTTTAGATCTGCAATGTTAGATCGTTCTGGAACCGTCTGAGGTATCACTTTAGATCTGCAATGTTAGATCGTTCTGGAACCGTCTGAGGTATCACTTTAGATCTGCAATGTCTGTTTTTGAGCTGGTAAGTGATCAGAATGAATCTTCGGCTTGATTATATCTGAGAGAACTGTTCATGGAATTCAGGTGAACACTGCGTGTGATTGAGAACATCTTTGTTGAAGATATCCGTCTACCTGAAAAATCAAGTTAGTGATATGCAATGTTTATGATGCATGTAAATGTGAGATATTCCCGGAGAAATATGCATGTGATTTTGTGTATGCATGATGTATGATGTATGAATGTGAGATGTCGAGCTTCTATTTGGGAAAATAAATTTCCGCCAGTCATCTGGACATGACTATATTGTGATCGTTGATGATCTTTTGTCTTGTTTGAGTACCCTTGGCTGGGGAAATTCTTTGAGAACCCTGGTACTCTGTTGAAGGATCTTTGAATATCTCTTGAGAATGAAAGGTAGCTGGAAGTTCTGATGCCCTTTCAAATGGGAATGAGGAATATGCATAATCCTCCGATGCACTATCTGACCAAGTCCGGGTGCGGGGATCATACCTTCTGAAGATAGTAATCTGGAACAACCCTGCTGGGGGATAAGACTTCTTTTGAAGAGAAAATCTTTTTGAGGAATTTGCTGAGAAATGCGTTTCTCTTGGGGATTTTCTTCTGATGGGATGATGTCCAGATAATTGGGACATTTCCTGAATGCTATTCCTGTTTTTCCTGGTAAACATCAATCATATTCAAATGCACATGTTCATTCAAAATTATCATTGGGACGCTTACGTATTTAAACAGAAAAAGTGAAAATAGTGATTTTTGAGCCTAAGCTGCATTGATTTTTGAAAAAGAGCCATGATAGGCTGGTTAGCACAGGGAGACAACAATCCTAGAAGTAGGAAATTGTCAGAAAGTTTTGGAAAATATTTATGAAGAAAAATAGCTATGTGAAAATGATCCCAGTCAAGTTTCAACTCTGCTATTGCCAATCTGTCTTCGAGCATCTCATCCCTCGCTTGTTGGAAGAAAGTGATTGGACTGATCGGTGTCTTTGAGGTGTTGAATCTTGATGGTGAGTAGGCAGCTGAACGGAACACAGTTGTATGCTTCATTCCCTAACTTTTGCCTAGGCCGCCCTTTCAGGTTTTCAGCCTACCGGGATAATATTTGTTTAGTCTCTAATTTTTGCCTGGACCGCCCTTTCGGGTTTTCAATCCAACGAGACGCTCATTTTTGCCTAAGTTGCCCTTTCAGGTTTTCAACTTAGCGAGCTGTTTTTTTTCTTTTTAAGCGAAGTATTTTTTGACTATGTCAGCATTCACAGGGTGTGGGAAATCCTCGCCATCCATGGTGGTAAGCAACATGGGGCCGCCGGAGAATATTTTCTTGATTATGAATGGTCCCTCGTAGGTGGGAGTCCATTTGCCTCTGGGATCACCTTGTGGTAAGATGATGCGTTTGACAACCAAGCCACCAGTTTGGTATGCTTGACTTTTGACTTTTTGTTGAAGGCTTTGATCATACGCTTTTGGTATAGCTGACCATGACAAATGGCTGCGAGCCTTTTCTCATCAATCAAGTTTATCTGGTCCAACCGTGTTTGAATCCAATCGTCTTCGTCTAGATTGGCTTCTTTCATAATCCTTAGGGAAGGAATCTGAATTTCAATTGGAAGAACTGCCTCCATACCATAGACTAAGGAGAATGGAGTTGCCCCTGTTGAAGTACGCGCAGATGTGCGATAACCATGAAGAGCAAAAGGCAACATCTCATGCCAGTCTTTGTAGGTTACTGTCATTTTTTGTATGATTTTCTTGATGTTCTTGTTGGCAGCTTCCACCGCGCCGTTCATCTTTGGTCGATATGGAGAAGAATTATGATGCTTGATCTTGAACTGTGTGCAAAGTTCAGTAATCATTCTGTTGTTTAGATTTGTACCATTGTCCGTGATAATCCGTTCAGGGATGCCGTACCGACAAATGAGATTGTATTTGATGAACCGGGCCACCACATTCTTGGTAACAGAAGCAAATGAAGCTGCTTCTACCCACTTTGTGAAGTAGTCAATAGCGACCAGGATAAAGCGATGTCCGTTGGAGGCAGTAGGTTTGATTTCTCCAATCATATCAATACCCCACATTGCAAAAGGCCAAGGAGCCGTCAGGACGCTTAATGGAACTGGAGGTACATGTACTTTGTCAGCGTATATCTGGCATTTGTGACATGTTCTGGAGTGATGATGGCAGTCTGTTTCCATGGTAGACCAGTAATAACCTGCTCTAAGGATCTTTTTAGCCATTGTATGTCCACTGGAATGAGTACCGAAGGTACCATTGTGTATTTCTTCCATGATCTGTTCTGCTTCCTTCTTGTTTACACAGCAAAGTAAAGTCGAGTCATGGTTGCGTTTGTATAGGGTTCCATTGCTTAGAAAGAATTTGGCAGCAAATCTCCTTAGAAACTTTCTGTCGTTAATGGATGCCCCTTCAGGGTACTCCTGAGCTTCGAGATATCTTTTTACTTCATGGAACCATGGTTTTTCCTCGGTTCCTTCGGTATTAACCTCATTGCTATAGGATGGTTCATCTTGCCTGTAAATGGTGATCATAGGCGCCTCGTTGTCCCACCTGACTTTGAACATGGATGACATGGTAGCTAAAGCATCAGCTAGTTGATTTTCCTCGCGTGGGATGTGTTCGAAAGTGATTTCTTCGAAGTAAAGAATCAAACTCAGCACATATTCTTTGTAAGGAATTAGATTTGGGTGCTTCGTGTCCCATTCCCCTTTGACTTGGTAGATTACCAAGGCCGAGTCTCCGTAGACTTCCAGGAATTTGATTCTTAGATCGATTGCAGCTTTAAGACCCAGAATACATGCTTCGTATTCGGCTATATTGTTAGTGCAATTGAAGCATAACCTGGCAGTGAACGGTGTGTAACTTCCTGCGGGGGAAATGATCACAGCTCCGATGCCATTGCCAAGTGCATTAGAAGCTCCGTCAAAAACCATAGTCCACCGGGATCCTGGCTCGGGTCCTTCTTCTGGTCCTGGTTGTTTGTAGTCATTGACTAGCATAATGTATTCGTCTGGGAAGTCAAAGTTCAATGCTTGATAATCATCTACTGCTTGATGAGCCAGATGATCAGCTACCACACTTCCTTTGATTGCTTTTTGTGAAGTGTATTGAATGTCATATTCTGTTAAGATCATTTGCCATCTCGCTATTCTTCCAGAGAGAGCAGGTTTTTCGAACACGTATTTGATGGGATCCATCTTGGAGATTAGGAAAGTGGTGTGATTTAGCATGTACTGTCTTAGTCGGCGAGCTGCCCAAGCTAAGGCACAACAAGTTTTTTCGAGTAGTGAGTATCTTGTTTCACAATCGGTAAACTTTTTGCTAAGATAGTAGATTGCGTGCTCCTTTCGGCCGGATTCGTCATGTTGTCCTAGTACACACCCCATTGAGTCTTCTAACACAGTTAGGTACATTATCAGAGGTCTGCCTTCCACAGGTGGCAACAAGATTGGAGGTTTTTGGAGATATTCTTTGATTTTGTCAAAGGCTAACTGGCATTTGTCATTCCACCTTTCCACTTGATCTTTCTTCAACAGTTTGAAGATCGGCACACAAGTAGTAGTCATGTGGGCAATAAATCGGGCGATGTAATTTAGACGTCCCAAGAATCCTCTGACTTGTTTCTCGGTACGAGGTATAGGCATTTCTTGAATGGCTTTAACCTTGGCGGGATCAACCTCAATACCTTTGCTGCTGACGATGAAACCTAAGAGTTTGCCGGATCTTACTCCAGAGGTACACTTGTTTGGGTTCAGTCGCAACTTGTATTTCTTGAGTCTGTCAAACAACTTGTGTAAATGACCCAAATGTTCTTCCTTAGTGTTGGATTTTGCAATCATGTCATCGACATACACCTCTATTTCTTGATGAATCATATCATGAAATAGCGCTACCATTGCACGTTGATAGGTTGCTCCTGCGTTTTTCAGACCAAAGGGCATTACTTTGTAACAACAGGTTCCCCAGGGTGTTGTGAAGGTTGTTTTTTCCATGTCTTCGGGTGCCATCTTGATTTGATTGTACCCTGAGAATCCGTCCATAAAGGAGAATACCTTGCATTGTGCGGTATTGTCAACCAGTACATCGATGTGTGGTAAAGGGAAATCATCTTTGGGACTTGCCCGGTTCAGATCTTTGTAATCCACGCACATTCTGACTTTCCCGTCTTTTTTAGGTACAGGCACGATGTTAGCTATCCAAGGAGGATAACTTACAACTTTTAGGAATCCGACATTGAACTGTTTTTCAACCTCGTCTTTGATCTTTTTTGACATATCAGGCCTACTCCTTTGTAGTTTCTGTTTGACTGGAGTGCTACCTTCTTTGATTGGCAGGCGATGAACTACAATGCCTGTGTCAAGGCCTGGCATATCCTCATAGGACCAGGCGAATATCTCGACGTAGTCTCGCAGCATTTGAATCAGTCTTTGCTTGACGCTGTGTTCTAAATCAGCCCCTATTTTGACTTCTTTCTTTTCTTCGTTGCTGCCCAAGTTGATGACCTCAACTGGCTCCTCATGAGGCTGTATGGCCTTGTCTTCTTGTTCTAGCAGCCTTGCAAGTTCTCTTGGCACCTCACAATCTTCCTCACTTTCGTCCTCAGTTTGGTAGATCGGATTTTCAAAGTCATGACGGGCAATAGCAGAATCGTTGTTGACTGGATCCAGAGTGTATGTGAATCTGCATGTTAATTATGTGAGTATGTGTGAAAAAAAACATAGCTATTTGAAAGCGAAGAAAGAAGGAAAAAGGATCACAAAATTTAAATATGCAAGCGTCCCATGATTTTATTGAATGCACATGATCATGATATGATAAGCCCTTATAGAAGGACCGGTGTGCTAAGGCACACGGCTTTTCAAGCTCATGGTTCGATTGTTCAAGAACCATTTTTATCTTTGCACAATATACACAAAGAAAACAGGAAATGGCATTTACTCCTGGTCAAAGGAGATCACATCCTCAGCTTTCCAGTTGTTCAATCCACTGTTGTGAGCAGGGGGTACCCAGTTGTTCCAGTTGTAGTTGACTTTTTCATCTTCCACAGCATTGATTCCATTAGTGGGAAAATGAGCCGGTGATCCTTCGGGATAAGGGATATACTCTGCTGGATACGAGAGCCCAGGATGAGATATCTCTGTTGGCTGAGCGAGATGCTCGATAAGGCCGTCCCATGCAGTCGGGATGATGTTTTGAATAGAGACTTGTGCATCCTGATGAGGAGTGTATGCTGACAGAAAGCAACCCTCGTTATTTGGTATTTTCTTGGCTTCTTCAAAAGCGAAATTGTCATCGTAATGTTCATCCCATCCAGTTGGGACAATGTCCTCCATAGCAATTTGTGAGCTCGGAGGAGCGGAATATTTCACCATATAGTCATATTTGCCGCTGGGTTCTCCTAGCGTGTCCCATACTTCTTTGGGTGGATTTTGATATTGCTCAGTGACGGGACTTGTGAAACTTTCGTCATTTCCAGTTTGATCACCCCATCCAGTCGGGGTAATGTCTTCCATAGCAATATAAGAATTCAGAGGTGCGACATACTGATAGTTATATCCGCCGTTTGGTTCTCCCACAGCATCCCACATTCCCATGGAAATAGGTGGAATTTCATCTGTATATGGCTGAATGACATGGTTCATGAACATTCCTTCATCTTCAATAGCGTTTACTTCTTGGCTGACGAAGTGTGACATTAATCCTCCAGAACGAGGACTTTGATCATTCTTTTGATTTTCACTATCATAGCCCAGACCTAGCTTGTCAGACTTGTAGGGTATATCGGGAAGTTGTCCCCATACTGTGCAATCACCCTGTTCAATCATGGCTTTGGCATCTTTGAGAGAAGCCATAGTTGTAGTTGGAGTAGCAGGAATATGCTTGGTGGTAGAGACGACTGGAGAGACCACCTCAAATGATTGGCATGGAGTTTCGATGAATTCGTCCTCCAACTCAACATATTTGGAATTGCTTAGGTGACTAACCACATATTCCTCTTCGCCATAGACTGTGACAATCTTTCCTTTTACTGGATATTTTAACTTCTGATGCAGGGTAGAAGTTACAGCGTTTGCCCCATGTATCCAAGGGCGTCCAAGTAAACAGGAGTAGGCTGGGTGAATTTCCATTACGTAAAAGATAGAATCGAAGATTTGAGAACCCACTCTGATTGGGAGATTCACTTTTCCGTATACCGTTCTTGTTGACCCGTCAAAGGCTCTTACCACAACATCACTTGGTTGTAACACAATTCCTTCGAAGTCAAGCTTTTCTAGTACTGTTTTCGGTAACACGTTCAAAGAAGAACCGTTATCTACTAGCACATGAGATAGAGTGGTGCCATTACATTCAATGGAGATATGTAGGGCTTTGTTGTGATTTTTCCCAGCAGGGGTTAGATCCACATCAGAGAAACCGAGACCATTGCTCACGGTTAGATTGGCAACACAATTCTCAAATTGGTCGACTGAGATCTCTTGAGGCACATGCGCAGCTTTAAGGAACTTCATCAAAGCTTTGGCATGAGCTTCTGAATATTTTAGCAGAGATAGCATTGAGATTTTTGAAGCAGTGTGCCCCAGTTGCTCAACAATATTGTAATCACTCTTGCAGATGATTTTCAATATTTCCTCCTTTTCTTGCTTTGATGGATCCTCAGCAGTGATCTCCACCGGGGTTTGAACTTGTTCAACTTGTGGCTCTTTGCCTCGAGCGCTGTCATCTTGATTAGGAACTGGGACTCGGACTGGACCAGCAGCAACATTTGGAGAAATTTCTGGTGAAAAGATTCATCCACTTCTCGTGATCTTGCTGGTACCCACAATATTACCCACAGTTGGAGTAGTTAACTTTGCGGTCTCTTCAGTCGAGGTACCCTGCTTAACTCCATGAACGTAAACATTAGTGTCGTATCCCCATGGGACAGCTTTGTCTGAGGAGTATGGAAATGGAGTTGGACTAGCAATGACTACTGATGCCACTTTGAGTGTAGCAGAAATTTTGAATGGAGCCTTGGCAGAGATTTTGAATGGTAAGCTGGAGATCACTGAGGCATCCTCTATTCTCATCCCGTTTGTAAAGACTTCGCACAGCACGTCCATAGAAGGGAGTCTCTCAAACATAATGATACGGCGATCCATCCATTTTTGAATTCCCATCCTCAGATTTTCACAACCATTGGGCAGGCAGGAGCAGTAAAAGCAGTCGGGGTCACACCCTGGAAAGTAACCAGCTCGGATTAGCTTTCCTTTGACTTCGCAGAGTGGAGTTGATAATTCGTTCACATCATAGATGTAAACAGTGTCCAGGATAGCGTTGACAGTTTTGTCATGCTTTGGCATAGGTGCTGTGATGACATTTGGAGTTTCTGGAGGATCGAACTCAATTTCACCAGCATCTATCATATCTTGTATTTTATTTTTCAAGGCCCAGCAGTGATCTGCGTCATGTCCTGGACAGTTTGAGTGATAGGCACATGTTGCATCAGGGCGATAATTTGGAGAGGAAGTGTTGACGTTCTTTGGAGGACCTCTTAAGGTGATCAGATCTGCTTTTAGCAAGTGCTGCAATGCCTGAGAGATTGGCATGTTGATTTTGGTGAAATTTCTTCTTGGTGCATCTGGTCGATGCATATATTTTGGCTGTTGATCTTTTTGAGGTGCAGATGCGGAGATCAGAACTGCCCCTACAGATTGATGCTGCTCACTTTTACGACTTTTCTGAATTTGTGTTGCATTGACCTCATTTCTCCCGTTGATGGGCCTTTTTGTAGTACCAGAGGAGGAACCTATTTGAATTTTTCCATTTTGAATGCCACTTTCGACACGTTCTCCGGTCAGTATCAGGTCAGTGAAACCTGATGATGAGCTTCCCAGCAAATGGCTATAGAAAGGGCCAGTTAAAGTGCCCATGAACATGTCAACTAGTTCGCGATCAGATAAGGGTGGTTGAACCCTTCCAGCCATATCTCTCCACTTTTGTGCATATCCTTTGAAACTTTCTTTTGGTCCCATAGACATGCCCCTTAGTTGAGTACGGGTTGGCGCGAGATCAGCATTGTATTGGTACTGCTTGTAAAAAGCAGCAGCTAATTCTTCCCAAGTATGAACCTTGGTATTTTCCAGCTGATAGTACCACTCGAGTTGTGTACCCGACAGACTTTCTTGGAAGAAGTGAATCCACAATTTGTTATCCGTTGTATGAGGTTGTATCTTCCTCACATAGGATCTCAGATGTAGTTTCGGGCAAGAAACTCCATCATATTTTGCAAAGACGGGAACTTTGAATTTTGGAGGGATAACAACATCCGAGATGAGCCCCAGATCATTGAAATCTAAGCCAGGTATTTTTTGTATCTCCATAGCTTTCATACGGTCTTCCAGCTGTTGGTATTTTTCATCATCCGGTTCGTCCCCAGAATGATCATTTTCTTCATTTGAAGAAAGAGAGGGTTTAGCAGAACCCTGGTTGCTTTGATTGTCTTCTTGTTCATCATCACCGACTGTTTCAGGGATCGGTGGCTTTTTGAACTTTTTGACTGGGATTTTGATCTTCCTTTTCAGGTGACTCAAGCCTACAGATCCTTTGGGCTTCTTTTTCTTCTTGATTATCAGGGCTTTCAGTTCTTGTTGCCCCTTTTCCAGTTCCAGAATTGCCACTTGAACTTGGGCATTTTGTGCTTCGAGATTCTTGATGCTCATTTCAGATTCCATCTCTTCTGACTGAAATAAACAGCGAGAAGATGAGAAATCCGTCATGTGAACCTGTTATGCAATGTGTATGACTGGATGCCATGTGTATGCAATGTATGAAATGTATGTGCAATGTATATGAATGCAATGTATGAAATGTATATGCAATTTATGAAGTGAAATGTGTGTGCAATGTTTCAAGGATCTTAGAGTTTAGATTTGTTAAAGAAGAAACAAACGTTAGTTAATCAATTTATTTCTTTTTTTTTTTTGCTTCTTTTTTCTTTGCCTCATTTGGGCTTACAAGACAGAAATAAATGATCCTTCAGGTCTCCCGTGGACGCTTTCTCTTTGCCCCCAGGAATGCGTTGATCTGCTGTTCTTCTTGAAGCTGTCCGGTGAGCTCCAATATCCTTCTCTCATAGTCTTGACAGTATGATTTGAAGGTGTCTCTTTCCTCTTTGAGTTGAACCCAAGATTTTTGCAACTCTTCTAGGTCAGTTGGCATGTCCGGGTGTAGAATAACTTGAGGTTCATATCCTTCGACCTCTGGTTCAATAGTCACAGGTAGAACAGCAGGATATGGCATAAGGAGTTTCTGAGCATGAGTGCGGACCCATCTGAGGTAGGGTTCCAGAGGAATAGAATTCCATTGCCCCAGAGTTTTGCTTTCTATTCTATAGACACTGCCCCATGCATGTATGAACCTTCGTCGGTGTCTATGAGAATCATTCTCGTAATCAAACACAATGCCATGGATAATCATGTCATGAGGACCGTTGCTCCTTGCATATCCGAATTGGCGTAGAGCTAAAGAGGGATTGTAAGTGATGCCTCCTTTGATACCAAGGAGTGGCACATTAGGGTACTCTCCACAATGATCAATGATAGTAATGTCTTTTTGAAAGAAGTTGTTCCACCGGATATCTGAATGAGACAAAGACATAATCCTGCGAGACCATTGCATTCTTTGTTCATTTCTCAACACTGATCGGGGAAGATGAAATGTAAACCACCTAGCCAGTAGTGGTATACAGCACATGAGAGTTCCTCGTTTCTTCATGGTACAAGTGTGTAGAGAATGTAGAATGTCTCCCAGCAAGGTTGGTATCGGGTTACGGATTAGGAAAAGGTTGATGATGTGTACACTTATGAACTGGTCGGGATTAGGGAATAAAACCAACCCATAGATCAAAAGTGCCATAACTTCCTCAAAAGCTGGATAACTTTTGTTTTCTAGCAGTAGTCGAGCCTTTTCCAACAAGAACTTGGCAAGCAAACCCTTAACTCCACTCTTTGTTTCCCAATTAGACTCGATTTCTGATTTTCGCAGATGTAAAGCAGCAGCAATGACTTCAGGTTTTGGAATCCTTTCTAAACCAGTGAAAGGTAATTGATTTTGAACATGCAATCCCATTAGTTCAGAGAATTCTTCCAAAGTGGGTACCAACTGGTAATCAGGAAAGGTAAAGCAATGATGCTCAGGGTCAAAGAACTGGAACAGGACCCGTATCATGTCTTCTTCAAATTTTGAGGTAACCAAATGGAGTAGGTGACCATGCCTTTCAGTGAATTGAACATTCCTGGGGAATTCTGACACTAAGTCTTTTAGTTCAGATGGTACCGTTGAGATGTTGATTCGGATGTAATCTTTGGTGGCGGGAGCCATTACCTGCAAAAACAAAGGTAAACTCTTTGATCCTTGAAGTGTTTGGTGCAAAAATGATATGCTTATGATGCAAACATGTGGCACACAAAGACAAATCAAACAATAGCCTTAGGTTTAAAGGCTTGCATGGAGCTGATAGGTGATACCCTCCCCACTGAAGTTGAGTTGGTTAAAACCTGTCCAAGAATAGCATTCGGGTTCTATGATCCTTGGAAGTAACATCTCAATACGGCGCTCGAGCGGCCGATCAAAATATTCCTCGAGGATAACTAACTTCGATCAATTTCAAAGCTAGCCACTTAATAGGCCACAAGTCAAGTTCAACTAAAAAGGTTCTAAGACAAATTAGTGTTTAATGACATTTCGGAAGCCTAATATACTCCTTGATCGTTTTCAAGGGACATCAGTATAAACCAAAGTATCGCACTAACGATGACTACCAGATCAACCGTATCGGTACATGCCGTACAGTTTCCTTGGTCTATTGTCATATACTTAAGGTATCTCGAGATTCGGGTTAGAATCTTTCACACAAGCAAAATACCCCAACAAACCTTTGAAAAATAGAGCAATCAAGTCAAATAATTGAAAACATCGAAGTGATCTATTCTCTTAAGGTAACCCCTTTTGAAAACATTTTGTTTTTGAAAGTATCTCCCCAGCAGAGTCGCCAGTTCTGTGGACCTCCGTTTTTTAATTCCGGGCCATACCTCTGTTCTGTAGAGATACGTGAACTGACTCTTTTTTATCGCTTAATGCTTTCGCATTTTGAAAATTCACAGAGTCGCCACCGAACTTTTATTTTATCCAATTAAGGAAAGGTTTATAAAAGAAACAGAAAAAAGACCTTTAAGAAATTCTGGGTAAGGGGGTAGGTTATACAAAGGGAAGGTGTTAGCACCCTTTGTATCCATGGTTATCCATGGGCTCTTAAGTTTGCTTAGCTCACTTGTTTTTCGATTACTTTTCAATTGCTTTAGAATGCTCATATGTGGTTTCAAATACTTTTGTAAATTGAATTTTGTAATGATCCGTGTGTGGATGTATACAAAATGCTTGTTTATCTTTCGAAAGATGTTTTGAAAAGAACGTTAACTTTGTAATAATCCGTGTTTGGATGTATACAAAGTATTATCTTTTTGGAAAGTTTTGTTTTGAAAAACAACAGTGTATGAGAATTTTGTTTGTTTTGATTTGAGCAAGCAAACTAGGAGGTCTACCCTGAGTTGTAAGGTCTTTATCCTATTTCCTTTAAAAATCTATCCTTTCACCGGATATAAACGCAAGGTTCGATTTTGTACTCAAAATAGTAGAATTTTGACTTTGATTTTGAAAAGAATGAGAAGGGATTACCTTAAGAGGTGCAAATGTGATTTGTGTTTGGATTCAGATATTTTATCTTTGAGGTTAGTGATCTAACGGTTCAATTTTATCTTTGACATACACGCAGTTTATATATGCGGGAAATTAAAATGCGGAAATGTAAAGTGCGGAAAGTAAATCTACGCTATTACATCGATTGTGCAGGAAATGTAAACTAGCCTATTTACATGAATTTGACATCCTATACATTTATCTAGGAATTTAAATTGCAAGAAAAATAAAAGGCATGTTTTTGGATTTTTTATGATTGATTTTAATTATAATTAATGCATGATTAATTAAATTAAAATGAAGAAAAAAAGATGAAAATAGATTTAAACCTAGAAATTAAGTTTAAAATATGTACAAAATATTTGTCAATTAATTTTAAAACAAAACTAATTTTTTTGGAATTTTTGGAATTGATTTGAAATTGATTTAAGTTAATTAAAACATAATTATGCAAATAATTATACAAATAATTAAAACTTAAAGATAAAATTATTCAAAATATGTACAAAATTAGTTTATAATATATAAACAATATTTAACATAAAGAACAATTTTTTTTATGATTTTTTGATTGGTTAGAATAATTAAAAAGCAAATATATAAATATATACTAATTAATTATGCAAAATATTGAAATTTTGAAGGAAAATAAAATATTTTTATTTCAGAAAATAATATATTATTTTAGAAGTCTAAAAATATTTTTTGTGTATTTTTTGGATTTTAAAACTATTTTTAATTAATTTTGCAAAGAAATTAAAATAAAAATAGAAAATAAAAGGATACTGATCAGGTGTGGTTAATCTGAGAGTCCATGGTATAGGGCTGCTTGTCTGATGCGTTGGATTGATTTTTAGTGGAGATCAAGGGCTGAGATTTTGAGTCACATGGCACACGTGATTAGAGGTGTAGCATGAGATCATGCTGACTTTGAGAGTCCAGCGTGGGACCCACGTTCAGTTGACTGGCGAATAGAAAGATGAGGACAGGCCACGCGTGCAGTCAAAGGGTCCTCATCACTATTCATCATCTTCTTCAATTTACCTATGGAATTTGCTGCGGATTTTCCTACAACTTTACCTGCGGATTTTGCTTCAGATTTTCATGCTTTCAAAAACCTACAAAAATGGTCATTAACAAAAACAAGGGGCACCCAGGTCGACTTAAAATGACCTCCTGAACACGATGGTGGCATTAGTTTTGGCTAAAAACGCCTGCATCATGGGATTCGAAAGTTCACATATTTGGAACCTCAAGAATGGCACATGTGTATTCTCACGTTAAGACTTGCATGTAAGGGTTCAAATCTTCCCTAAACCATCTTAGCAACTTGTTAGAAGCGTTAGTTGGCATTAAAACATGCTTAGTTATGAGATTCGAAAGTTAGAAAAATACATGAATATGTAACTTTTTAAAGCATGAGTTTTATGTACATGTAACCATGAATTATGATCTTAAATTACTATATTAGATCCCAGGAGATGATTGGAATGATTGGTTTGTATTGATATTGATTGGAATATTGAATTTGAAAATTACAAAATGTATGGAAATTTTGAGAAATTTGATGAGTTTTCTTGCTATACTCTTGCTATATTTCGTGGGTGTTTGGCCCTCCCTTTGTTGCTGAAATATGCTTGCCTATTTATAAGCCATGAGGTGCTTAAAATTGAAGCTAAAAGCATTGATTGCTTTTGTTGAAATTTTGACCTTTTTAGCTTAAGAATCAAGCAACTCTTGCTTAATTTTTCCACACCTCTTGCCATAGACCTTCCTTGTATCTCATGCTGCAGAATTGGAGTGATTATTTGATTAGTCATGCTTGGAAATTAAGCTACCCATTATCCTTCCATTTTCCTTTTTAAATTTAATCTTATATGTGATAAAATTAAATCAAAAATGGATAAAAATGACATGGGCCTTGTCTTGGTCGTGGGAGGCCCATAATATTATGGAAATAATGTTTGAACCATGAAAACTTGGCCCCATTTGGAAAAAATACATTTTTGAGCAATGTTGGTTTCATGCATTTTCCAAAATTTAGCCAACTTCAACAAGGTGTAAATCCTTCAATTTTTGTCATATGAAGGAGATCTTGCACTTTTTGGAAACCTCAAAGAGTCCTCTAACCAATGTCTTTGGTCTCATGTCAAAATGATTTTTGATGCTCCTTGTGTGTCCTTTTGAAAAAAGTGTCTTTTTGTTGACTTTGAAAATGACCTGTAATGTCTTTGATCATATTTTTCAAATGGTGAATCCAATGACCATGGGATCAATGGCATTTGAAAGATAATTGAATTTCCTTCAAAATGAGCTTTGGTTTGAATTTTTTGGATGAAGGATGAGAGAGTTATGACCAGTCAAAGTTGAGTTGACTTTTCAGGCAAAAACCCTAATTTTGAATCTTAGGGTTTTGTTGATTTTTGATCTTTCCTTGATGAATTATGATCATCCAATGATCAAATGATGAATCCTTTGACAAAATATGGACTTTGACAAAAAATTTCATTTTTGACTGTCTGTTGACTTTTTTTGGTCAAACGGGTCGTCTGTTGACTGTTTGAGCTGCTGACGGTGCGTCTGAGTGAATTGAAGTTTGAAAATTTGTATGATGGTACTTTGAGATATATGGATGTGCATGAAATCCATTTGAGCTCTCAAAAACTTGTTTCTCCTGTAAAAACAAGAAAACCCTAGTCAGGGACTGTTTGTGTAGGAGACAGTTAAGCGTACCTGATTTTTGTGCAGTGTTGAGTCTCTGCTAATCGCGTGATATTCAGAAGACTTCTAGAACAAAAATCTTGGAATTTTGAATTGTGAAAGATTGATTTGATTGATGGTACAAAACACTGAGAATTGTACTGCCAGCAGTTTGGCTGTCGACTGACTGTCCAGGTATTGACGTAGCAGTTAGAGTGAAAAATCAACAGTCAAAGTTAATTTTCTTTTTTGTTGTTTTTGTTTTATGTTTTATGTGAAAAATGAAAGTTTATTTACATGACTTGTTAAAAAAACATAGACATAATAAATAACTAATATTTACGGTATGCGGGCAAAATTACCGATAATAACCCTGAAAATCATTTAATGCACAGAAAAATGAATATTTGACTGGCAGAAAACACACAAAATATTATCTTAGTAATTAAGAAATATTATGAAAAATAGTACAACATTTAATACTGACAGTACAAATATTACATACTATATTGAACAGTACGACGAATAAACGGTACATTTAAGAAATAAGAAATACGGCAAATTTTAAGAATGACGATTGATGACCCATGCTATGAACAATAACATGTAGATGATTGGGAGTGCAACCATTGCAGGCCCACACTCTTCAGGACTATGCAGGCAGAAGAAAGTCATGATCACCGTAGCAATGGTGATGACTGTAAGAGACAGTGTCTCTATCCACTTTGCCATTCTTGTCAGGGAAGAAGAGAAAATAGATATGAGGTAGGAATTTGAAAGATGAGTTAGAATTTGATGTGAGATTTTATGAAAGAAAGTGAGAGGTATTTATAGAATGGAAAGGAGGATAGAGACGTTGGGGAATGATGTGATTCCGTACAAAAGGAAAATTTGAGTGGAAGTAAGATTTGAAAGAAAGTGTATGATAGTGTTGGGAAAAAGAGAGATGTGGAGAATAAAGTTAGGATTTGATTTTTGAAAAAGAGATATGAAAAGATTTTTGAAAATAATGGAATATAGTACAAAAATTAGTGGGAAACAAAAGATAATAATAATCTACTTGTTACCAGTATAGTCTGAGTTTCCTGATTCTGCGCCTGCAAAAAGATTTAACTCTGTACCAATTGTGTCAGTACTATTTATCTGTAAATAAATAAATAGCATGTGTGAAGTAATAAACAGTATTTGGCGTTTGCGTAAGAATAAATTCAACTGCAAGCCAAATTACTGTATAAGAAAAATTCTAAAAACTAAGTATTTCATATGTTAGGATCTTTGTTGAAATAAAAATCCATGATTATATGAGACTCTTAATTTTCAGATTGGAGTTTTCTTGAAAAAAGATGCGGGCAAATTTTGGGGTATAACACTTTCCCTTCCCTCATCTATGGAATCATCTTAAAACAATTTCTCAATATTTTGACTGACAAAGATTATGTGTGCAAAAGAGTAAGTCCTTTAATCTTTCATCATAAGCTCTTCCAAGGAACTCATGTTCATGATGTTAACAAAACTTCGGCTTGACCATCAAATGAGAGCACCATTATGAGCAAAACTGCCATGATTGCTATGCTCCGAGAGACTTGTAAGGAGCTGGAGTCCAGAAAATTGGCTCTTGAAAGATTGATCAGCTCTCTTGAAACGAGTGAAAGTGCTAAATCTGCAGATACTGATGTGGAGGAACAGGGTGAAGATGTTGGTGGAACAGACAGTGAGATTGAGAAAGAAGCCAGTCCTGAAGATGGCACTGATAATAGTGTAGAACTTAGTAGCTCTGAGTCTGAAGACTAAAGCAAGTATGTATGGTGATTCTAAGGATACTTTGGCAACATTTCTGGTAAAAAGGGGGAGAAATATTTATGTGTCACCCCAGAACAACAAGAATGGTGGTTGTGTGTGATCAACAATTCTATTTGCTTATCTTTGTGTTGATCTGTTTGTGCTTGTGCTACTCTTGTGGCTGTCTGTCTGTTTTTGTCTGAGCACTGTGTGCATACTGGTGATGTAAGCTGTTTGTTTGTATTAGCTTGTGTTTTTGTGTTTTGGTTATCCGCTGCAAGTGTTTCTCTGGTATGGTGTGACAGGATTTTTTAGCCAAAAATTTGCCAAAGGGGGAGATTGAAGGTGTTTTGCATGTTGGCTGCATTATTGGTAAAACATACATTGTTAATTGTGTTTATGCAGGTTGCATTTATGTGTGGAGCTAATACAGGTTTTGTAGTGAATGTCATGATCAATGTCATGACATCATTGTGTGATAGTTGGAGCTGTTATTGTTTATTAATTGTGTTTCCTTATTTATCCTTTTTTATCAGTTTAGGAAACTTTTATTGAGTGCTGCATATTTCGTCCAGAAGATCCTACTGACAGCATATTGTGTAACAGACAGTTGGCGTGTGAATTAGGTTAACTTTGTTAACCCTAATGTGTTTCTTAAAAAGCGCAAGGCCCAAGACTGCATATAAAAAGAACTGCAATCCTAATTTGGAACGTAGACAGAAGATTGTGTATTGTGAAGAACGGATATTTTGTAATTGTCTCTTGTGATCCACGCTATTATCTTTGATGATTGCGTTGGAATTAGTTTGTGTTTTTGTTGTGTCACTCTAAGATTTTAAGCACGAGTGTGTGTCTCTTGATTGAAGCTTTTAAGCAGATCAAGGTGTGTTTTTGAAGTGTGTCTTCTATTTGTAATTGTTTATTATGTATGTGTAATCACTGCTGTGATTAAGGGGGAGTGGAATGGAGATATTCCATATCTAGGTAGAACCTAGGTAGAAGGGTCATTGGGTAGTGATTAAGTGATAAGTTGTAAACGGGGGAGTTTAGCTTTGAATTGATACTACTGATAGTGGACTTCATCCCTGGCTTGGTAGCCCCCAGAGTAGGTTGTTTGAACCGAACTGGGTAAACAATTTTGTGTGTTCTTTAATGTTTTATGTTGTTTGTTATTATTGTCTGTGTTGCGCAATTGTGGATGTCATAACATCCGGTTTGACATCGAGTGTGTGTTACTAGAATTTTCAACTAGGATGGCAGTCTTAGGGTTAGACTCATTTTCTGACTCATCATCATCAGACCAAGATACATTAAAGCTTTTTCTGCTTCTTGAGAAAAGTGGGACATTCTGGTTTAATGTGACCAAAACCTTCATATTCATAATATTGAATACCTTTGCTTTGATTGGACTTCTCTTCAAGTCTGGTATTCTTTTGAGAATCATTATCATTCCTGATGTCAAATGAGATATTATGGAGATCTGGTCTTCCTCTTTGTCATACCCCACTTTTTGACCCTAAGATCATACATCCTTTGCATTTTAATCACTAATCAAGGGCACCATTGTGAAGCTCTATCTCTTGATACTGTGATTATCTCTTGGGGGAATTGTCGAGCATTTCAAGCTTTTTATTTTTTTAATACTAACCAAAATCCAAAAATATGTATTTTGTCTATTTTGTTTATATTTTACAGGTAAAAGATCGGGAAAAATCAAAATAGTGCAAGAAGAAAATTTTTGAAAATTTGAAAAAGACCAAATTAAACACCAATTAAGCACAAATTAATTACCAATTTCAAAAAGACCAAATTGCCACTACTCCTGCTCCCATCCTATAAATAGAGGTCTCTACTCTCTCATTTCTCAAGCTTGGAGAGCCAAAAAAGTTCTTGCAAATTTATTTCTCACCCTTTCCAAAACCCTCACCCAAAGTTCATTCTCATAGAATTAGTGAGATTCACATTGAATCTTACTAGTTTTGAACTAAGCCTCCTACATTTCACTCTTTTCTTTGTTTGTTCATCGCCAATTTTGAAGGATCTACACACTTTGTGCTTATTCTTGAAGCCACTTTAACATTTGATTCAAGAATTGGTAAATTCCTAAAATCTAAGATGTAGATATTTGTTGCTTGTGTTCAATGCATCTTTGATGCTATATTGGTCCTATTTGATGGTGAATTGGTGGAAATTCGTGCTCCTATGGATATGTGATCATAAGGTGTTTGTATGTTTGTCTAAATCAAGTTTTATAGTTCATAATGCTGTTTTTTTGAAAATTGTGCGCAGGAAATCGATTTCCTACAGAGGGAAATCGATTTCCACTCTGTTTTTTGCGCCAGATTTGAATTCTGCAGGCAGGAAATCGATTTCCTACAGAGGCAGAATGCTTGTTTTTGTGGTTTTTGACTTGTTTTTGGTTCTAACTCTTCTTCTACTCCATTCTTTTGATATTTTCTTTGAATCACAAATTAGAGGCCTAATTTCTCTCTAATTTCAATGGACTTAGGGCGTCGATAGGATGAGAATCCAAATCCGCAAAATTAAGTGATTGAAATTATGGATGAAAGGAGCTTTTAATATGGTTCCATCTTTTGCTTCTTTTTATTTTGATCGATGAAAGTCTTAATACCTTGAGAATTCTGATGGATTCTTGGTAAAGACTAGATCGCTCCCTATTTTTTCTTTTCGTGCGGTATTGCTTTCGGAGAGTGATCTACATATCGCTTCTCTCGCATGCATTAGCACATAAAGTTTTGACCGGCCTCGTGGTAGGGTGATTTCTACATAAATCACTTGGCGATCTGCTTAACATAGCGCAATATTTTGTGTCCCGAATCATAAAAAGATCAAATATGGAAGAGAATTGTATGCGGTTGATTTAAGACTTATGGAAATTTATCGTGTAGTCGCTATGATTTTATCAAGCTTCTGATAAATGTCCATTAAATTTAAATCCGAGAACATCCTTCACTCACCATCGATCTTTCTTACTAACTTTGATAACATACTTGACAAGTTTCAAGATGGTTATCTTTAACATCTAACAATTGACTTTAATTTTCGCAATTTATTATATTGCTCTTTATATTTTGCTTTATGCTTTACTTTATCATTTCATCATGTTTATGTTTGCGCCATTTTCTCTTTGTCCATTTGGACGTTTATATTCCGCTATTTTCTCTTTGTCCATTTGGACGTATTGTTTATGTTTCCACTATTTTCTTTTTTTCCACTTGGACCATACTTTACTTTTATGCTAAAACACTAATAATCAACAAAAATCTAAAAAACACATAAGGCTCTCTTTCGGACTATTGGTTACTATCCCGAGCATTTTGGAGATTCGGACTTATGGACTTAGTGCCTCTGGACCCTTATTCTGTTATTACTCTGTGGTTGTTCTGTCTGTTTGGCATTGGATTGTTGTCTGTTTGTGTATGCAGGTATTTCCTTGAAAGTCCTTGATGGTTAATTCCAACGCATTGAGATAAGGATTTTACCCGAAAATAGCCGTTACTCTGCCCGTTTTTTGTCAGAATTTTAATGTGCTTAATGCAAAGTGGTGCTAAAGACAATAAGTTCATCTGGGTCTCCAAGTGGTAATGCGTTGGTTTGGTATTGATAGTCCAAAGGATGGGAAATCTACCTTGAATCTTAATGTCAAGTGTTGGCTTCTTATTTCGGTTACACTGTTTCTTTCCTTAGCTTTTATTTTATGCACTAGGTTAGCCTCTTCATCTCCTCCCACTTCTTAGATTTTCAAAATCTTCTCCCTTTTTCCAAAATCTTCTTATGTTTGCAACCTTTTCAAAACCTTTCTTAAAAATATCTTTTGCCCTTAGTGGCTTTTCTTCAAAAGTCTAGACACGATTCATTGTTGTAGTGAGTTGCGATACCCCACGATTTTGAAATTGATTGATATAATGAGATCTTTTTCGCGTGAGAGAGCTACTGGCATACTCGTTGATTTTATCCGAGTTGGAGCCCTTCTTTCATTAGCGATGCAAAGAACTCATTTGTTCTCATGCTTAAGATCAATGGCTGAGTATTCTCTCCGACGATGATAAAGTGTTTATTCGTTTTTAAAACGTTTTCCCTTTTAAGAGGAACTACATTAGCTCTGACTTCTCCATTGCACCGAGGAGGTATGTAGGCACAAGGCTTAATGTCTTGCCGAGCTTATTTTTAAAATAAAACAAACTCTTTTTAGCACACACACAACACAGATTTTCAAAAAGGTTCCTGTGGAATACCACAGATATGAGGGGTGCTTAAAACCTTTCCCTTGTATAATCAACACCCGAACCTGAGTTCTCTTTTTGTTTTTTTAAAACAAACTTTGGGTTTTACGTTCTTTTCCCTTTTCCTTTGGAAACAATAAAGCGCGGTGGCGATTTCAAACGAAATATTGAGTCGAGTCAATCTAATGGCTTCGTTCTCAGAATTTCCTCGCTATAGAAAAATGGCGACTTCATTGGGGAAATAGTTTTAAGTGTGTTAAGCCTATTTTTGTTTAATTGTGTGTTTTTATCTGTATATATTGTTGTGTGCTTTGATTGTTTATTTTCTTTTTTCTTTTTGGTGTTCGATGGTTCCTCTGTGATGAGATAAAGTTCTAACCCGGACTTTTGTGAGTAACTTGAGATAGGAGGTGGTAAGACCAATAGTCGCATGTCAGGAGCAATCCTTACCATGAGCGTCATATGGTGGAACCCCAATCAGTGGAGGCCTCATGGAAGGTGGTAGATGTTGTTACGAACCATTGTAAGAACGCTATTACTTTCAATAGTGAGTGTCCGTAGAAGTTGAATGGCCTAGAACCCTTTTAACCCATCTAAGCCTTTTTTTAGGATGTAGTGTAGAAACAAGATCAAGTACCAATTTGAGCTTGTTGTCATGCGATACTACGCTTAGACGAGGTCTTTTTAGGCATATTATTGGCGCCCATGAGCAATTGTGAGTGCCGGTAATATCCGATAGAAGGTTGAAAACTCTAGGAACCTTTGTAGAACCCGATTGCCAGGTACAAAATTCCTTAGAACACACCTTGTGGGATGGGTAGACCCATGGCTCCATGCTCGTGACGTCGAACCTTTGAACCTGGATTGTGTGATTTGGTGTGATCTTGTGTGCTCTTGATTGTGATTGATGCATAAACCATGCATTCATGCATTCATAAAATGTCCTTCACAAATGGTTTTCAAGGAACTTAGAGACATTTTTTGTAAACATCACAGGTACCATGGATCAAAAGAGAAGTATCAAGAAGTACACCTTCAGGAATTCAAGTGCGAAAGAGTTGAAAGAGCTAGCGACTTTGGTTCCTAATCTTGACAACTTCAAAAACCGTTATGGGAAATTGATCTCTATCTTGAAGACCAAAGTGGAAAAGGGGATTCTTGAGACTCTTGTGCAGTTTTATGACCCGGCTTATCATTGTTTCACCTTTCCAGATTATCAGCTTATGCCCACTTTGGAGGAGTATTCTTATTGGATTGGTTTGCCAGTAACGAATGATATACCGTTTAGTGGTCTGGAGAAAAATCCTAAGGTTGATGAGATAGCAGAGCTTCTTCAGCTGAAGATATCAGATGTGAAAGCAAATATGACCAAAAAAGGAAGAATTTGGGGATTGACTTCTAAGTTCTTGATTGGAAAGGCTTCTATGTTGGCTAGCAAAGGAAGTATGATTGCTTTTGAGACATTTTTGGCCTTGCTCTTCTATGGTTTGATACTCTTTCCCAACATTGACAACTTTGTCGATGTTAATGCTATTCGGATCTTCATGATTGGGAATCCTGTGCCTACTTTTCTTAGGGATACTTATCATTCCATTCACCATAGAACTGATAAGAAAGGTGGACTTATCAACTGTTGCACTCCCTTTCTCTATAAGTGGTTTATTTCGCACTTACCTCTGACTAAGAATTTCGTGAGAAATCCAGATGGTCTCTCATGGTCTCAGAAGATCATGCCTCTTACTAATGGGAATATCCATTGGTATAATCCTGCTTATGACATTGGTGAGATTATTGATAGTTGCGGAGAATTCCCTAATGTACCTCTTCTTGGTATACAGGGAGGAATTACCTACAATCCCATTCTTGCAAGGCGTCAACTTTGTTACCCCATGAAGGAGCGACATGCTAGTATTCTTGTGTCAGGAATCTTTCATCTTAATCAGGATGGAGATTCGCATATGAGAAATAGGTTTGTGCGTGCTTGGAACCATGTTGATAGGAAGAGACATTTGGGAAAGAAGCAATGTGTTGCTCTCAAAGACTATACTGATTGGGTTCAAACTAGAGCTCATACTTTTCAGATGCCTTATTTACTTGGGGAGCCCTCTCTACCCACTGCTCCACCATTGTTTTCCACTATTCCCGTCGAGAGTAGTGAAGAGCACTTAGAGCTCATGGCTAAGATAAGAATGGAAAGAGATGCTTGGGAGAAGAAGTTTCATGCTTCGCAAATTGAGAATAAAGATTTGAAGATACATTTGAAGGAAAAGGACGAAATGCTTTATATCCAAGATGGTTGGTTGTTGGAAAAGGATGATCAGATCCGTCGTCAGGAAGAGCTACTTCAACAACATGGGAAAAGCGAAAGAGACAACAAGAGGATTTATTTTCCTCTGGTAGTCATGAAGATTCAGTTGCATGGAAGGAAGTTGCTGATAAGCTGATGGTCGAGAAGACTCATTTGAAGGCCTTTTACGAATATGAATTGGAGAAGCTCCGTAGGAAGCTGCAGAGAGGAGTTGGATCTTCGTCAGAAGCTTTCCCTTCTAGTTTTTAGCTTTTCCGTTGTTTTGTAATCTTGGATCTTTGAATCCTTTTGTAAGCTTTTCCCTTACTAATGAAAGAATGTTGTTATGTTTTATGTTGTTTTTGCTAATGTTTACAATTAATGTCTTAAAGTTCCTTGAAAACTAATAAAAAATCATTTACATTGCATTTCATGCATCATTCCGCATTTTGGTCTTGCTTACGAGAGTATTCCCGAGGTCTTATTCAGTGTTATTCATACAGAATCAAGTTGTCTCACCGATATAACACTCGAGCTAACTGCAAGAAGAAGATGGAAGGTCTTGAACAAGAAAATCTTGAGCTACGTGAAGAGGTTGTTACTTTGAGATCTGGTGTGGAGCATCTCACTGGTCTGGTTGAGACATTGATGGCTGCTCAGAATCAGAATCAGGTTCCTCCTCCCAATGCCCAAGCTCAGGGTCAGGCTACTGTGATTTTTGAAATTGCTGCTACAACAATTCTTGTTGTTCCTGTTGGTGCTACTCAGCAACGTATGCCTAATGGATATCCCTGGGGTATGCCTGAAGGTTATCTATCTGTTCCTGAGATGAGTCGTCCTTTGACTCCTATTATGGTCAACACGTCTCCTATTGTTCATACTGGTCCTTTTGTCCCAGATCCCACTTATGATGCTGCGCCAAGTGAAGGTTTGGGTATCCACGACAGAATGGATGTTTTCCAAGATAAGCTTGAAGAACTGCATAAAGAGATGAAAGCCCTGCGTGGGAAAGAACTGTTTGGAAAGAATGTGCATGATCTCTGCCTTGTTCCCAATGTGAAAGTACCTGCTAAGTTCAAGTTGCCTGAATTTGAGAAGTATAAGGGAAATTCATGTCCTCAGGCACATTTGGTGATGTATGTAAGGAAGATTGTTAGACGCTAGGCTTAAGGATCTAGAGGGGGGTGAATAGATCTCTCAGAATTTTTCGGAATTATTTCAAACTTAGGCGAAAGCGTATCGGGATCGACTTGCGTCTATTCCGAACCTCTATTGAAAGAATCGGATATGTGATAAAACCACAAAATAGTTAAGGCTTAATGATGAAAAGATCGCTTAGAGAATCAAACAGTTACACTAATGTAAATTGTTTAAACTAGTCGCTTGATTAACTTGTTTGCAATGACTTGATAATAGTGAAGCAATATATCGAACACTTGGTGATAATAACCAAATTGATTATGATTCAATGTGTGGTGACTTGTGATGTTTGTAATAGGTTTTAACACACAAGTTTAACACTTGAACCTTTGATCAATTTGCAATTATAACCAGAAATAAGCGAAACGTAAACGAAAAGATAAGAGCGATAAGCACACGATATTTGTTCAGGCAGTTCGTCGATCGTCCTCGCTACGACTACGTCTGCCCCCAATTCCAAACGGGAATTGGGTAATATATCATTGAGTTTGAAAACAGTTTGTACAAAGAAGAGTCAAAAAGATAACGATAAACCAAATATGCGAATCCTTTGAAACTTCTTCCCCTTAATCTTGAGCCTGATCAAGTATCTCCAAGAGCTTCACTTTGATTTCACTTTCTGCAGTGCTTTGACTCTCTAGAACCCTTGTCCTTCAATCTTCACACCCAGTTGAATCTTCTATGAAGTCTCTTTATAAAAACCCCCAAGATTCCCCAATCTTGGAGGACAAAATCCACGGATTTTATGCACCACAACCCCACAAATCTTCACCCACTAGGAATCTTCAATTCCGTTCCATGGACGTTATCGATCTTGATCGCAAACCCTCGACGCAAAAATGATTGTGTGTAGTTGTGTCGGAGATGAGAAGAAGAACGAAGATGAGAAGCCTTTGTGTCTCTTTCAGTTGTGAGTGTTAATCAGAAATAATTAGCATTAGATGATATATAAGGAGTTGGTATGTTGGTGCAGATCAAACATCCAATTTGGCACTTTTTGAGGAAATAGGTTGACCTACTTCATTGATTAGGTCGACCTAAATGAAGTATATTAAGCAAGATTGAAATTGTTGTGAGTTAGGTCGACCTGTGTGGAGCTTAGGTGACCTAAAATCAGTTAAAACACATTCTTGATGCTTTCTTTTAGTTTAGGTCGACCTGGTATCGTGAGTGAGTTGACCTAGCAGAGACATGTGGTTTTTGCTTTAGTTTGAGTCGACCTGATTGTGGGCTAGGTCGACCTAGCAGAGATATCATTTATTTCCTTCAGTTTGGGTCGACCTGATGATGAGCTAGGTCGACCAAACAGATGCAAATATGGCCAAAGCTTGCTTTTCCTTGAGTCATACACTTGTGCTTTTGTATTTGTTTGCCATGAGTCAAAAACTCTCCTTGGTGAGGGTAAGCTTGTACTTACATACTCCCCCTTTTTGATGATGGAAAACATTTGATTGAATGACCAAGGCTCCCCCGGACTTGTATGCTTAAGCTCCCCCATACTAAGCTCCCCCGTACTCTCTCAGTTTATCTCCCCCTTTGACAACATCAAAAGATAGAAAACAGGAGAATAGTAGATGAGAATAACATAATAATATAAACCAAAACACATTCTTGCATAGCATAATAGGAAATACATAGAGCATAGTATTCAAACATATTTAAAGTTACACACCAAGCATAAGTTCAAAAAAAAAAAAACAGAACAGAATATGAGATGCAATGCAATGAAATGAATGAATGCAAGGGTCGCTAGCGTCTGCCCCGTCTTCCTCTTCCTCGTTAGAAACCTTGAGGACGATCCTCTTCAACTTGTTCCATCAGTTCATAGACGGAGGTGTTGAGAATGTTGAATCCTTGGCTCAGACTAGCGTGCCTAGTGTTTGCTGTTTCTTCAAACTGATTCTGTCTTGCAATCATATTGGATGCAAAGGTCTCAAAATCGCTTTTGTGCTCTTCAGCCAAGCGATGAAGATTTGCATACTAGAGTTGTTGAGCATTATAACGATCCTCTTGGAGCTGTTGCATATTCTGAAATTGAAGCTGTTGTGCTTCAAAGTTTTGTTGTTGACGAAGCTGCATGTTCTCTAACATGGAAATGATGGTGGATTGATCCGGCTGAGGCGGGGCTGTGTATCCCCAAGGGATTTCCTCTTCTTGAGGAGGAACATATTGCCAATTTAAATCAGCATCATGAGGAACATCTTCCATTTGGTGATCATCATCATTTTGCATGTCATGATCATGTCCTTCTTCTTCATTACCTCCAAGGTGACCAAATTCTGCAGGATCATCATAATTGTAAATTATTTTACCGGTTCCCTTTTGGATGAGATAGTAGGTTTGCCTATTAGGATCCCAGTGATAGCCCACGAGGGTTAAGGTTGTCTGAGAGAAATATTGAGGTTGTTTGACTCTAATGTAAGGCAGTCCATCAAGCTTCATGCCAAAATGATTCACGATTGTTTGAATAACTGATCCATAGCAAAGAGCAGTAGTTTTCTGCTTTACCTCATAGAATTTGTTCGCTAGAAAGTGTGGCCAGTTCACACGTGTTCTGTTTTGAAGTAGATACATTAACAGAATTTCATTGCGTTCAATTCTAGAGTATCCGCCTGCTCGTTGTCGAATGATTCTTGAGATGATCCAATTTAAGAGCCTATGATCTCTTTTCAAGTGCCCTGCTGTTATCGGTTCATTTGGTTTTTCAATAACGGAAGGGTCTTTGAGAATTGATCTCATGTAGGCCAAGTGGTCATAGTTGGCCGAAACTTCACCGTCTTCGATGCAGAGTTCATCTCCTACAATTGTAAGACCAAATATACTGACCCAAACCCTTTTGTCAACCAAGTGCGATCTAGAACCCATTTTGAACCTGAAACAACAACCTTCCCCCTTTTGTAACCCCGCATAAAATGCTCTCACAGTATTCTCACAGTAAGGAGTGTCACATTCCAATAGTGGATGGACATTTTGCTGCCTAATCAGAGTAGTAACTTCGGGTATATGCATACGGTCCGCCACCTTAGGATTATACACATATTGTTTGATAATTTTTCTTTTCATCTGCCAGCTTTCAAAATTGTCTCTACAGTCAAGATGAACAAGAGCTAGAGCACTTACCGGTTGAGAGGATGATCCAGAGGCAATTTCCTTCCCTTTTCTGGATTTGGGTGCCATGATTTGAGATGATTTGAGTGAAATTGAGGAGAATTGGATGAAATTGGTCTTGGTGGATTAGGGTTAGCCGAGCACAAGGTGTTTGAGAATGAATGAGAATGAGAAATGTATGCTTATGTATGAAAAATGGTGGATTGGGTCGACCTAAAGGCCCAATTTTGACATTTATGTCTCAGTAGGTCGACCTACATTAAGACTGCGTCGACCTAGCAGAAGCAATAGGAAAAATTTCAGAAATAGGTCGACCTAAAACAGGAGTAGGTCGACGTAACTGGAAGTTGTTTTATGAATTTTGAAAATTGCTTCAATAGGTCGACTCAAGAACGTAGGAGGTCGACCTAAAATGCCCAAAATGCTTGAAATTGCAATGAAAAGACCTATGAATGTTTGATGTATGCTAGTTCTACTATGTTGAAGCCCAAACATGATATATCATGAATAATGATGAATGACATATGCATGTAAATGAGATAGATGGAGAAGCATATATGAAGTCACTATAAACATGTTAATTGATAGCATATTATAGTATCAATAAAATTTTTGGAAGTGAACAACAACCATGTTACCATTTTCTCAACTTGCAGAAGTCTTGTCATCATGATGTAGCGTGAGATACATTCCTCTTGTCAATGTAGCATGATCCTTGATTGATTTCGTACTACCTTCATACTAAGAAAAAAGTTAGCTTGAGCATATTAAGAAATAATTAAATAAACAAAAGGAGGAGCATGTTTAGCTCAAATTAGAGATATCTAATATCCCTAATTCTCTTCGAATGTTGAAGAATGGCTCGGTTGCAATAGGTTTGGTGAAGATATCAGCTAGTTGTTTCTTGCTCTCTACATGTTCAAATATTACTTCTCCTTTTTCTACATGATCTCTTAGGAAGTGATGCCTTATTTCGATATGTTTGGTTCGTGAGTGCAGTACAAGATTCTTGCTTAAGTTGATGGCGCTTGTGTTGTCGCACATAATAGGTATTTGATCAAGCTTAATACCAAAGTCAATGAGTTGCTGCTTGAGCCATAATATCTGAGCGCAACAACTTCCGGCAGCTACGTATTCTGCCTCAGCTGTAGATAATGCAACCGATACTTGTTTCTTGCTATGCCAACTTATCAATGAATTTGAGAATAGATGACATGTCCCACTGATACTCTTTCTGTCAGATTTACACCCAGCAAAGTCAGAATCGGAGTATCCCACCAAGTAGCATTCATTTTCCTTAGGATACCTGTAATACGGTGAACTGACTTTGTATATTTAAGCATACAAATGTTGCGGTAAGCATGAGTAGCCACTGAATTTTATTTTATCCAATATTAGGAAAGGCTAAAAGAACAGAAAAAGACCTTTTAAAAAGATTTTGAGTTCGGGGGGTAAATTATACAAAAGGAAGGTTTAAGACACCCTTTGTATCCATGGTTATCCATGGGCTCTTAATTGCTTAGCTCACTTTGAAATGTTTGAAAATGTTTGCAGTGAATAAAGAAAAAGAATTGAATAAGGACTTTAGCTTGTAAATAAGCGTAGCCTTTTTGAAGGTTTTGTGAAAAAAAGGGTAAATTTAGACCAAAGCAAGCAATTAGGAACAATTACCCTAAATTTATAAAAAGTTCTTTTAGCCTTTCAGGGCTATCCATACCATAAGAGGGTAGGAAGTCCTTTTATTGGAGGTTGAAGGGTCATCGAAGTTATCGTTCGCCATAAGACTGTCCCTGCCATAAAGAGGGCAGGTAGTCTAAGGGAAGGATATAATAGTCATTTAATTTTTTAGGCAACAGGCGAGGATACCTTAGCAATAGGGACAATCATTCTTTATAAGGCAACCTCAAGGGAGTTTCAATAACTTCGAAGCCAACATTGCTTTAGGTATCCTCGGAATCGAGGGACTTGACTATTTTGAAGGCATAATCAATAAGGCAACAGTAAGGCAACAAAAGAGGCTACCCTAAAGGTGTGTGGGTGCACAACCATGTGATTCAATTGAGATATTTATCTTGTAAATAATGTTAGCTACATTCGACTAATTATCTTGCACTCCCTAGGATTACTAACCACGCAGTTAATATCATGCAGAAATTAAAAGGCAGAAAATATAAAGTCATACGTTATTACAATAAACACATGTGGGCAGAAAAATAAAGGCGGAAATATAAATCTAAACTATTACAATAAACACCTGCAGGGAGATAGGGGCAAAATATAGAAGGAATGCAATAAGCCATTACAAGGCTTTGGGCGGTTACATGACAGAGGAAGAAATGAGCGCGAAAATGAAAACCTGATTCAGTGTGGAGATTGAGGATGAATTTGCGAATATCCACGAGAATAGATAAGCAGCTCGAGTGTACCTCGCAATAAACAAGAAAATGTTAGTTACAAATATAGATATAATAATGTATGAATAAATGATAAAGAACTATTAACAAATTTAATCAATGTTAACTAAGAGAAATCTAAAAAATAAGCATAGGAAATTAAAATTAAAACAAACTATATTTTTTTGTATTTTTTAATAAGCAAATAAAAGAAAGGAATTATTCTTATATTTTTTGATCTATTCATAATAATATGATAGTTATTCTAAAATTAGAATTTACATTAAGATAAGAGTAGGAGGGATAGTGTAAATTTATATACAAAACAAATTATTCACAAAGATGATTTACTCACAAAGATGATTGACAATTTAATTAAAAAATCTTAAAATTATGTAGAAATTATTAACTTAATTAATCTCAACAAAAGACATATTTTTAAATTTTATATTTTTAATAATGATTTAAAATTAAATAACCAAACAAATTAAACTTAATAACTAATTAGCTAAATATTTTTTTTTAACGTCCATTTTTTATAGAATTAGTCTAAATGATATGTCTAACTATCCTAAAGACAAAACTACCAAATGTCAATCTAAAAAACTAAAACAAAAAAAACAACACAAATAATTCATGTTTTCTTTATACTTGTTTTGTCTTATAATAATAATAGTTAGCAAATATTAAAGTAATAATTTAACTAAAAAAACTAACACATGAAGCAAAACGTGATGATATAACCTGGAAAGAGGGTAGCGACAGCTCCTTCGTGGATTTGGTCCACCGACCAATTGCGAGTTGACACGTGGCAGAAGTTTAATGGACCAGAAAAAAAAATCTGGAATTTTCGACGAAACGAGGGCGGTGGTTGAAGGCTCTCCGGCGCGGTGGCTTTTAACGTCGTCATGATCGTTCCTGCGGCGAGGTCATGGCCGATCGGAGTTGCTGAGGCGTACGGTATAATCGCGGCGGAGACCGTAGTTCGTGCGGCTCGTTGTCGATCGGTGTGGTGCTGGTGATGGCTGAATCGGTGGATGTACAGTGTTGTTCGTCACTTCTTCTCCTCCCTGCTATTGTCCTGCAAAACTGTTGTAAATTTTGATGATATTTCAAAAGTTTTAAATAGTTTTTGTCACAAATTTTAAATGATAAATATGAAAATATATTTTCAAAGAAAATTATTAATATTATTATAATGATTAAAATTAATGTGGTCAATAATGAATTTATTATAATGATGACTTGATTTAGTCCAAGTCATTAAACACTATTTGTCTCCCTCTCTTATATATACCTACTCTTTTACTTTTGGATATAGTAGAAAAAAATAAAATAAAAACACTTAACGTGTTAATTGGAAAAATCTCTTTATACTTCATTTTCTTTTAATCTTCTGGTTACATCTTCCAGTTATCTAAAAGAGTATTTCTTGTTGTTCTGATAATGAGAATCTGGGAAGAACCTGTTGAATCCTGGGGGATTTGCGCTTATGAGGCGGATAAATCCTTAAGGACAGTGTTCATACACGCCTCAGGTTTAGTTAACGTCTTATATTTCGCAGGGTTAATATTTGTGATTGTGAGAAGATGTGATCGAGTTATAGTGGTGGTCAAATTTCTACAACAAAAACAAACTTCATAATGATTATATTGATGTTAGTCGCTGCGATTTTTATGAAGGTACCAATTATGGTGAATAATTGGTTATGAATGAAGGCTGATGGTTATGTGATTCTTGACTGAATGTTTCATGTGTTAAAAAAAAATTAATTGCTGAAAAGGTTTAATTTTTGTGAAGGAAAAAAAGGTTTTACTAAGATATAAAAAGATTTTCAATGTGAGAAATTTGGTTCATGGTTAATGTTAGTAAGGTTAGTGATGGTGAGTTTTTGTGAAGCTTGTGTGTATATGAAAAGTAAGGTGTCTGGTTTTGTTTCACATGTGTGGTGAAAGGGAAGGTTAAGTGTAGATAAAATATGTACGTAAAGAAAAAAAAAATGTTAAGATTGGAAGTGAGTAGAAATTGGTCGGTGTATTATCTGAATTCCTCCCCTGAGAGTGAGATATTGTTCCATATTTATAATTTAGAAATTAGGTTAAATATAAATGGAATAAAATTAATTTAAAATCAAAGTAAAAAATAAGATTGAAATCAAAGATTAATTTGATTTAATTCTTGCTAAAAATAGAAGAATCAAATCAAAATAATACCATGAATCAATTTGTTGGAAAAGTTTAAATAGAAATCTACCTTATATAATTTTTTGTGATTTTTGGGCTAAAAATGCATAAAAATGGCAAAAAGTGAAAAATAAATATTTTTTAAAATGCTTAATTAAATAATACGAAAATTAAAAAATTAACTGATAAAAAATGCAACTTTTTGATGTTTTATGATTTTTTGAATAAATGTAAAAATAAACTGAAAGAAATAAAGTTAGAAACAACTAAAAAAAGTTAGAAATAGGATTCAAACTCGTGACCTTATACCTGCAAGCCTTACTTCCTTACCAATTGGACTATGTTATTTGTTCGAAATAAAGAGCCAATTGAAAGTATATGAAGCATCGACCAACGTTTTCTATTTATTAAAATATAAGCAATTTAAGAGTAAACTACTATATTTTTTAAAATAGACTTTAAATCGAATATTTATAAAATTCATGATGTTAATGTAGATGAACCAGAGATTTTATAAAATCCAACTTTTTGAAATAGTTTCGAATTCTTGAAAATTGTGGGCAAATTTATTGGGTATGACAATACCATAGGCCATATGTAGTGGTTCCACGGAGATATCGTAGAATTCTTTTTACAGCTTTTAGGTGTGATTCCTTTGGGCATGATTGGTATCTTGCGCACATGCATACACTAAACATGATGTCCGGTCTTGAAGCTGTGAGATACAATAGTGAACTTATCATACCTCGGTACAATTTTACATCAACTTCTTTACCCTTTTCATCCTTGTCTAGATTTCCATTTGTTTCCATAGGTGTGTCAATTTCCTTTGCCTCACTCATTCCAAATCTCTTAAGCAACTCCATGCAATACTTGGTTTGACTAACGAAAGTTCCTTGATTAAGTTGCTTGATTTGTAGACCAAGGAAGAAGTTCAATTCTCCCATCAGGCTCATCTCAAACTCACTCTGCATAAGCTTAGAAAATTCTTTGACAAGTTTTGCATTAGTCGATCCAAATATAATATCATCTACATAAACTTGAACCAAAAGTATATCTTTATCTGTTCTTTTAATGAAGAGAGTAGTATCAACTTTACCCCTAAAGTATCTTTGGCTAAGTAGAAATTTGCTTAAACGTTCATACCAAGCTCTAGAAACTTATTTTGTAAGTATAAGAGTGCACCTAAGAGGGGGGGTGAATTAGGTTTTAAAAAATTTAATCGGTTTTATGAGAATATTTCTAATACTTTTTGGTTAAGTGTTTGAAGGTTTTTGTAAGGTTCTTTTCTTTTCTTTGGTAATGGTGATAAAAGCTATAAGGTGCGGAAAAGTAAAGGACGCAACGATATATACTGGTTCCCCTCACAATCCGAGAGTACTCCAGTCCCCTTTCAAACACGAAAGAGATTTCACTATAGTTAGAAATATTGTACAATCCTATATCAACTATCTAACCTATAGGGTGATCAAAGGTTCTTAACACCTTTAAGATCAAATCAATACTAATGTGAGTGAAGAACAATCCTCTTCAAACACAACACTTACTTCCAACAATCCTGGATAGTAAGGAGATAATACTTTTGAATTTATACAAGAGATTTAGATGAAATTTGTATAGCACTATCAATCTTGGATTGATCTTCTTCTTCAAATAAACAATTCTAGCAATGAATATAAATGTTCACAATGTATGCATGAAACTTTGAATAGATTTCTCAATGAAAATGTGTATGGAAAGTTTCACTTGAAAATGAGAATTTATGAACACTTGAGAATATTTAAAGATGAAGAATATGGTTTATGAATTGTTAATGAAGAAGGTAATTTTTGAATATGAAAGATGTGTAATATATAGTGTGTAAAACACCTCTTCAAAAGGTTATTTTTCCATGAAGCAATGCAATGTTTAAAAGGTATAAAGACAATTTCGTTTGAGTGTAAAATGCAATGGAAAAACACACTGGTTCAGTAGGAACCGGTTCCTGTATAGGACAACCCGGTTCCTGCTGAACGTTACAGCAGAAATATTCAAATTTTGAACTGAGGAACCGGTTCCTGCCTAGGGACAACCCGGTTCCCCATAGTAAAACACAGAGAGGTGAAAAAATAGAATGCTGGGAACCGGTTCCCCTGTAGGGACAACCCGGTTCCTAAAACCTTTACTTTGAAATTTATCTTTGAAAAAGGTTTTGAAAGAACTCTTTGATATATGAGACTTGTTCATGATTATGATATGCATGAGAGTATATTTTGTGAACAATTATATGTCAAAGTGAGTATTGTTTATACCTTTGCCATTTATTGCTTGATTCTTGAATCTTTATTATTTCTTCAAGACTTTGAAATTGTGTGTTCTTTGCTTAAGACTTGAGATTCTTTTTGCACATCCTTTATGAAAGCTTGATGTCCATATTGTCTTCATCAAAACAAACTATGCTTGAGATGCTTTGCAATTACATTCTCCCCCTTTTTGATGATGACAACCAAGACTTGAAAACGTTTTTGAAGAGAGTTGTTTTGTGCTTTTGAAAAAGTGTTTGAATCAATGCAAGGCTCCCCCTATGTTAGAGACTCCCCCTAAATCCATGATTCCTTGATTTATGGTGATGAGTTTCATTTGTGGCCTGCATTTTCTTTGAAACAAAACAACAACAATACATGCATATCCTTCTCCCCCTTTGTTATTATCAAAAAGGATGGGGAAAAAGAGAAAAAATATATGAAATATAACACAATGTAAAATACCAAAAAGTTAACACACAAATGAAATACTACAAACGATACGAAACGTAGTTTTTTACGGTTACAACATAAAACAGAAATAGTCCTAAACATCACAAACATGAATGGAACATTGTCTAGAACATAAATAAAAACTTAATAATAAAAAGAAAACATGACATAGAATTTAAAGGAAATAAATTAGTCACTTTCATCCATGTGTTCTTCATCATCATCATCATCTTGTTCATCTTCTTCTTCGCTTCCTTCCTCTCCCTCATAATGAGCCAAGATACGCTTTTGAGTCCGTTGAATTTCCCGCATTTGTCTTCTCATAAGGTTATGCTCATAGTCATTCTCCCTCTTGTTGTTATCAATAGATGTTTGAATAGAACAAAGCTTGGCAAACATCATATCCATTGTGTATCCACCTTCGGGAGGTTGAGGAACTTGTGGAACGGTTGGCTCAAAATCAACTTTGTAAACAAATCTACCTTCACGATCCATAACTATTCCTGTATTTTTAAGAGCGGTAGCGGTGGTGATAGCACACTCTTGTTCATCCATATTTTTCTTTGGTTCCCTTTGGAGGAGAACACCAGCATTCCGAACAATATGAGAGATGGCCCTTGCATAAGGTAAGCCTCCTTTAAGGGAAGCCATAAGCTGCATGTGGCGCATAATTGAAAGTGCCCAATTGACTTCAATGCCACGTCTCAAAGCATGTAGGACCATCAATTCGAACTCATTGACCCTGGAATGGTTAGAATTCTTCGGAAATAAAACATAAGCGATGATAAGATGGAGCATCCTATCACTTACCGATAAGCTAGAACCGAACATGTTAAATTTGGTAGCAAGCTGTTGGCGAACGGTGTCGCGTTGAGTTGGTCGGCACATATCCACAAAGACATCCATCTTACTATATGGTTGCCAATCCTCCGGTATGTTACCTTGAAGGAGCACTAAGCCTTGAGATGGAATTCCTAACACTCTTCCAAATTCCTCAACATCTAAGCATATATCTTTATTTGACACTTTTGACAGTAATGTGAAATCATCAAATTCATCGGTTACTATCCTAAGGTTATGATAAAAATCTCTAACCAAATCCGGGTAATAATCACCATGGTCAAGCACAAAATTAGCTACCCCTGCATTAGCTAGTCTAGCCGGAAAAGTGAAACTGTGATTAGGGAAATCCGGGAGTTTACCGTATTTTGCCTGAAGGAGTTTCCGACTACGAATGTTGAAAGTGAGTCTCCGACTCTTCACAGTTGGTTGATGCTCTTGAGGACCTTCACTTGACTCTCCAATCTTATTCTTTCCCTTTGCACTTCTTGAGACTTTGGGTGCCATTGTTGAAAGTTAGGGTTTATGTTGGGATTTTCGGATTTGGTGAGTGGAGGAGGATTTGAGTGAGATATGTGAAAGAGTGGAGGATTATATAGTGTTTAGAGGTAGTGGGTGTTTTAATTTTGATAGTTATGGTGAGATAGTGGAGCTTTGAATAGGGTTGAAAATGGAGGTGGAAGGTTGAAGAAGATGAAGATGAATGTTGAATGAAAGTAAATGTGAGTGAATGAGTGTAAATGTGTGGTGTAAAGTGATATAATGTGTATTAAATAAAAATAAAAAAAATAAAATAAGGAAAAGAAAAATTAACCACACAAACCTTTCACGTACAGCCAAAAAGGATAAGTGAAATCTGGAAAAATGTACGTGGGAACCGGTTCGTCCCTACATGGGAACCGGTTCCTGCAGAACACAAAAACAATGCCTCTGGAAATTACTATGGGGAACCGGTTCGTCCCACATGGGAACCGGTTCCTGGACTAAAAAATTTCCAAAAACTTTAATTTTATGAAATATAAAGCACATATACCATATAAAATTACCAAGTCATAATAAATGAACATTTATAAAGCATTTTTTATCACATAAAATGTTAGAAACATGTACCTTTGATGTATGAACAGATTTTAAACATCACCTTCGTCTAAAATTCCAAGCTCTCGTCGAATTTTGTAAAAAGATTCTTTTGGGAGAGGCTTGGTGAAGATATCCGCAAGTTGATTATGAGTATCTACAAAAGTGACTTCAACATCTCCTTTAAGCACATGATCGCGAAGAAAATGATGTCGAATGTCTATGTGTTTGGTTCTTGAATGCATGACCGGATTCTTTGTAATATTTATAGCACTTGTATTGTCGCATCGAAGAGGAATGCATCCGAGATCAAGTCCGTAGTCACGAAGTTGTTGCTTAAGCCAAAGAATTTGTGCACAACAACTACCCGCTGCTATGTATTCCGCTTCGGCCGTACTAAGAGCAACACATGCTTGCTTTTTACAAGCCCATGATACTAATGCATTTCCAAGAATATGACAAGTACCACTTGTGCTTTTACGATCAGTTTTACATCCTGCATAATCCGCGTCAGAATAACCAATTAAATTGCAAACACTACCTTTAGGATACCATAAGCCAACGTTGGTTGTTCCTTTGAGATACTTCATGATCCTTTTAACCGCCATAAGATGTGATTCCTTTGGATTTTCTTGAAAGCGAGCACAAAGACAAACACTAAACATTATGTCAGGACGGCTTGCCGTCAAATATAATAAAGAACCAATCATACCTCGATATTTAGTAATATCAATTGGAGTACCGGATTCATCTTGATCAACATATGTACCGGAGCCCATTGGAGTATTCATTGCTTTGCAATTATCCATATCAAACTTCTTCAATAGTTCTTTACAATATTTGGATTGATTGATAAAGATTCCATCTTTGAGTTGCTTAATTTGTAGTCCAAGAAAGTAATTCATCTTTCCCATCATAGACATCTCGAATTCTCCTTGCATCATCAATGAGAATTCCTCACACATTTCTTTGTTAGTCGATCCAAAAATGATATCATCAACATAGACTTGAACCAATAAAGTGTTACTCTTGATTTTCTTAATGAACAAAGTTTTATCAACCTTACCCTTTTCGAAACCCTTTTCACACAAAAAATTGCTAAGTCTATCATACCATGCTCTAGGTGCTTGCTTTAATCCATAAAGAGCCTTTCTCAACTTAAAGACATGTGAAGGATTTTTGAAGTCTTCAAATCCCGGGGGTTGTTTGACATAGACTTCTTCATTGATGTAGCCATTTAAGAATGCGCTCTTGACGTCCATTTGATAAAGCTGAAAATTTAATGAACATGCATAAGCAAGTAAAAGACGGATAGCTTCTAACCTTGCAACCGGAGCAAATGTTTCTTCAAAGTCGATTCCTTCTTCTTGATTGTAACCTTGGGCCACCAATCTTGCTTTGTTTCGAACAATTATACCATTCTCATCAAGTTTGTTCTTAAACACCCATCGAGTACCTATGATATGTTTATTACTTGGTCTAGGAACAAGTTCCCAAACTTGATTTCTTTCGAATTGATTTAATTCTTCTTGCATTGCATTTATCCATTGATCGTCTCCTAAGGCTTCATCAACTTTTGAAGGTTCAATTTGAGAAACAAAAGCCATGTGTAAGCAAGCATCTTTGAGATTTAATCTTGTTGCAACTCCTTGACTAATATCACCAATAACTTTATCAATAGGATGATCTCTATGAGTTCTCCATTCTTTTGGTAGATCATTGGTGTTTGATTCTTGTTGTACACTTTCTTGTTGAACACTTTCTTGTTGTACTTCCGGTGCCTTCTCAATTATATCTTTTGAAAGTTCTTCCGGTGCCTTCACAATTGTATCATTTGAAGGTTCTTTCGGGGGTAAATCTAAAGGATCATCATCATCACAAACAACTTCTTCCTCTTTGGAAGTGTTAGTCTCATCAAAAGATACATGCATGGATTCTTCAATAGTTAAAGTTCTTTTATTATAAATTCTATATGCTTTACTAGAAAGTGAATAACCAAGAAATATACCTTCATCGGATTTCTCATCAAACTTACCAAGATTGTCTTTGTCATTGTTAAGAATAAAGCACTTGCATCCAAAAATGTGAAAATGAGCAATGTTTGGCTTTCTTCCTTTGAAGAGTTCATATGGAGTCTTCTTTAAGATAGGTCTAATGATTATTCGATTTCCAACATAACATGCCGTACTAACCGCATCCGCCCAAAAATATTTAGGAAGATTTGCATCACTAAGCATTGTTCTTGCAAGTTCCACTAGAAACCTATTTTTCCTTTCAACTACTCCATTTTGTTGTGGAGTTCTTGGTGCTGAAAAATTATGAGAGATACCATGTTCTTCACAAAATTCTTCAAACGATGCATTTTGAAACTCTCCACCATGATCACTTCTTATGGATACAATCTTTAATGATTTTTCATTTTGGATTTGTTTTGCATACTTCTTAAAGGCTCTAAAAGCATCACTTTTCTGCACAAGAAACAAAGTCCAAGAATATCTAGAATAATCATCAACAATAACTAAAGCGTATACATTACCTCCGAAGCTTCTTGTTCTTGATGGACCAAATAGATCCATATGCAACAATTGAAGTGGTCTTGTTGTAGTCACCACATTCTTTGGTTTGAAAGATGATTTGGTTTGTTTTCCCTTTTGACATGCATCACATAATTTATCTTTGACAAACTTTATCTTAGGTAAGCCGATAACAAGATCATGTTTGGTTAATTTATTTAAGTGATCCATATGAATATGGGCTGCTCTTTTATGCCATAACCATGATTCATTATTGTTTACCAAAAGGCATTTTACTTTCAAAGATAAATCATTTAAAGAAATCATAAAAATGTTATTAATTCTTGTACCTTTGAGTTTTACCTCATTGGTGACTTCATCGATGATCAAGCATTCTTCCTTAGTGAATTTGATCTTGAAGCCTTTGTCACAAAGTTGGCTAATGCTTAGAAGATTATGCTTTAGTCCTTCAACATAAAGAACATCTTCAATTGATGTAAAAGGTGGTGCACCAACTTTGCCTTTGCTAAGAATTCTTCCCTTATTGTTGTCTCCATAAGTGACAAAACCCTTGGCCTTTAACTTTAGATCTGAAAATTGGTTTAGGTCACCCGTCATATGCTTTGAACAACCACTATCTAGATACCATAGGTTTGAAGTGGTTTTCAAGCAAACCTACAAAACAAATTAAGTTTTGTTAGGTACCCAAATGGCTTTGGGTCCATCATAGTTAGTTCCTTTCTTCACCCATACATAATGTCCACTAGGAACACTAAAGTTCCTTACATAACAAGCATTGGGTGTGTGACCAATAATACCACAATAAAAACAAGTAGGTTCAAAGTTACTTCTATATCTAGGAGGATAAGATTTCTTCTTAATAAAGTTCTTCCTTTTAGGATAATGTTGCATTACTTTAGGCTTGATCACTTTTCTTGAATTGGTTGGTTACTAGCTTTGACAAAGATAGTCTTGTTGGATGTTGGTTTATCAAATTTAGAGAAACCAAGTCCGCTCTTATCATTGGAGTATCTTTGTGTGCTAAGAACATTTTCCAATCCAATTTGCCCTTTTTCATATCTTTCTAAAACACGTTTTAATTGGACAATTTGGAAGGAAAGTGATTCACAATTCTTGCATGCAACATTATCTTCTTGAACACTAATCATTTTTTCTTTGTCATTTTTATGTTCTTCTTCAATTATCTTAACCTTCTCTTCTAAAGATGATATTATCTTCTTTTGAGATGAGATAGTTTTATAGAGAATTTTACACTCATTTAACAATTCATTTATTGCACCTTGTGCACCATTATTAAAAAGAGAATCATCGTAACTAACCTCGCCTTCTTCATCATCGGAGTGGTGTGATGCCATCAATGCTAGATTTGCACTTTCGTCACTATCGGAGTCCGATGAAGAACTTACTTCATTATCTTCCCATGCTATGTAGGCCCTTTTCTTTTTGAATTCATTCTTGCCTTTGAATCCATTCTTCTTAGAAAGTTTTGGACATTCCGGCTTTATGTGTCCTTGTTTCCCACATTCATAGCATGTTACTTCTTGTGATGAAGTGGATGCTTCTTTATCCTTATGCTTTGAGAATTTCTTCCTTTTGATAAAGTTAGCATTATCAATATTATTTTTATTACCAAAAAATTTGCCTAACCTTTTTACAAGAAGCATGAAGTTTTCATCTTCATCCGATGTATCTTTCATTTTGCTTTCCTTTGAATCTACCTTTAATGCAATGCCTTTGGATTTCTTCTCTAAGTTTTCATGCTTTTCTAATCTTCCAAGTTCCGTCTCATATTCTTGAAGTTTGCCGAACAATGTTGCGGAAGTCATTCTAGATAGATTCTTTTTCTCGGATATCGCTGTTACTTTCGGTTGCCATTCTCTAGTTAAGGATCTGAGCACTTTAAGATTAAGTTCTTCGGTAGTAAGAGTCTTACCAAGTGCCTTCAAGTGATTTGTCAAATGTACGAATCGTTTTTGCAAATCGAGAATAGTTTCTCCGGGCTTCATTCTAAACAGTTCGTACTCTTGGCTTAAAGTATTCAACCTTGATCTTTTAACTTCAGCGGTACCTTCATGAGTTTCTACAAGAGTATCCCAAATTTCCTTTGATGTTGTACATGTTGATATTCGGAAGAATTCATCCATACTAAGAGCACCATGAAGGAGACTGATCGCCTTTTTGTCAGCAAGAACCCTTTTTCTATCATTATCATCCCACGACGCTTTAGGTTTCTCCGATCCAACACCATTAACGACCGTTGTAGGAACATGAGGACCTTGTAGGACAGCCTCCCAAACTTCTTCTCCTTGTGCTTCTAGATGAGCCTTCATTTGAATTTTCCAAAAGTCAAAATATTCACCACAAAACAATGGAGGCTTGTTGTTAGAACCACCATCTTTGAAAACCGGTCTTTGATTTGCGGAAGCCATTCTGGATCTTTAGGAACAAGTTACCTATAACTTGCTCTGATGCCAAATGTAAGTATAAGAGTGCACCTAAGAGGGGGGGTGAATTAGGTTTTAAAAAATTTAATCGGTTTTATGAGAATATTTCTAATACTTTTTGGTTAAGTGTTTGAAGGTTTTTGTAAGGTTCTTTTCTTTTCTTTGGTAATGGTGATAAAAGCTATAAGGTGCGGAAAAGTAAAGGACGCAACGATATATACTGGTTCCCCTCACAATCCGAGAGTACTCCAGTCCCCTTTCAAACACGAAAGAGATTTCACTATAGTTAGAAATATTGTACAATCCTATATCAACTATCTAACCTATAGGGTGATCAAAGGTTCTTAACACCTTTAAGATCAAATCAATACTAATGTGAGTGAAGAACAATCCTCTTCAAACACAACACTTACTTCCAACAATCCTGGATAGTAAGGAGATAATACTTTTGAATTTATACAAGAGATTTAGATGAAATTTGTATAGCACTATCAATCTTGGATTGATCTTCTTCTTCAAATAAACAATTCTAGCAATGAATATAAATGTTCACAATGTATGCATGAAACTTTGAATAGATTTCTCAATGAAAATGTGTATGGAAAGTTTCACTTGAAAATGAGAATTTATGAACACTTGAGAATATTTAAAGATGAAGAATATGGTTTATGAATTGTTAATGAAGAAGGTAATTTTTGAATATGAAAGATGTGTAATATATAGTGTGTAAAACACCTCTTCAAAAGGTTATTTTTCCATGAAGCAATGCAATGTTTAAAAGGTATAAAGACAATTTCGTTTGAGTGTAAAATGCAATGGAAAAACACACTGGTTCAGTAGGAACCGGTTCCTGTATAGGACAACCCGGTTCCTGCTGAACGTTACAGCAGAAATATTCAAATTTTGAACTGAGGAACCGGTTCCTGCCTAGGGACAACCCGGTTCCCCATAGTAAAACACAGAGAGGTGAAAAAATAGAATGCTGGGAACCGGTTCCCCTGTAGGGACAACCCGGTTCCTAAAACCTTTACTTTGAAATTTATCTTTGAAAAAGGTTTTGAAAGAACTCTTTGATATATGAGACTTGTTCATGATTATGATATGCATGAGAGTATATTTTGTGAACAATTATATGTCAAAGTGAGTATTGTTTATACCTTTGCCATTTATTGCTTGATTCTTGAATCTTTATTATTTCTTCAAGACTTTGAAATTGTGTGTTCTTTGCTTAAGACTTGAGATTCTTTTTGCACATCCTTTATGAAAGCTTGATGTCCATATTGTCTTCATCAAAACAAACTATGCTTGAGATGCTTTGCAATTACATGTTTAAGACTGTATAGAGCGCGTTTCAACTTATAAACATGGGTTGGATACTTGTAATTTTCAAAGTCGGGTGGTTGAGCTACATACATCTCTTCATTAATGTAGCCATTTAGAAAGGCACTTTTAACATCCATTTGAAAGAGCTTAAAATCTTTTGAACAAGCGTAAGTAAGTAAGAGACGAATAGCCTCGAGACGTGCTACAGGAGCGTACGTCTCTTCATAATCAATACCTTCCTCTTGGTTGTAGCCTAGAGCTACTAATCTAGCCTTGTTTCTAGTAATAACTCTGTTTTCATCAAGTTTGTTACGAAAAACCCATCTTGTACCGATTACTTGATGTGCTCCCGGATGAGGGACAAGGTCCCAAACATTGTTCCATTTAAATTGGTTTAATTCTTCTTGCATGGCCATTAGCCAATGCTCATCAAGTAATGCGTCCTTAGCGTTTTTCGGTTCAACTTGTGAAACAAAAGCAAAATGATGAAAAAAGTTACTTATCTTGGAGCGTGTTGTAACGCCCTTTGAGATGTCCCCTATTATGTTATCGATTGGATGATCTTTTACTTTTGTCCAGGCCTTAGGAAGTTCTTCGTTGTTTGAGGTGCTTTCTTTTTCAACATTATCATGAGACTCATTTTTCTCTTGCTTAGCATCCTCCTTTGCAACACTTTCACTTTCGTCTTCCTTGTCTTTGACAATGTCTTCAGTAGACGGGCCTGCACTGTCAAAAGATATACCTTTCTCGACACATTTTGCATAAGATTCATCAAAGGACACATGAACTGACTCTTCTACTATAAGTAACCTTTTGTTGTAAATCCTATATGCCTTACTAGATTGAGAGTAACCAAGAAATATGCCTTCGTCAGCTTTAGCATCGAATTTCCCAAGGTTATCCTTACCGCTATTTAACACAAAACATTTGCAACCGAATACGTGGAGATGTGACACATTTGGTTTTCTACCCTTTAATAGTTCATAAGGTGTTTTGTTCAGTATAGGACGTATTAGTATCCTATTCAAAACATAACATGCGGTGCTAATAGCATCAGCCCAGAAATATTTAGGTAGACTACCTTCATTGAGCATTGTTCTTGCCAACTCCTCTAGAACACGATTTTTGCGTTCAACCACTCCGTTTTGTTGTGGTGTTCTAGGAGCTGAAAAGTTAAGTTCAATTCCATGTTTATCACAATATTTTTCAAAAAGATAGTTTTCAAATTCTCCACCATGATCACTACGGATTGCAACTATTTTAGAGTTCATTTTGTTTTGACATAACCTTGCAAATTGAGTAAAATCTGGAAAAGTTTGATCCTTACTAGGTAGGAAGATTGTCCAACAAAATCTAGAGTAATCATCAACAATCACAAAACCATAGATGTTTCCACCTAAGCTTTTTGTTCTTGAAGGTCCAAAGAGGTCCATGTGAAGAAGCTCAAGGAGACGTGATGTTGAAACCACGTTTTTGGATTTAAAAGAAGTTTTTGTTTGCTTCCCCTTTTGACATGCATCACATAGATGATTCTTTGAAAACTTTATTTTTGATAAACCGATTACTAAGTCTTTTGTGACAACCTTATTTAGTAAGTCAAAGTTTATGTGAGCAAGGCATCTATGCCAAAGCCATGAGTCCTCACCTGGAGCAATGAGACACTTGGCACTTGACTTAGATACTTCATCCAAATTCAGCATATAGATATTGTTTACTCTTATGCCATTAAACATAATGTCTCTCTTCTTAGTATGTTTTATTGTGCAACCAGAATTTGTAAAAGTTACTTTGAAATCTTTGTCGCACAATTGACTTATACTTAAGAGATTATGTTTAAGACCTTCTACTAGTAATACATCAGTTATAGTTGTGGTAGATGGGTTACCTACACTTACTTTACCAAGTATAGCTCCCCGATTGTTGTTTCCATAGGTAACATACCCCTTTTTCTTTGCGTGAAACTCAACAAAAAGTGATATGTCTCCCGTCATGTGTCTTGAACATCCGCTATCTAGGAACCACAACCTTTCGGCAATGTCAAGACACTTTTCCTGCAAAATTAATTTAGAATTGAAGGTCCCCAATCTTCATTGGGTCCTTGATAGTGAGCAAATAAGGTGTTGCATTTAGGCAACCATTGAAAGACACCTTTAGGAACTAAGATTCTCCTAAATTTGCATTTCTCAATGGTATGTTTCTTTTTGCAACAATAGTGACATGTAATAAGATTCTCCTTTATTATTCTCATCTTGTTTGAACTTGTTAAATTGTTTCCTATAGTTGATCAAGCTTTTGTCGGAATGTTTTGCTCTATTTTTCTTAATATATTTGTTGTTCCTTCGCACAAACAGTCCCATTTCTTCATCATCTGAGTCTTCCTCATCATTTGTATCACTATCCTCTTGCTCTTACTTTGAGGTCTTGGAGCTTTAAGCCTTTAGAGCTATTGACTTCTTCTCAACCTCTTTCTCCATGTTCTTATCCTTCTTTCCTCTTTTCTCATGCATGTCAAGGCATTTAATGTGTTGCTCATGTTCTTCAAGTTTACCAAAGAGAGTGGTGAGGTCTAAGGTATTTAGATCATTTGCTTCCTTTATGGCTGTAACCTTGGGTTGCCATTCCCTGTTTAAACATCTTAAAATTTTGTTAGTAGCAATTGCATTGGAAACAGGTCTATCAAGAGAATTTAAATGATTTTTGAGATGCACGAATCTCTTTTGCATGTTTTCGATGGATTCACCATCTTCCATGTGAAAGAGTTCAAACTCTTGAGTTAACGTATTGATTCTAGCTAGTTTGACATCATCTGTTCCCTCATGGGCAACTTGCAATGTGTCCCACATAGCCTTAGCGGATCTACAATGGGAAACACGATAGTACTCATCAACTCCTAGAGCTGATATTAGAATGTTTCTCGCTTTCCAATCGTATCCATATCTCTTTTCATCTTCAGCATCCCAAGTATTTTCTGGTTTAGGGACAACAGCACCAGCTGCATTTGTCATGGTAATTTGAAAGGGACCATTGACAATTGTTGTCCAGATGTTCCTATCAATGGCATTGATATGAACGCATATACAATCCTTCCAATAGCCATAGTTTTCACCGTTGAAAACTGGAGCTCTATTGTGAGCCCCTTTAGGTCCGGAAGCCATCTTTCCAATAAGTGTTTCACGTAGCACGGAATAAACCAGAGCTCTTGATGCCACTTGTTAGACGCTAGGCTTAAGGATCTAGAGGGGGGTGAATAGATCTCTCAGAATTTTTCGGAATTATTTCAAACTTAGGCGAAAGCGTATCGGGATCGACTTGCGTCTATTCCGAACCTCTATTGAAAGAATCGGATATGTTATAAAACCACAAAATAGTTAAGGATTAATGATGAAAAGATCGCTTAGAGAATCAAACAGTTACACTAATGTAAATCGTTTAAACTAGTCGCTTGATTAACTTGTTTGCAATGACTTGATAATAGGGAAGCAATATATCGAACACTTGGTGATAATAACTAAATTGATTATGATTCAATGTGTGGTGACTTGTGATGTTTGTAATAGGTTTTAACACACAAGTTTAACACTTGAACCTTTGATCAATTTGCAATTATAACCCGAAATAAGCGAAACGTAAACCAAAAGATAAGAGCGATAAGCACACGATATTTGTTTAGGCAGTTCGTCGATCGTCCTCGCTACGACTACGTCTGCCCCCAATTCCAAACGGGAATTGGGTAATATATCATTGAGTTTGAAAACAGTTTGTACAAAGAAGAGTCAAAGAGATAACGATAAACCAAATATGCGAATCCTTTGAAACTTCTTCCCCTTGATCTTGAGCCTGATCAAGTATCTCCAAGAGCTTCACTTTGATTTCACTTTCTGCAGTGCTTTGACTCTTTAGAACCCTTGTTCTTCAATCTTCACACTCAGCTGAATCTTCTATGAAGTCTCTTGATAAAAACCCCCAAGATTCACCAATCTTGGAGGATAAAATCCACGGATTTTATGCACCACAACCCCACAAATCTTCACCCACTAGGAATCTTCAATTCCGTTCCATGGACGTTATCGATCTTGATCGCAAACTCTCGATGCAAAAATGATTGTGTGTAGTTGTGTCGGAGATGAGAAGAAGAACAAAGATGAGAAGCCTTTGTGTCTCTTTCAGTTGTGAGTGTTAATCAGAAATAATTAGCATTAGATGATATATAAGGAGCTGGTATGTTGGTGCAGATCAAACATCCAATTTGGCACTTTTTGAGGAAATAGGTTGACCTACTTCATTGATTAGGTCGACCTAAATGAAGTATATTAAGCAAGATTGAAATTGTTGTCAGTTAGGTTGACCTGTGTGGAGCTTAGGTCGACCTAAAATCAGTTAAAACACATTCTTGATGCTTTCTTTCAGTTTAGATCGACCTGGTATCGTGAGTGAGTCGACCTAGCAGAGACATGTGGTTTTTGCTTCAGTTTGAGTCGACCTGATTGTGGGCTAGGTCGACCTAGCAGAGATATCATTTATTTCCTTCAGTTTGGGTCGACCTGATGATGAGCTAGGTCGACCTAACAGATGCAAATATTGCCAAAGCTTGCTTTTCCTTGAGTCATACACTTGTGCTTTTGTATTTGTTTGCCATGAGTCAAAAACTCTCCTTGGTGAGGGTAAGCTTGTACTTACAAAGATGTCCACTCACACTGATGATCAACGTCTGTTGATCCATTATTTCCAAGATAGTTTGACTGGAGCTGCTTCTAAGTGATATATGGGCCTTGATAGTACCCATATTCGCACTTTTAATGACTTAGCTGAGGCGTTTGTGAAGCAATATAAGTATAATATGGACATGGTTCCTGATCGCGATCAACTGCGAGCTATGATGCAGAAAGAGAAGGAATCATTCAAGGAATATGCTCAGAGATGGCGTGAGGTTGCCGCCCAAGAGATTCCTCCAATGGAAGAAAAAGAGATGACTAAGATTTTCTTGAAGACTCTTGGCCCGTTTTATTATGAGAAGATGATTGCAAGTGCTCCTGTAGACTTCACTGAAATAGTGGGTATGGGTGTCAGACTGGAAGAAGCTGTGCGAGAAGGTCGCCTGGTTCTGAATGACAATCCGTCTGGTGGTGCGAAGAAGTATGGTTCTTCTTTCCATAAGAAGAAGGAATCAGATGCTAATGCTGTCTCTCATGGGAGGAATAGTTGATCTAGAAATCAACCTCAACAAGTGGCATCAGTGACTCCTGTTGTGAATTCAGTGCCTGTAGCTCCTGTTAATCAGCAACCAGCAAGGCGGAATCCGTATCCTCGAATTAATTTTGATCCAATTCCCATGACATACACTAAACTGTATCCTGCTCTAATTCATAAGAAGTTGGTTCAACCAAGGTCACCACCTCCCGTTCCAGAGAAGCTTCCTTGGTGGTATAAGGCTGATGCCACTTGTGCTTTTCATCAGAATGCTCCTGGGCATGACTTAGAGAATTGCTGGCCTTTAAAGAATGAAGTTCAGAGACTGGTCCGTTATGGTATGCTTTCCTTCCGTGATATTGGCCCAAATGTGCAGAATAATCCATTACCGACTCATGAAGCGTCTGCTGTGAACATGGTGCATGGATGCCCTGGAAAGTATAAGATTTATCGTGTGGAACACATCACAGGATCATTGGTGGAGATGCATGCCACTCTGTGTGAATATAGTCATTATGAGCATAATCATGCTGCTTGTAGGATTTGCTCAGTCAATCCTCGAGGATGTTACATTGTGAGAAGAGATTTACAAGAGATGATAGATCAAAGGCTCATTGAGATTCTGAGGGACAGAGATGAAGATGATGTTAATGTGATTGAGTCGTGCTTCGAAATTCCGGAATGTGTAGAAATTGGTTATTATGGAAAAGCTGCTGTAGAACCTCTTGTGATATGTTTGTCTGGATCTGTACCTTATAGCTCTGATAAAACTATACCCTACAGATACAATGCCACCATGCTGGAAGCTGGAAAAGAAGTCGAGATTAAGCCTCTGTCTTCTGTTGAGAATATAGCAGATGTTAGTAGAGTGACTAGAAGTGGACGAGTTTTTACTCAGCCCCAAGCAACTGTGGATGTCCAGAGGAATCCTACTCAAGTGCTTGTGAATGATACGACAAGAGTTAATGATGGGTCGCCTTCAGGAAATGAAATGGATGAGATTTTGAAGCTTATCAAGATGAGTGATTATAAGATCATGGATTAGTTGCATCGCACTCCGTATAAGATCTCTATAATGGAATTACTGACGAGTTCTCCTGCTCATAGGGATTCTTTGATGAAGATACTTGATCAAGCCTTTGTGGATCATGATATGACGTTGGATCAGTTTAATGGGGTTGTGAGTAATATTACTGCATGTAACAATTTGAGTTTCAGTGATGAAGATTTGCCTGAGGAAGGAAGAAATCATAATTTGGCTTTGCACATCTCTGTCAGTAGCAAAGAGGACTCAATGTCTAATGTGTTGATTGATACTGGATCATCGCTGAATGTCATGCCAAAATCCACTCTTGCTAAGCTATCTTATGGTGGTACACCAATGAGATTTAGCAATGTGATTGTGAAGGCTTTTGATGGATCAAAGAAATCAGTGGTCGAAGAGGTTGATTTGCCTATTGGTATCGGACCGTTTGTCTTCAAGATTACTTTTCAAGTGATGGATATCTTTCCTGCATACAGTTGCTTATTGGGACGCCCATGGATCCATGAAGCTGGGGCAGTTACTTCGACTCTTCACCAGAAGTTGAAATTTGTGAAAGATGGAAAGATGGTGGTCGTGAATGGAGAACAAGCTTTTCTGATCAGTCATCTCTCTTCATTCCGTGCCATAGAAGTTGATGAAGTGGTCATTGGAACTGCATTCCAAGCCCTGTCTGTTAATGATGAATTCAAAAAGGACGAAGCTTCCATTGCCTCCTTCAAAGATGCCCAGCTGGTGGTTCAGAATGGACATTCAGGAGTATGGGGACAAGTGGTGAGTCTGTAAGAGAACAAGAATAGAGCTAGTTTGGGATTTTCTGCCTCAGGCAAGTCTGTGATGAAGCCTGAGTCTGCTTTTCGTCCTTATCAGGAGATATTTCATAGTGCTGGGTTCCTACATCCGACTCCTCCAGAAGTGGACGCTATTATGGAAGATGAACCAGAGCCATAAGTGCCAAACTTTGTGACCCGTGGGAAGATGATCAAGAACTGGATCACCATTGATGTTCCTGATTGTACTCATGCTTCAAAGTAATTTGCTTTTATGTTTTTCAAAAATCCTTTCATTCCGCCCAAGATGAAAGAAAAGTTGTTAGGGCTTTTTCCTGTTTGTTTTAAACATTAAAATCATCAATAAAAGTCATTTTGTTTCTGCATATATATATATATATATATATATATATATATATGCTTTTTACCTTTTTGCTTTTTCTGGAAAGTGGTAACACAAAAAACCTTAAAAATATGTTTTCATTTTTCCATAATCTGCATGATTACATGTTTGCATATATCTTTCCTTTTCCTGAAATAATAATCACTTGTGCAAATTAATCAATAAAACCGTTGAAAGTAATGACCCTGCACCCTCTCCTAACTTCGAGTGTCCTGTGTATGAGGCGGAAGAAGAAAGTGATGAATGTATTCCTGATTAGGTTTCCCGACTGATTGAGCACGAGGAAAACACCATTCAGTCGTATAAAGAGCCATTAGAAGTCATCAACTTGGGTTCTGAAGAGGATAAAAAGGAAGTCAAGATTGGGACACTGCTTGGTCAAGATGTTAAGAAGAGGATTGTAGAGCTTCTTAAAGAGTATGTTGACATTTTTGCATGGTCCTACCAAGATATGCCTAGGTTGAACATAGATATTGTGGAGCATCGTTTGCCATTGAAACCAGAATGTCCTCCTGTCAAGAAAAAGATAAGAAGGAGTCATCCCGATATGGCGGAGAAGATTAAGAATGAGGTCTTGAAGCAGATAGATGCAGGTTTCCTTGTCACTTCTGTATATCCTCAATGGATTGCCAATATTGTGCCTGTGCCAAAGAAAGACGGAAAAGTTTGCATGTGTGTTGATTATAGAGATTTGAATAAAGCTAGTCCGAAAGATGATTTTCCTCTACCTCACATTATTATGTTGGTAGACAGTACACCAAAGTTTGAGGTTTTCTCCTTCATGGATGGTTTTTCAGGATACAACCAGATTAAGATGGCACCTGAAGACATGGAAAAGACAACCTTTATTACGCCATGGGGGACATTCTGTTACAAAGTAATGCCTTTTGGGTTGAAGAATGCTGGCGCGACGTATCAGAGGGCCATGACCACTTTTTTCCATGATATGATGCACAAAGAAATTGAGGTTTATGTTGATGACATGATTGCCAAGTCTCAGTCAGAGGAAGGGCACATGGAGGATCTTTTAAAATTGTTTCAGTGTTTGAGAAAGTATTGTCTCCTCTTAAATCCAAACAAATGCACTTTTGGTGTCCGTTCCGGAAAATTATTGGGTTTCGTTGTCAGTCAGAAGGGAATTGAAGTGGATCCTGATAAAGTCAAGGCAATTCAGGAAATGCCAGCACCAAAGACTGAGAAACAAGTGAGAGGTTTCCTCAGACGTTTGAATTATATCTCCAGGTTCATTTCCAATATGACTGCTACCTGTGTAACACCCCATTTTAAATTATTTAGTCAGTAGGTTATATTTTAATTGTTTGTCCTTGTTTTGGGTGTGTGATCGAGCGCGTAGGCGAAGTACCCTTACCGGAACGGATAATTTAGAAATGTCGATATAATATTAATTTAGTAATATTAGACTGGGATAGATTAATTATTAGTGATAGTATTAATAATATTGCTATTATTATTATTATTATTATTATTACTATTATTAATATTATTAGTATTATTATTATTATTACCATTATTAATATTATTAGTATTATCATTATTATTAATATTATTGTTATTAATATAATGGAGAAACTAAGTGATTAAGGGTTAAGGGTAGAAATGGTATTTTAATAATAAGAGTATAAGGGTTTAGTGGAAGAGAGGAGAAGTTAGTTTTCATTGAGAAACAAACCGTAACAGAGAGAAGCAACGGAAGAGGGAAGATCATAGAGGCCAAACGAGGATTTCACCATTGTTGAAGCTAGTTTCGGAATCGAGGTAAGGGGGGAGAATGGGTTCATTATAGGTGATTTAATCATGAGAGGGTAGTGAGGGGTCCTTTCCCTCTTAGAAATTTTGTATGCTAATTTCTGTTTCGTATGACTGTTTAATTGTAATTAATTAATTCGTGTGCTGGAATAATTATTGGATGAACATGTTGTTTGTGCTGGTTGCTGCTGTGTTCATTTGGGAGTGAATTGTTCAAACATGAATTAAGATTTTTGAGAATATTATGTACTGATAAAATGGTATTGAGATGAATCGAGAAATAATTATTGTTGCTGGAAAGATTATAATCCTGAGAACGATGCTGATGAGAAGGTAGGAATCTAAGACGGAAAGAACTATGAATGTATGGGTAATTTTTGCTGTGCAACGAAGAGAATGCAAAGAATTGGTGGTATGCCCATGAGGGTTAAGGGGCAACCGTCCCATGTTGAGATGTGAGGGAGGGACGAACGTCCCATATGCCGGGAAGAAAAAAATTAATTTGGGACGGGGGCTCATGATTTGGGGTGACCGCCCCATGCTTTAGAATATATATATTCGTTTGATTATCTACTGTAAGTTAATTAAAACACTAAATTAACCCTTGAGTCAATCAACAGAAATTATTTTTTATAAGAGACATAATTCATTTGGGATGGGGGCCCCCTAAATGGGATGACCACCCCATATTAGTTTTTATATATATGGTGTTGCTTTGATTATACTATTGTACATGTGTTGTTTTGTTTCACTAATGTATCAGTTAGCCATAGGAATTATTTGTTAACATGATTTTTAGTTAGAAGCCTTTTTCCTAATTAAGTTACATGATAATAATGCTTAATATTATTAATAGGATAATATTTAAAGAGTTTGGAATTAAATATAATTGTTAAGGGGCTGAATTAGTAACATTAAGTTATAGAGATTATTTACATATCTAGCATAATATTTAGTAGCAGTGAAACATGGAAGTTGGTTTACACTAGTGTCATACCCCAATTTTTGACCTAAGATACCACCTCATATCATCTGCATATGCATCATTTGCATCTCTAACAAATTGCATAGCTTGTGTTTGCTACTTGTGACTCAGCAGGGTTTAATCAAGAAATCACTCATTAGTACAAGTAACAATCAATTAGGGTTTTGTTCTCCCTTCATCTCAAAAGAATTATCTTCATCAATAATCAACATTTGGTCCTCAGAGATTCATTTCAACAATCTCAAAGGCTCTGAAATAATCAAATTAGGGTTTTGACTGAAGATAGCATACTCCTGACTTTTGCTCAGAATTTGATCTAATGACTTGGGACATGACCTCAATACCCCAAGTGCATCATTTTGACCTAATCCATTGACTCAGAATATCTCCTACACAAGGATTGATCAACAGTGAAAATTCAAATCATCAGATAAGGGTTTTTGAACTGTCAGGGACTGAAATCAGGGATCACATTTGGGAAACCCTAAAAATCCCCAGGAAGTCAATCAAAAGTTTCAATCATCCTCAAATAATCCCTATGACAAAATCCAATGGAAATTACATCTCAATTCAAGACCTACAGTCATCAATTTCATCTGGTCGACAATTAGGGTTTTTTGACCTAATTCACTGAACAACTGACTTTTTAATCAGGAAATGATGCTACAACTCAAAACATGGCTCAATAACCTCTAATGCTTCAATGAGATCCATTCATACCATTCATTTGGTGAGGATAGCCTGTTTCATTTGAAATCTCCAGAAACACGATTCGTCTGAAAAAGTCAACTGTACAAGAACACCTTTGACTTTTGGGAATTTTGGTCAACCATGACTTTTGAAGTTTTGAATCATCAATATATGATATGAGAAGTCATTTGATCAAGAAAAATCAAGAAAATCAATCAAGAATCAAAAAGTCAAAGTTTGACTTTTCATACTTAGAAAATTTTCTAAGTGTTTTTCAATGGTTTTTTCCAAACTTTGGAAGGGAATAACTCAAAATTTCACCTACAAACTGAAAAAAACTTCCAACATGAAAGTTGTAGATTTTGATCCAATAAACAACTTTGACACATATAATTTTTTTCCATAAGATCAACCATTTAAGAGATATGGAGCTTCAAAGTTGGTACTTTTTGAAAACTTCACTCAAAATCTCATTTTCTTCAAAGTTCATGGATCTTTTTCACCCATTTCCTTAAAGGTCTTGAAGAAACTTTCAACTAGGGTTTTGAAGTATGCAAGATGAGCTTTCCAAAATGTCCAAGAGCATGAAAAAATATGGAGTGTAGCCATGGTTTTGAATTTTGACATTAGTGAACTTTTCACTTGAAATTTCATGCCATTTTCACTAAGTTATGAACCAATTTGCCAAATGATCCAAATAATGATGCATAGAGGCAATAATTGAAGATATTTTTCTGATTTGAGATCAGAATGGAAGAGGATAAGAAGCTTGAGTTTTAACCATGGTTTGGTCACTTTAACCATTTTGCATTAAATGTAAAAGATTCCTTTTTATCTCTTACGCCAAATCACCAATTCTTGAAGCAAGTTGCAAAGCTCTGAGTTCAGACACTTTGGCCTATAAATAGAGGTCCAAACTCCATTCAAAATCACACCAAAACCTCACAAAAGATATGTTTTCTCTTTCTTTCTTGAATTGCAAGTTTTAAGTTTCAAAGAGAGGTAGAAAACTCAACCTCCAAACCCTTGAAGTTCTGGCCAAAGTAATGATTCTAACATCTCATAAACATCATATATGATGTGTTTGAACCATTCACACACCTCAAATCATCCCAAAACTCAGAATCATCATCTCACCTCCAAATATGCATAACACTAGCCTTATCATGCCAAAATCCATACCAAGCAAATTCTGTCCAAACTAACCTTCTAAACATCATCCATATACTTCATATGAACTGTTCCAACCATCATACATGATCTGAAACACCAAAATCACTAAGCTTGATCCTCACTTGAACCATACTGCAGATCGAGTACCATGGATTGATCAAGAGGTTTTCAAATTGTTCCAGGCATCCAAACATGTTCCATAAGGTCCACTGAAGGTGTTCAGATCAAGAAACAACAACTAGAACTCCTCATTTGCAGAATTCGATTCTCACTTTTGCCGTTTTTGAAGGTAAGCTACTTGAATTTCAAACTCTATGAATCATGCATCATGAATGAAATATGAACATACCATCTCATTTCTGCACACATGAGGATCATTAACCCTCAATCAATTGCAACTTATCTTGCACATACACGATTTCAGATTGAAACTCAGAAATTAGGGTTCTTCGTGTTCATCAGAAAATCAATGATCTTAGGGTAAAAATTAATGAAATTAAATGGTACCATCATGTTCCTTGTGAAAAAACGAGTGAGATAGACCCTTCACTTGATCAATTTGGTTCAGTTTCAGAGATTTTCAAATTCAAATGGGGATGGTGTTCTTGGCGCCATTTTTTGCGAAGGAAATTCAAAAATTGAGTTTGAAATATAACCAAATCCTTGCCTTTGTTAGTCAGACCACGCGCGTGGTCCAGTTGGTATTGTTTTTGAGTGGTAACCCTCAGGTCACGAGTTCAACACCTCTAGGGGCCAAAACATATTTTTTATCACTATTTTTCTTCCATTTTTTACACAACTTTAAGTAATTAATTGACCAATCAAATTAGCTCATTTTAATTTCATTTTTTACACACTTCTTGTTTAACACATATATTTTAAGAATATAAAAAAAAGTCATCAAAATATATTTATTTGATACATTTTTAAATAGGTTTAAAATGACTTATTTTTAAGTATTTTTAATACTTTTAAATATTATTTTTCATTTGATTTTCAAACTTAATCACTTGTAAATATTTTTTGAGCAAACCCTGATCATCTAAGTGTTAATTGAAGATAATCTTTTTGTTTATCTTGATTAATTTGACTCCTTTCAAAATTCAAACCGATTTAAAACAAGCGATCGCGATTCTTTTCAAAGACGATAAACCATTTCTTTTTGAAACTATTGATTAAATCTTTTTAATTGATCAATTGATTTTCAAAACGATGTGGGGCCTCTCGAATATTAGAGAGTATAAGACCCACTCCTTTTTCCTTTTATACAGTTTTTTTCTTCTTTAAACAATAAACTTCTTTCAAAACAAAAAACTTTCAAACAGTTTTTCAAACCTCGCATCTTTTTTCAAAACAATCAACCATGTTTTATAAAATAAAACATGGGCCTCCACATAGGTATAAGTCCCATTCCTGTACATGAAATTAGGTATTTCATTGTACACACACCTTTTTGTACATACCTCGATCAGTTTGTTTTTTAACTTTGAATAACAAATCAAAAAATGAAGGTTTTCTTTAAATCTTCCCAAAAATACCATGGGCCTCCATGTAGGTATAAGTCCCAAGCCCTTTGTAAATACTTGTTTACATAGCTTTGAATAAACTCAAGTGGGTCTCTCCCCGAGTATGAGTCCCGAGCCCCCGTGTATACAAATGGATCATGCTTACAGGTATATTTCCTTCATAAACTCCATTATATACACACACTCTGTCATATATATATAATTGTTCATACCTGTTCATGTTTGTTCATACTTGTTCATGTTTGTTCATATGTGTGATATGTGTGCTTGTTCAACTTAGTACAACACTAGGTTCCCCATAGCCTCCTATTGGGCTTCGTGCAAAGAATCTCCACTAGTTTAGGTTAGGACATAGAGTATGGTTTCCCGGTGAAATCGCTCTAAGAGCTCAAACCAACTATACCATGCCTCCCCTTGGGCTTTGTACAAACGAGTGACCCTCCCATAGCCTCCTCTTGGGCTTACAATGCAAGGACCCTGGATTGTCCCTCCCATAGCCTCCTCTTGGGCTTACAATGCAAGGACCCTCGAATAGCCTCCTCTTGGGCTTCGTACAAGGACCCACGGGCTTCTTATAAGCATCCCCAATATCCAAAACAAATACCCTAGGAGATTAGACATTTATCATCTCTATGATAGGAGTATCTCTTCTATATCATCACAAACAATCAATCAATCAAACTTTTTTGCCACAAGTCTGGCTAATCAATCAAACTTCTTTTTGCCACAAGGTTGGCTAATCAATCAAACTGTTTTACCACCGTACTGGATGATTAATCAAAGTTTTTGTCACAAGGCTGACTTCATTGAAACTTTTGCCACAAGGCTGGCTGATTAATCAAAACTTTTTGTCACAAAGCTGACTTCATTGAAAGTTTTTGCCACAAGGCTGGTTAAACAAATAAAAACATCTTTATCATTCTAAGCGCCATAAGTGGCATGGCCCAGGGCTTATAATGAAAAGATTTTCAAACAAAAACAAACAGATGTATGTGATGATATAGATTAGATACATCTAGCATTGAGATGACATTTGTCTCTTTTCCTTTGCTTCCACTAGCATAAGTGGGAACTACGATTGCTCTGACTTTCTCAACATCCCTTTGAGAATACGTAGGCACAAGGTCGTATCCTTGGCGAGCAAAACTTCTCCCTCAAACCATTCAAACCTTAGCACCCGTAGACCCGAGCTACAGATGCTCTGATTCCCTCTAAGGGATATGTATGCAGAGGATCGCGATGATCTTTGCGAGCATAATCAAACAAACACCTTAGGTCCCACCTATTTCACAAGAACCTCTCAATAACATGGAATGAAAAACAAAGCAAAGAAACCTATAGAGTACTATAGATACGTTGGGTGCTAATACCTTCCCTTCGTATAACCAACCCTCTTACCCAAAGATCTCTCCCCCCACTTTTAGGTTATTGCAGCTTTTTTCCTTTTCCTCTTTTGGAAACAATAAAAAGTTTGGTCGGTACAAAAGAAAAATCATTTTTTGAGCACTCGAGCCCAAAGAAGGCATCAGGTGTCTCATCCCGAAAAAAGACAACGATTTTTCGCCCGCGACAGAAAAATGGCGACTTCACTGGGGACCATCTTTTTATTGTTTCCAAAGGAAGGGTTAATTCTATTTGCTTTATTTTTCATTTCATTTTATGTGTGGTTCTGGTTCTGTTACTTGCGTGGTTCTGTTACAAGTGATACATTATGGACAAATCCTAACCCGGATTAAGTACACATAAGAAATTAGGTGGAGGGTATAGTCATGTGCAGGCGCACGTGAGAATCCTTCCGCTCAGTGGAGGTTCCTTGTTGGTAATATATGTTTAGCATGTTTCGTAGCGAAGACATTATTACTTTCATTGAACTGTAGAAGCTGAGTTGGCCGTAGAACCCCAACCCATCCTGGCCTTATTAGGTTGTGGTGCAGAAACTATTCAGGTGAAGACTTGGATTAGTTGTCATGCGGAGAACCACACTCAGACGAGTTTTTCTTGAGAATATTACTGGCTCATAAGTTTAATTGTGGAAAGCCGATAATATCCGAAAGAAAAATGTAGACTCTGACGTATCAGTAGAACATGTTGTGCAGGTGATTAACTAGAACTATCCCATTTTTGGTTCTCTGACCTCATGCTCGTGACTTTGGACCTTTGAACCTATGCGTTACCATGTTTGCGTTACCATGTTTGTGTACCATGTTTGTAGTACCATGTTAGTGTTACCATGTTTGAACTACCATGTTTGCTTTACCATGTTTGAATATGTGGCATCCATGCATCCACGCATGCATACATTCATTAGAAAACCCATCTTTTTCCATAAAAAACATGATTTTTCCAAAAAAATTTAGAGAATTTTCTTTGCAAACATTATAGGATTAAGTTATGGAAAAAAGGTATACCAAAAAGTACGGTTTCAAAGCGCCTGATGTAGAAAGACTGATAGAGTTAGCATCTTCTGTACAAGATCCTTGTAATTTTAGGAAAAGTTATGGAAAGCTTTTGCCTATTTTGAACACTCATGTTGATGAAGGACTTCTCAAAACTCTGGTTCAGTTCTATGATCCCGTCTACCGGTGTTTCACCTTTCCAGACTACCAGTTGGTACCGACCTTGGAAGAATATGCCAATCTTTTGGGTATTCCTGTGTCTGACAAAATACCCTTCAATGGTTTGGAAGCCATTCCTAAGTCACACGTCATTGCAGCAAGTATCCACATGAAAAAGTCTGAAGTAGAGAGTAATTGGACTACCAAAGGAAACCTCCCGGGATTAACTTCACACTTCCTAATAAAGAAAGCCTTTGATTTCATCGAAACTGGTAGCATGACAGCTTTTGAAGCTATACTAGCCTTGCTCATCTATGGGTTGGTTCTGTTTCCCAATGTCGACAACTTTGTTGATATCAATGCCATAAAGATCTTTCTGATTGGAAATCCTGTTCCGACTTTACTTGGTGACATGTATTTCTCTGTCCATCATAGGAATCGCCAAGGCGGTGGAATCATTGTATGTTGTGCACCTATGTTGTTCCAATGGATTGTTTCACACTTACCTGAGTCTCCTATTTTCACAGAAAACCGAGAAGGCTTGCATTGGCCTCGAAGACTTATGTCTCTTACTAATAATGATATCCGTTGGTATACCTTGGCTCACTGTGGTACAGAAACCATTGATAGTTGTGGAGAGTTCGCCAACATACCCCTCATTGGTACACAAGGAGGAATTAACTATAATCCGGTCCTAGCCCGACGACAACTCGGGTATGCAAATTCAGTTAAACCCATTGGTCCTACAGTGGAAGGTTACTTCTACCGAGAAGGGGATAATCCTAAAAGGTTGAAAGCAAGAATGGTGAGAGCTTGGTACGACATCCGATGGAAAGAAAAAGGTGAGGAAAGAAATTGCATTGCCATGGACGCCTACACCTGCTGGGTAAAGAAAAGAGCAAAAGAGTTCCAAATGCCTTATGCTAATGAAAAACCCATGTTTCCTGCAGTATCTCAACGACCCAACATTGCCACTATGAAAGAATACCAAGACACTTTGGCTAAAATGAGGACAGAAAAAGATGCTTGGGAAGAAAAGTTTCGTAGCACTGAGGTGGAAAATAGAAAGTTGAAGAAAAGAGTGAAAGATCACGAAGAAACTCTCTATTATCAAGATGGATGGCTCATGAGTAAAGATGAGAAGATTCGTCAGAAAGACGCTGCAATCAAGAGGTACATCAAAGAAAGCAAGAAAAATCTGGAAGACTCGACAAGCAACGCTCCGACTCCTGATGATTGGAAGAATGTTGTTGACAAGCTGAGAGCCGAAAAGGCCGAATTGAAAGCTTACTATGGGAAAGAAATCATGAAGCTCAAGCTGCACAATGCATTTGGTTCTTCGTCTGATGAAGATGTTTAGGATTTGTTTAGATTTTTTATTTATCATTTGCTTTTGTAAGGAGCTACGCTCCAATGTTGTAACATTTCCCATTATTGCAATAAAAAAAATATATAAAAAAAAATGAATGAATAAAAGATTTGTTTGTGTTCAAATGTTTGCAAGGAAATAATCTTTAAAATATTTGGAAAAAATCATAAATTTCTTTTTGCATACATCATTCTGCATATCGAGTCCGTTGTATAGAGTCTCATCTTTTGGATCTTTCTCCATTAGATCGTCAAGCTGTCGCGTCTCAAAGTTTCTCGACCGCGCTCGCAATCAGATCACAGATACAATACTCGTTCAAGCAGAAGAAGAGTAATGGAACACTCTGAACAAGAGAATATTGAGCTTCGTGGTACAGTGACCACCCTTCAGGAAAAGTTGGAAAGTCTCACTACTCTAGTTGACTCCTTAATGGCCGCACAGAATCAGCCGCCGCCACCAAACAGTCAAGCAATAGTGACATCTAAAGTCACCACTCCAGTTTCTACAGTGGCGTTCAGCATTCCATCTTTTTCCATGTTAGAAGGTTGGGGCACGCCTTTCAGCTTCGGTACAGGTTTCCGCCATAATGTTTCTGGGATTCAAACATCCACAACTGAAGCGCCTGCTGCACAAAGTTCACAGTTCACTCCAAATCAGGGGGTAACTTTTTCTCAAGTCACTATGGCACTTTCTCAACCCACTATGACAGTTCCGACCCCTACGGTTCACACTGTTCCTTATGATGGCAATGAGATTTATCATGATCAAGGTGATAGCACAAATCAGCGTAATCTTGTGGGAGATCTCCAAGAGCAGTTTAACAAGATGCAGCTTGAAGTTAAAGCTATCCGTGGAAAAGATTTGTTTGGAAAGAATGCCCAGGAGCTATGTTTGGTTCCCAGTGTACAAATACCTGCTAAATTCAAGGTCCCAGACTTTGAGAAGTACAAAGGTAGTTCTTGTCCACAAAGCCATCTTGTGATGTATGCCAGGAAGATGTCTACTTATGCAGATAATCATCAGTTGCTTATCCATTACTTTCAAGACAGTTTAACTGGTGCCGCACTGAAGTGGTACACAGGCTTGGATAGCACTAATATTCGAACATTCAATGACCTAGGTGAGGCCTTTGTCCGACAATACAAGTATAACTCGGATATGGCTCCGGACAGAGATCAGCTTCGATCCATGGCTCAGAAAGACCATGAAGCTTTCAAAGAGTATGCCCAACGATGGAGAGAAACTGCTGCTCAGATTAATCCACCGTTAAAAGAGAAAGAGATGACAAAGATCTTCTTGAATACTCTCAGTCCGTTTTATTATGAACGCATGATTGCTAGTGCTCCAAGTGATTTCACCGAAATGGTAAACATGGGTATGCGTTTAGAAGAAGGAGTCCGAACCGGACGCCTAACTAAAGAAGGTGGATCTTCAAGCGGAACCAAAAAGTTCGGAAGTGGTTTCCCAAAGAAGAAGGAACAAAGTGTTGACATGGTATCCCAAGGGAGGCCAAGAGGAAATGTCAATCGTCAACGACAGATTGCTGCTGTCACACCAGTCGTTAATACCGCACCGAATCCGGGGTTTACTCCGTAGTTTCAACAACAACAGCCTCGACCACAGGTTCAGCAGTTTAACAATAATCAGAATCGTGTGCAAAGAGCTCCACAGTTTGATCCGATTCCAATGACCTACACAGAATTGTACCCTGCTTTGATTGAAAGAGGTCTTGTTCAAACTAAAGCACCACCACCAGTACCTGAGAAACTTCCATGGTGGTACAAAGCTGAGGTCTCATGCCCTTATCATCAAGGAGCACCTGGCCATGATCTCGAGCATTGCATAGCTTTGAAATATGAAGTTCAGAGGTTGGTTAGATCTAATCTCCTCTCTTTCAGAAATTTGAACCCAAATGTGCAAGCAAATCCGCTGCCCAATCATGGAGGGCATGTTGTAAACATGGTGTATGGATGTCCTGGTCCATACCGAGTCTATAATATCAATTTCTCAAGAGCAGATTTGGTACAAATGCACGCCACTCTCTGTCGAGGGCCGAGTTTTCGCCAGCATCACTATGGTTCCTGTAGCATATGTTGTGTAGATCCTCACGGATGTTCGATTGTGAGAAGAGATCTCCAAGTACTGTTGGATAATGGTACTATTCAGATCTACAGAAATAGGGATGAAAATGAAGTTAACATGATAGGATGTTATCCGCATGAGCTTTTAGTCTCAGATATCAACTCGGAAATGCCTACAGTTAACGTCATCGTTCCTCATTTCAACATGCCCGAGCGCATAGAAGTTACTTACAACAAGCCAAAGGTTCCTATTGCTCCTTTGATCATTTGTCTACCTGGACCTGTTCCTTATGACTCTGACAAGGCAGTTCCATACAACTACAATGCTATAATGATAAAGAATGGACAAGAAGTTCCTTTACCTACTCTTTCATCTGTCGTAAATATCGCCGATGTGAGTCGAGTAACAAGAAGTGGACGTGTGTATACTCCACTACCTCCAAAGCAGCCTGTTGCTCCTACAGCCGGACAAAATCCTATCAATACACCAGTAGGAAATCCTGTGGAAATTCCTGTCAGTAATACAAACACTGATGTTGGTCAATCCAGTGGAACCAATGTCAATCCTGACTTTGATGAAATTTTGAAGCTTATCAAGAGAAGTGAATACAAGATTGTGGATCAGCTTATGCAGACTCCTTCAAAAATCTCAATACTTTCATTGCTGTTGAACTCAGAAGCCCACAGGGAAGCCCTAATGAGAGTTTTGGATCAGGCTTTTGTAGATCATGATGTGACTGTTGATCACTTTGATGGGATAATAGCTAACATAACAGCTTGCAACAATTTAAGCTTCTGTGATGAAGAACTCCCCGAGGAGGGTAAAAATCACAATCTTGCTTTGCACATTTCTATGAACTGTCAGTCAGACTCTTTGTCCAATGTGTTGGTAGACACTGGATCTTCCTTGAATGTTATGCCAAAGACGTCTCTTGCTCGCTTGTCTTACCAAGGAATGCCTATGAAGTTCAGTGGTGTAGTAGTCAAAGCATTTGATGGATCGCGAAAATCTGTTATCGGAGAAGTCAACCTTCCCATGACAATTGGTCCACATACATTTCAAATCACTTTCCAGGTCATGGACATTCAAGCTGCTTATAGCTGTCTGTTAGGACGACCATGGATCCATGAAGCAGGGGCAGTAACTTCTACGCTCCATCAAAAGTTAAAATTTGTAACAAATGGAAAATTGGTAACAATAAGTGGAGAACAAGCCTTGATGGTGAGCCATTTATCCAATTTCTCTTTCATTGGTGCTGATGATGTGGAAGGGACTCAGTTCCAAGGTCTCTCTGTAGAAGACGAATCTTCCAAGAAGAAAGCATCAATCTCTTCTTACCAAGAGGCGGTAAAAGTAGTGAAAGATGGAACTACCACTGGCTGGGGGCAAGTTGTGATCCCTACCAAGAATGAAACTAGAGCAGGTCTCGGATGTTCACCAACATTCTCAAACTGCACCAAGAAGGATGAAACCCTTCGTCCGATCAAAGAAACATTCATTAGTGGAGGATTCCTTAACCCAATTCCTCAAGAGGTTAATGTCCTTATTGAAGAATGCATCGAAGAAGGTTTACCCGATCCTGAAGAAGAATGGAAATGTTATCTCAATGACTCGGGATATATATCTCAGGAAGAACCATATCCTCCTTCAGAGAAATCCAAAGGCAAAGAAACTGAGCCTGTTCCTGCAGAAATCTGGGACACCTTGGGACAACCAAGTGGAAAATTTGATTATATGGTGAAATATACTGCGCCTGAAAGTTCAAAGATTGCGATTAAGGATATCCAACCAACTGGATGGGGAGATCCCTTTGAATATCATAGTCAACCAGAAGAGGCTTATCAGCCCTGTCAATTTTCTCAGCAACCTGAAATTACTGAAGATTTCAATGCATCTACCAAGGTTTATAATCCTGAAGATGGTTATTATCACATAAATGCCATTTTTGAAGATGAAGGGGAAGATGGTCCCGCAACTGGCTCGGAAAGTGTCGCTGACAATGAGTCTCTTCATCCTGAAGACTGGGAAATACATCCTGAAAATTCTGAAGATTGTGACTCGTCTTATGCTCTTCAAGAAATAGAAGAAGACCGTTTCAACTCTACAAAGAACAAGGGTGACAAACCAGGACCTTCAAATCCTGCCCGACCAGCGGTCAATGTCAATACTGAAGATAATTCTGGAGAGAATTTTCCTGAATACATAATACACAGAGGAGTTCGTTGTTACTGGAAAGCTGTCGACGTTCCGAATGTTGTTCGCCGCTCAAAGTAATCACCTCGCTGTTATTTTGACCTCCTGCCTTGCCCAAAGCAGAGAGATGTTTTATAGGGCTTTGCTTTTAAATGTTCCGCCCAAATAACTTTGTGTATAGGGCTTTGTTTTAAAAGTTTCCCTCTTTGTCCTGCCCAAGACAAATGAGTTTGTGTTTAGGGCTTTGTTTCAAAAATGAATCATAAATAAAGTGTCATTTTGAATTCCCTACATTATATGTTTTATTTTTGCTTTTTTTCTGGAAATGGTAATCCTAAAAAACCAAAAAAAAAACTTTTTCAAAAAAAATCTGCATACACTCCTGCATTCATAAATTTTCTGAAATAAATATAAATCACATGTGCAGATTTACTATTGATAAACCCATTGAATGCAATAACCCTATGCCCTCTCCCAACTTTGAGTTTCCTGTGTTCGAAGCCGAAGAAGAGGAAGAAGAAGAGATTCCGGACGAGATCTCTCGATTACTTAAGCACGAGGAAAGAGCCATTCTGCCTCACAAAGAGCCTTTAGAAAAGATCAACTTGGGTTCTGAATAAGACAAAAAAGAAGTGACCATTGGATCGCTGCTTGATACTGATATCAAGAGTAAGTTGACAGACCTTCTCAAAGAATATGTTGACGTGTTTGCCTGGTCCTACCAAGACATGCCTGGGTTGGATACCAATATTGTTCAGCATTACTTGCCATTGAAGCCAGAATGTCCGCCAGTTAAGCAGAAATTACGAAGGACTCACCCTGATATGGCTAACAATATCAAAGTGGAAGTTCAAAAACAACTCGATGCAGGTTTTCTTGTCACCTCTGAGTATCCTCAATGGTTGGCCAACATAGTGCCAGTTCCGAAGAAAGATGGAAAAGTCCGAATGTGTGTTGACTACCGTGACTTGAACAAGGCCAGTCCAAAAGATGACTTTCCATTACCACATATTGACATGTTGGTTGATAACACCGCTAAGTTCAACGTCTTTTCCTTCATGGACGGGTTCTCTGGTTATAATCAGATCAAGATGGCTCCTGAAGACATGGAGAAGACATCTTTCATCACCCCATGGGGTACCTTTTGCTACAAAGTGATGCCGTTTGGATTGAAGAATGCAGGCGCAACTTACCAAAGGGCAATGACTACTCTCTTTCATGACATGATGCATAAAGAAATAGAAGTTTATGTGGACGACATGATAGCCAAGTCCAGCACAGAAGAAGAACATATTGAATACCTTTTGAAGTTGTTTCAACGACTAAGGAAATATCAGCTTCGCTTGAATCCTAACAAATGTACTTTTGGGGTTAGATCTGGAAAACTTTTGGGTTTCATTGTCAGCCAAAGAGGTATTGAAGTAGATCCCGACAAAGTCAGAGCTATTCAAGAGATGCCTGCACCAAAGACTGAAAAACAAGTAAGAGGATTTCTCGGACGATTGAACTATATCTCCAGATTCATCTCTCAAATGACTGCTACTTGTGGGCCGATTTTCAAGCTTCTCCGCAAAGATCAAGGGGTTGTATGGACTGAAGATTGCCAGAAAGCGTTCGACAGTATCAAAGAGTACCTGTTATAACCACCAATATTGATTCCTCCGGTTGAAGGAAGACCATTAATCATGTACCTTACTGTTTTAGAAGAATCCATGGTTTGTATGCTTGGACAGCAAGATGAAACCGGTAAGAAGGAGCATGCCATCTATTACTTGAGTAAGAAATTCACAGACTGTGAGTCTCGTTACTCCATGCTCAAAAAAACATGTTGTGCTTTGGCTTGGGCTTCAAAACGTCTCCGCCAATACATGATCAACAATACTACTTGGTTAATCTCCAAAATGGATCCGATCAAGTATGTCTTTGAAAAGCCTGCATTAACCGGAAGGATTGCCCGATGGCAAATGCTGTTATCCGAATATGACATCGAATACCATGCTCAAAAAGCGGTCAAAGGAAGCATTCTCGCCGATCACTTGGCACATCAGCCAATTAATGAATATCAATCTCTCAAGTTTGACTTCCCTGATGAAGATGTCATGTACTTGAAGATGAAAGATTGTGACGAACCGTTACCTGAAGAAGGTCCTGATCCTGGATCAAGATGGGGCCTAATTTTTGATGGAGCAGTAAACGCTTTTGGCAATGGAATTGGGGCAATCATCATCACTCCCAAGGGTACTCATATCCCGTTCTCCGCCAGATTGCTATTTGATTGCACCAACAACATCGCAGAATATGAAGCTTGTATCATGGGTCTCGAAGAAGCCATTGACTTAAGGATCAAGATCCTCGACATATATGGAGATTCACCCCTCGTGATCAACCAAATCAAAGACAAGTGGGAAACTTACCACCCTGGCTTGATTCCTTACAGAGATTATGCAAGACGTCTGTTGACTTTCTTCAACAAGGTTGAATTGCATCATATACCTCGAGATCAGAATCGAATGGCAGACGCCTTGGCTACTCTATCTTCCATGTTCAAAGTCAGTCACTGGAATGATGTGCCTAAAGTCAGAATCACGCGCCTTGAAAGGCCCGCCTATGTGTTTGCAACCGAAGTAGTCATCGATGATAAACCGTGGTTTCACGACATCAAACGCTTCCTTCAAACTCAAGAGTACCCGCTTGGGGCATCAAACAAAGATAAGAAAACTCTAAGAAGACTTTCTGGCAGTTTCTTCCTGAACGGAGATGTGCTATACAAAAGAAACTTCGACATGGTTTTGCTCAGATGCGTGGATAGACACGAAGCAGACATGTTAATGCATGAAGTGCATGAAGGGTCCTTTGGAACTCATTCAAACGGGCATGCAATGTCCAAGAAGATCTTAAGAGCAGGATACTATTGGTTGACAATGGAATCAGACTGTTACAAACACGTGAAGAGATGTCACAAGTGCCAGATCTATGCAGATAAGATCCATGTGCCACCGACTCTACTCAACGTTCTCTCATCTCCATGGCCTTTCTCCATGTGGGGTATCGACATGATTGGAATGATCGAACCAAAAGCTTCAAACGGTCATCGTTTCATCCTGGTAGCCATTGATTACTTCACCAAATGGGTCGAAGCAGCATCTTACGCCAATGTTACAAGACAAGTGGTTGTGAGGTTTATCAAGAATAACATCATTTGCCGATATGGTATTCCCAGCAAGATCATTACTGATAATGGTTCAAACTTGAACAACAAAATGATGAAAGAATTATGTGAGGAATTCAAGATTGAGCATCATAACTCTTCTCCTTACAGACCAAAAATGAACGGCGCCGTTGAAGCTGCCAACAAGAACATTAAGAAGATTGTCCAGAAAATGGTCGTCACTTACAAAGACTGGCATGAAATGCTGCCATTTGCTTTACATGGGTACCGTACTTCAGTGCGTACTTCAACAGGGGCAACTCCCTTTTCTCTAGTATACGGCATGGAAGTTGTGCTCCCCGTAGAAGTTGAAATCCCATCAATGAGAGTCCTCATGGAGACTAAGTTATCAGAGGCTGAATGGTGTCAAAGTAGATACGATCAGTTGAACTTAATCGAAGAAAAACGTATGACTGCTCTATGCCATGGACAGTTATACCAAGCAAGGATGAAACAAGCCTTCAACAAAAAGGTTCGACCTCGTGAATTTCAAGAAGGCGACCTCGTGCTTAAAAAGATCTTGTCTTTTCAACCAGATTCTAGGGGCAAATGGTCTCCTAATTACGAAGGCCCGTATGTTGTCAAAAGAACATTTTCTGGCGGCGCCATGACTCTTGCAACCATGGATGGTGATGAACTCCCATATCCTGTGAATGCTGATGCAGTCAAGAAATACTTTGTCTAAAAAATTACAAAAGAACAGCTCGGTAAGTCGAAAACCCGCAAAGGGCGACTTAGGCAAAAATGAGCGTCTCGGTGGACTGAAAACCCGAAAGGGCGGTCCAGGCAAAAATTAGAGACAATAAACAGAAAAAAATTCATCCTGGTAGATTGAAAACCTGAAAGGGCAATCTAGGCAAAAATTAGGGAGTAATGACAAAGTAACTGCATCAGTCCGTACTTTGTCACCTGAGGAGTCTTTTTCATCAAAGGATCTTCAATCAAATCATCGCCAATCTGAAGCGACAAGCACAGTTGGAACTCAAAGTTGTTAGGGGGAATAGTGGTTATTGCTTTCAATGTAGCCTTTTCCGCATAATTACCATTTCCAACTTTTGTAAATACTCCATGGAATCACACCTTTAGCTGATTACCATCCTATTAAATAAATTTGAGCCTTGTGCCCATTTGTTTGCAATCTTTAATTTCTTTCAGCTTGCAAAATGACGCTTTAATTGTGTTATTCACTTTTGAAAAAAAAAAAAGAAGAAAAAAATAAGTTTTAAATGAATTTACTTCACTTTTCTTTTTCAAAATAAAAGCAAAATTTTCCTTTGAGTTGTGAACAACGGAAGGAACATCAGCAGTCGTCTCCATAGGATGAACAAAAGGATTCTCCCTGAAAAATTGTTGAGACAACGGTATTCTTGTCCCAGAAAAGAATTCTTGAAGCAATTATCCCTCGAGGTAAAGAAGCTCTTCTATCCCCAGTGGAGAAGCTCTTCTATCCCCATTGAAGAAGGTCTTTTATCCCCAGTAACGAAGATTTTCTATCTCCAGTGAAAAGGTTCTTCCATCTCAATAAGGAAAAATGCTTATCTTCCCCAGAGAAGTCTAAAGCACGCAACACCATTCATCACCCGTGTTATCTACACCGTGTTGAAAAACATTTGCCAAGTATCTGGTTGTATTGCGACGTCGGTCCCTCTCCAGTATACTTCGCTGTCTGTCAGTATTGTTAGCATGCTTGCGACATTCATGACATTCATCATTCATACATATTTGCATCATTTATGCATTCTTGCATTTTTCAATGTCTGCTTAAAATCACTTGTTTAGGATATATCTATCCCAAAAAAGTAGAAGAAAAAGAAAAAAAAAAGAAAAAGAAAAAAACAAAGCAGATATGGGCGTGTCATCTCTCCAGTAGGTTGTCACCCATGAGCAGAAAGAACATCTTCTTTCTCCAGTTCCCCACTGAGATCATTCCTCGTGGAAGAAGGTTGCTTTAGTTTTCTCCTCTCAAAACAAAGGAGAAAATCCCCAGCTGAGTTCATTCCTCATGGGTACAAAGTCTTGTTTGATTGTTTCTTTCCAATTCATTCTTGGTTAGAACCCTGTCTTTACCAAAGATTCAAATTCCGATTCCTCAAACAGAGTCGTGAAAAAATAGACAATAAGCAATAGCCTCGTCATCAGAGCAGCTTATGTCTCTTTCAAAAGATTCTTCCTCTCTAGGAAATCAATCATGAAGACCATTTGACAATTAGGGCCTTATTACTGTTCACAAGGCTGAATAACCAGTAATTCCCCTAGCAAAGTCTCCAGGATCATTTTGTCACTTGGCTGATAATTGATCATGTCTTCAAAACCACTATCACGAGGCTGGTAGTCGGTAACCTTTTGTTCTGGTTATATTATTCAACATGTCTATCACAAGGCTGATAGTCGGTAATATTAACCGAACCTTTGAAACTCTTTTTACCTTGTCAAGTCTATCACAATGCTGGTAGTCGGTAATACAGTTTCATACCTTTCACCTTCGCATTATTAACAAGTCTATCCCTGTGCTGATAGTCGGTAATGTCGATAGGTAAGCTTTTTCTTACAAAGCTATCATTCCCCGGTGAAGCATACACTTGCTTTCCCGCAAAAGAAAAAAACGGATTCTCTTCCTAAAAACGGATTGAGACATCCTTCTCAATCTTTTGTCCCCAGTAGAGTCAGTTTTGATATCCCTCGGTAAAGATATCCTTGCATCATTCGCAATTTTGGTATCTTAGGTCCAAAATTTGCGTCTTCTAATATTTAAGTCTCTTCCACCCTATCAAAACGAAGATTTTCAATCTTCATGTCTCAGGTTGAAGAAACTTAAATAGGGGCATCTGTCATACCCCAATTTTTGACCTAAGATACCACCTCATATCATCTGCATATGCATCATTTGCATCTCTAACAAATTGCATAGCTTGTGTTTGCTACTTGTGACTCAGCAGGGTTTAATCAAGAAATCACTCATTAGTACAAGTAACAATCAATTAGGGTTTTGTTCTCCCTTCATCTCAAAAGAATTATCTTCATCAATAATCAACATTTGGTCCTCAGAGATTCATTTCAACAATCTCAAAGGCTCTGAAATAATCAAATTAGGGTTTTGACTGAAGATAGCATACTCCTGACTTTTGCTCAGAATTTGATCTAATGACTTGGGACATGACCTCAATACCCCAAGTGCATCATTTTGACCTAATCCATTGACTCAGAATATCTCCTACACAAGGATTGATCAACAGTGAAAATTCAAATCATCAGATAAGGGTTTTTGAACTGTCAGGGACTGAAATCAGGGATCACATTTGGGAAACCCTAAAAATCCCCAGGAAGTCAATCAAAAGTTTCAATCATCCTCAAATAATCCCTATGACAAAATCCAATGGAAATTACATCTCAATTCAAGACCTACAGTCATCAATTTCATCTGGTCGACAATTAGGGTTTTTTGACCTAATTCACTGAACAACTGACTTTTTAATCAGGAAATGATGCTACAACTCAAAACATGGCTCAATAACCTCTAATGCTTCAATGAGATCCATTCATACCATTCATTTGGTGAGGATAGCCTGTTTCATTTGAAATCTCCAGAAACACGATTCGTCTGAAAAAGTCAACTGTACAAGAACACCTTTGACTTTTGGGAATTTTGGTCAACCATGACTTTTGAAGTTTTGAATCATCAATATATGATATGAGAAGTCATTTGATCAAGAAAAATCAAGAAAATCAATCAAGAATCAAAAAGTCAAAGTTTGACTTTTCATACTTAGAAAATTTTCTAAGTGTTTTTCAATGGTTTTTTCCAAACTTTGGAAGGGAATAACTCAAAATTTCACCTACAAACTGAAAAAAACTTCCAACATGAAAGTTGTAGATTTTGATCCAATAAACAACTTTGACACATATAATTTTTTTCCATAAGATCAACCATTTAAGAGATATGGAGCTTCAAAGTTGGTACTTTTTGAAAACTTCACTCAAAATCTCATTTTCTTCAAAGTTCATGGATCTTTTTCACCCATTTCCTTAAAGGTCTTGAAGAAACTTTCAACTAGGGTTTTGAAGTATGCAAGATGAGCTTTCCAAAATGTCCAAGAGCATGAAAAAATATGGAGTGTAGCCATGGTTTTGAATTTTGACATTAGTGAACTTTTCACTTGAAATTTCATGCCATTTTCACTAAGTTATGAACCAATTTGCCAAATGATCCAAATAATGATGCATAGAGGCAATAATTGAAGATATTTTTCTGATTTGAGATCAGAATGGAAGAGGATAAGAAGCTTGAGTTTTAACCATGGTTTGGTCACTTTAACCATTTTGCATTAAATGTAAAAGATTCCTTTTTATCTCTTACGCCAAATCACCAATTCTTGAAGCAAGTTGCAAAGCTCTGAGTTCAGACACTTTGGCCTATAAATAGAGGTCCAAACTCCATTCAAAATCACACCAAAACCTCACAAAAGATATGTTTTCTCTTTCTTTCTTGAATTGCAAGTTTTAAGTTTCAAAGAGAGGTAGAAAACTCAACCTCCAAACCCTTGAAGTTCTGGCCAAAGTAATGATTCTAACATCTCATAAACATCATATATGATGTGTTT